>NC_139704.1:46261201-46328701 GCF_964188405.1 Protomyctophum parallelum | reverse complement strand
GTGACAATTAAGCTACATGCATGTATTCCAAGAATTACTAGGCCGATAAAAAACGTCTGCTACCGATGACCCATGCTATGATATTCCCTCGTTTAATGCTCCAATCACTCAAATCAAGGCCACATTAGCTATTCATTAAGATTCTGTTTATTAATAACATGCCATGGATCAAAGACATTTCTTTCTTTCTTTTACATGTCCATGCCAATGACCTAAATGCTGTTTATCTGGATAGCATATCTCCCCGTGGATGAGCATGGGATTAAGCTATTAAAACTCTTAAGGGGCTGTGCTTTTGATATCGCGATTACTCTCTCAATTAGCCATTTTACTCTGATTTGGAAATAAAATAAAGTTGTTGTTTTGGGGTTTTTTCAGGAAACTTATACTGTGTCGGAGTATGGTTTAATTTCTTCCCATTTCCACTCGGTACTATGATTAGTTGTACAACAATGCAAAAATAGCAATACCCCCAAAATATCAATACAGTTACATTTATCATTTATTTAGGGTTTGTCTTGTTCTAATTGCTTTGTTCCGAGCTTTCATGACATTTTCAGTAGACTGTCAGACTGTGTGTTGTGTGTGTGTCGGCGGCCAATTTCATATATTTCTGGGGGTCCTTGACATGGAAATGTTTGAGAACCACTGACACAGAAACATAGGGTTTTTCAGAAGACATTTGTAGATGTCTAAATGGGTGTTAATGACATTGGACACACACAGTGAGACGCTTGGACATTGGACACATTGGACACATTGGACACACAGTGAGACGCTTGGACATTGGACACATTGGACACATTGGACACACACAGTGAGACGCTTGGACATTGGACACATTGGACACATTGGACACACAGTGAGACGCTCAACTCATACCTTTCATGTCCCCTCGGTGGTTCTGCTGGTGAGTGGAAGAGGCTGACAGGTCCTCTGGGACAGCCATGGGTTCCTCCTCCGCCTCCTCGGGCAGATCATTGCAAGGGGGACTGTCCCTGCCTGCTAGAAGGAGACACACACACACACACACACACACCACGCCATCACAAACCATGGAACTATATACTGCAAAAAGCTAAATTCACCCTCGCTACTGTAGGTCCTTTCTTTAATCCTTACACCCTCTGAGTTAAATTAACTTGTGTTGTGTGTGTGTGTGTCTCATTCGGGGAGAAGCAAAAATGACCTCTGGGTCGCTGCCGGTAGTTTTAGGTCTATTGTTAAACTTAACGCTCAGTGATGTAGACGTTTTTACCTGGCATCTGAGGACAGTCTATTGTTAAACTTAACGCTCAGTGATGTAGACGTTTTACCTGGCATCTGAGGACAGTCTATTGTTAAACTTAATGCTCAGTGATGTAGACGTTTTACCTGGCATCTGAGGACAGTCTATTGTTAAACTTAACGCTCAGTGATGTAGACGTTTTACCTGGCATCTGGGGACAGTCTATTGTTAAACTTAACGCTCAGTGATGTAGACGTTTTACCTGGCATCTGAGGACAGTCTATTGTTAAACTTAACGCTCAGTGATGTAGACGTTTTTACCTGGCATCTGAGGACAGTCTATTGTTAAACTTAACGCTCAGTGATGTAGACGTTTTTACCTGGCATCTGAGGACAGTCTATTGTTAAACTTAACGCTCAGTGATGTAGACGTTTTTACCTGGCATCTGGGGACAGTCTATTGTTAAACTTAACGCTCAGTGATGTAGACGTTTTTACCTGGCATCTGAGGACAGTCTATTGTTAAACTTAACGCTCAGTGATGTAGACGTTTTACCTGGCATCTGGGGACAGTCTATTGTTAAACTTAACGCTCAGTGATGTAGACGTTTTACCTGGCATCTGAGGACAGTCTATTGTTAAACTTAACGCTCAGTGATGTAGACGTTTTACCTGGCATCTGGGGACAGTCTATTGTTAAACTTAATGCTCAGTGATGTAGACGTTTTACCTGGCATCTGGGGACAGTCTATTGTTAAACTTAACGCTCAGTGATCTAGACGTTTTACCTGGCATCTGAGGACAGTCTATTGTTAAACTTAATGCTCAGTGATCTAGACGTTTTACCTGGCATCTGAGGACAGTCTATTGTTAAACTTAATGCTCAGTGATCTAGACGTTTTACCTGGCATCTGAGGACAGTCTATTGTTAAACTTAATGCTCAGTGATCTAGACGTTTTACCTGGCATCTGGGGACAGTCTATTGTTAAACTTAACGCTCAGTGATCTAGACGTTTTACCTGGCATCTGAGGACAGTCTATTGTTAAACTTAACGCTCAGTGATGTAGACGTTTTACCTGGCATCTGGGGACAGTCTATTGTTAAACTTAACACTCAGTGATGTAGAGACGTTTTTACCTGGCATCTGAGGACAGTCTATTGTTAAACTTAATGCTCAGTGATGTAGACGTTTTACCTGGCATCTGGGGACAGTCTATTGTTAAACTTAATGCTCAGTGATGTAGACGTTTTACCTGGCATCTGAGGACAGTCTATTGTTAAACTTAATGCTCAGTGATGTAGACGTTTTACCTGGCATCTGGGGACAGTCTATTGTTAAACTTAATGCTCAGTGATGTAGACGTTTTACCTGGCATCTGAGGACAGTCTATTGTTAAACTTAATGCTCAGTGATGTAGACGTTTTACCTGGCATCTGGGGACAGTCTATTGTTAAACTTAACGCTCAGTGATGTAGACGTTTTTACCTGGCATCTGGGGACAGTCTATTGTTAAACTTAACGCTCAGTGATGTAGACGTTTTTACCTGGCATCTGCAGGGACAGTTCCTGGTTCTCCTCCGTCTCCATCCGATGCAGGTACTCTAATAGGAGAGAGATGGAGGAGGAGATGTAAAGATGCGTGTAGGTTTAATCAAAAAGCAAAGGCTGGCAAACATTCTATAAGAGAAAAGCACGGAGGGAGCAGAGCAAAGGGATGTACTTTCTCTGCGTGACTCTTATCACCCCGGCGAGATCGCTCTTGTCACCGCCGTAGACGACACCGTTGTCCTCCTCCGACGTTACATTACAAAGAATTACAGACATTTTCATTACGAGAGACGAGGCCGGGCAGGGAGAGAGTCTGGGTGGGGGGGGGGAGGGGATGGGGGGGGATGGGGTGGGGGGGGGGGGAGAGGGGGGGCTGTCTGATGGGGGCCTGCCGGTGGCAGGGTGCTGCTGGGAATGGGCTTTCAGAGCACATTTGTTATTTATTGTTAATTTCCTGCCACGTAATCATCCAAAAATGCAAACTGACTGCCGCAAAATTAACCCATTCTGACCTGAGATCAGATTCATACGAGGTTTCCGCCGGACACACACTGGTCTGATGAACCCATTCTGACGTGAGATCAGATTAAAAAAAATGTCAGTCGCTCTTCGATTTTTCAAAAATAGCAGACCTACAAGCTCATAGCGCGCCACTCGGTGGCGCGATATGAGCTTGTAGATCTGCTATTTTTCAATAGCTAAAGCATAACATGATGCTGACACCAAAACGGGTGCCCGTTCAGAATGGGTTAAGCAGAAAATTAACTGGCCCCCGGGTCACGGAGGATGCGGGCGTTCGCCGTGCCCAGCCCATCGTGCGTTCGTGTTCTCTCTAATTTACTGAGCATGCATCGCTGAGCCCGCGGCCCGAGCACAGATGGGCGTACGAGAGCCACAATCAGAGACAGAGAGAGAGAGAGAGAGAGCAAGAGAGGAAAGGAGATAAGGCAAGGAGACAGAGAGAGAGAGAGAGAGAGAGAGAGAGAGAGAGAGAGAGAGAGAGAGAGAGAGAGAGAGAGAGAGGCAGACAGGAAGAGAAGGCCTCAGAGAGTCAGGAATGCAACACCTACAGTACTGTCTGTATTGTATGTGACATGAATTAAACACCTTGAATGTTGAAGGGAGAAGCAGGTGAGGAAGGAGACTATATAGGGCAGTGAATCTTTAAAAAAAAGGAAAAATAATGATAATATATATTTTTTTATCTGATTCATTCATATTACTTATTTATTTGTTTTGTTTGTTTTTCCAGGACGGGGCGATTGGGCACAGGGCGCCTCGGCCAGGCCTGAATATGTGAGAAGTCACCACCAGTGTCCCACGTGGCCCCCCTACCCTGCATTAATAATGCAGGGGCCTCCAGCCTGCAGCAGATGGGCCCCACCACTTCAAGAAGCCCTCTGTGGGGGCCGCTGCCCTCGGTAGGGCCGCTGCCCTCTCCACACAGGGAGAAGTGAAGCTCCTGAAAATAGCGAAACGAGCCCTAGGGAGATGGGGAACCTGGGCCTTCCTGTTTTATACTGACAGATGGCTCCACACATTTGGAACAAAACAGTGGGAAGCAACAGGGCCATTCTGTTGCAATGCACGCGTGCATGTTTCTCGTGGCCTGTGGTGGTGGTGGCGGTGGCGGGCAACTGAAGTCAGGGGTTTGACAGCGGCAGACACCCGGGACCCAAAGGGGGTCTGGGTGAGGAGGGAGGGGGTTCAGAGGTCATTGACGCAGATGATTTGGCGAAGATGGTTCAGGAGGCATAGCGTGCTGCCGCGCTGAACCCACGGTGTTCCACCGCTCTTAAGCATCTGGAGTTTGGAGATTGTGGAGGGGGGGGGGGGTGAATTCTCCTGTGCCCTTTTTTCTGGGCAGATGGTGAGAAGGGGAAATACGGATGTGTCGACATGGAGGGCTTTGACAGCAACGACAAATACATTCCTATATTCAGCCCACTTGTGTAGGCATGTGGAGACTGGAGACTAGTGAAGCCTGAGTCGTTCACTGAAAATGGCTGATCTATAAGCTCACAAACACGCCACACCGTGTCGCTCTGTGTTTGTGAGCTTGTAGATCGGCAATTTTTTGGTGCATGACACCAGCGCATAACAACTAACTATACATACTATATCACCTTTAGGGCGTGCTAAGAAATGTAACACCTTTTTACCCTTTACTTTATCTTGAAGAAGTCACTATTTAGCAAAGTCTTAAATCACTTCTTGTGAATCCCTGATTTGTGATTTTTTTTTTTTTTTTTGATGGGGCATGGATGTTGTGCAGAGGGAGATGTGTCAGCACGCAGCAGGCCAGGGGTCTGAGAGCGGTGTGTGTGTGTGTGTGTGTGTGGGGGACGGGGGGACGGGGGCAGGTGGAACCCACGCTGCAGGCTGCTGCACACACAGAGAAGCGCACTAATCAAGCACAGAGTACAACATATGAGAGTGTGACACAGAGTACAACATATGAGAGTGTGACACAGAGTGTGAGCACAGAGTACAACATATGAGAGTGTGACACAGAGTGAGCAGCACAGAGTACAACATATGAGAGTGTGACACAGAGTGAGCAGCACAGAGTACAACATATGAGAGTGTGACGCACCGAAGTGCTGGAAAACTTTTGGTTTGAGTCCGCCGCTGTGAGGAGAGACAGGAAGAGGCTTTGTGGGTTAGCGTGTGCTCGCGCGTGTGTGCGTGCGAATGTGTGCTATATGTCGGGTGCGGGTGCACTGGGTGGTGGATGGCAGGGGGTGGGCGTTTAGAGGCGTCTCTACACTGAAGGCAGGTTGCAAACCAAAGGTTTTGCACCAGAGGGAGCAGAGCTATGTGTGGAGATGAGAGACAGTCAAACCGTCAACAGAAATACCAGGGGGGGGGGGGCACATGCACCAGCAAAACTTTGGATTCTGCAAAGAAAAGTGCAAGAGTGGCGTGCGTGCGTGCGTGCGTGCGTGCGCATGTCATGCATATTTAGAAAGCAAAGTGGTGCGAATAGTGAATACATGAGCCGTTGCTGATGAGCGAACGCGGTAATTAACAGAGAAAATAAAAGGGCTAAAACTGAAAACAGCACAAAGCCTTCAGTAAATTAATTACCATCCCTGATCGCTGCCGTGCTGTTGTTGTTGTTGTTGGAACACCGACCGGGCTAAAGGGTGTCTAATTTGGAAGTCGTTTTATATTAGAAAATGAATTACGCAGAGCAATGCCCTGATCGTTCATTTAACACTCTGAGAGTGTTAAAATGACACTCTCAGAGATAAATGAACGCTCAAAATTGTGGCTGGAAAAGAGGGGAAAACCACACACCGAGGTATTTATATATAGTTTGATGTTTTCTTTGCCATTTGAAAACACTTAAAAAATGTAGACAGGTGTACTAGAACACATACAATATATTAGTAGGATTTACATAAAATTATTTCTCATTATATCTAATGTATTCAAACAAAGTGGTATTTAAGAATGTGATTACATTTGGACATGTGCTTGTTGGCCCCTAACACTGACCTTATTATAATAATAATGTTAATTGAAATAAGAATTAACTTGTTTTATTTTTTTGTACCCATACTCCACACGTTGTATATATATGATATTATCTTTTCATTGTTTAAATAATTATGCATGTGATGTGAATTTCAACGTGTTCAAAGTAAACTTATAAGACTGCAGGGCAGCAAGCCGCCAAATAAATCCCATCGGTTTATGAGAAATTAATGTGTGTGTGTGTGTGTGTGTGTGTGTGGTATATATAAATATATATATACCGGATTATAGGGAAAGACATTGTCCTTATACACTTGGAATGTAATGTGATGCATGATCACCTTTTTTGTTCAATTCAGATAAATATGCATATTGGAGATTCTCATCAGTAATTCATGAAATGTGCAGCAAAGTAGGTTTAGTGCTGATGTGCTGCTGCGTGGAGCCTATTGTAGGGGGGGGGGATGGGGTGGGGGGGGGTGGGGGGGGCGTTGGGGTTCAGAGGAAAAGGTGCATTGAAAAGAAGTTTGCTTCATTTACATCTTGACACACTTCACTACTCTGGTATTCAGAGACTGAGCAATCATTTTAACCCACGTGAGACGGGAACGCATCTGTGTCACCGTGTATATATATGGCTTTGGACTGTGCACTTTAAAACCATGATTATAAACGTTTAGCTGTTGGAAAAATAGCAGATCTACAAGCTCGAGTGCCGCGCTACGAGCTTGTAGATCTGCTATATATATTTATTTTTTTAATCGTGAAAATGTGCAAGGCCCAAATCGTACGAATACTGTATATTCTTTCAACAGTGAGTGATTTTTAACTCTTTATCTTTGCTTCTATATAGATAGATAGGGGAAACCCTGGATCAACATATTTATAGATGGGGGTCAGCCCAAATACACATCATTTTTGGGGTCTTTGACATCATAATTATGTGACGGCGTGTGTGAGCACCACTGATATATAGAAACATATAGGATGTTGCATTTAGACATGTAGGTCTAAATGCATTAATAACTGTCTTCCTCTGCCCCCGCCTAGTTCTGTTCCTACTGACAAGAAAGATGATGTATCTGCTGACATATTCTGGAGACCGCATTCAAATGGAGAAACAAAACAAAAAGAAAGGGGGGGGGGGGATATCCCATGTATTATTCTTTCTATCGTTTTGACGGAATTGGAGCTCATGTAAAAAATTATAATAATAAAATAAAAAGTTTTTAAGTGAGTCTGTAAAGTATACAATACTTTTTGTCAGTATACCTACCTAGCCTGTCAGTTTTTGGTAAGTATTTGTTTACAAGTCAAGTGAGATTACAAGACTCTGAACTTCCCTTAAATGTTGGGAAGTGCACGGTATACGTGGGAAATAAAAACTTCACATCAAAATAAAATCTAGATAGCTTATTAAGGCTGTGCTATTAAAAGAATAATGTGAATTGGAATATAACCCAACGTGTGTGCGTGTGTGTGTGTGTGTGCGTAATGTGTATAAATATGTATACAAACATTACATCCCCAAACAATCAGTTTAAATTACATCAATGTGTCTAAAAAAGAGTCAATCTGATAAATTTGAAATGTATAGCCTACCCAATTCTACATGAAATAAAATGTTCAATCAATCAATTAATGTTCCAATCGTGCAGCCTATTTTTAAGTGTAGAAACTTTACCAAAGTGTTTTAAAGCAGAAAGCCCCGCGGGTGACTTTATTTCCTCAAATGTTTCACAATGAGGAGCCCTGCAAGGTTTTGAGTGTAGATAGTGAACGGTCCCAATCCGCTGTCAGCAGCAGAAACTTTCAGAAAGAGTTGCCTGCCTTTTACAAATATATATTTGCTCATAGTTCATCAACTAATGATGAATGTATCTGTTCACTCACGACCTATACCTGAACTATTTTTGTCAACGATTAATTTTAGGGGGTTTAAAACAACTACAATTATTCCGCGTCTTTATTTCCTGTAAAATAAAAACCGTGTGAAAAGATCTTCACGCTCCTTATTTTGTTTTACAAAACACATAAACTAATGTACGATGTTTATTCCATTAAATGAGCTATATGAAAACATGCTGTCTATAGTTTTCAGACTACTTTTTGGGGTGCGCACATCAGTTGCAGCAAAACAGCCAACAGGTGACAACAACATCAGGCTATTAGAAGAAAATAAAATTATAAAAAGAACGAAAATTTAAACAAACTTCTTATATTGGCTTTTTTTTTTTTTTGGTAAATAATAAATACAATGTGGACAAATAAATAGCTTATACAATTGGCCGAGAATGAGAAGGGCATCGATCATTTCCAAGTGACGCATGGGGGAATTTTTAAACATTCCACACATTTCCATAAATTTGTGGGATATTAGATGAGGAAAAATGTGAAATAATTTGAATCAGTCACAAACTTTTATAACTTGTTATAACCCCCGTTATACAAGGACCGTCCAGCACGAAGACAAACTTTACGCATGCCGGTGTCAGGATCTGACAACTATGGCGCACCTGCACCCAAAACTAAGGACAGCGTTTTCCAGGTGAAGTCATGTCCCTAAAGCTGCTCTTAAATAAAGAACGACGCATCGTAGGCTACAGATTATCTCTCTCTTTTAGATCGGCGACCGGTTAAAAAAAAAACATGGCGTGTGTATAAAGTTACCTGCTATTCCTTGAGTTTGCAATATGAAGTTCTTCCAACTCTCCCCAGCAGCTCCATGTGCTGAAGAAGTTCGAAGCGCCGCGGCAGCCCCATGGCGATGGAAGTCTGCCCTGGGTCCCTCCCCTCTCCACTGTACTTCCTCGTTCCAGCCCAACATCATGTCTCCTCTAGTGTCTCTCTGTCTCTACAGTGCTGCTGCCTCGACTCGACTTTACTGATACTGAGGCATTTTAGCTTTGGCTTTTTATCCAGAGGGCCGAGTCGTGCTGCTCGGGGAGTCGACGATCGAGGCACCAGCCCTTGGCACTTGCTTTGTACCGTGCCAATAAAAAGGGCTGACACCCAACAGACCATTACTGGCAGCCATGCATGAGATGGGATGAGGCGGCGCGGGAGAGTGGACCATTCATTTGTTTTATTTATTTATTTCTCTCTCTCTTTCTCTCTCACAGGAGGGATGGATTGGGGACTATCCTCACTTGCATATGGGCAGCTCTCCCCTTCTGTCACCTGTTCTGGCACTCTGAAAGCAATCCATGAAATTAAAAACAACTGGTTTTTGTTCATATGTTGTAATTGCATTCTCTCTCTCTCTCTTTTTTCTTCCCTTTTCTTTTTGTGCACATATAACATTTACTTTTTGACACTTTAACTCTAGTCCATGTGTAGGCCTATACAGTGTAAAAGACCCCAACTATTTAGTTATACAACATGTTATTATGTGCTTTGTTTTGGGCCCTGATCTAATGATTTAGGAAATCTATGTTATACTGTTTGATGCAGTGTTAAATACATGCAGCAGTGTACAAACTAAATGCACATCCATTTCATCATGAAATACACGAGTGTTCATTGAGTGAATTAAAGCAGTCAGTCAGCAGTCATCTATATGGACAAATCTGATACCTTTCCATACCTGCAGTGTCCCTATAAAGCAACACATGTAAGCAGCTAAGCATGACTAGTGTACTGTATAGCAGGATTTGCCCTGCACCTCCCAGCTCATACTGTAGGCCTACATACATCATGCGTGTGATGTACGACAGTAGTTCCCAAACTTGTTCATGTAAAGGACCCCCAAATTGACACTAATGAGCCCGCGGACCCCCGGCCATTTGAAAAAGATATGCCAGGGACCCCCATAAGAGAAGATTCTTACGGTACCAGCAGTGATTCTCAACCTGTTTCATTTCAAGGACCCCCAGTTTGAAATGCATTTTAGTCTACACTACAGACTGGCATTTATATCTCTGGGACGCCCGATTTATATTGTAAAATCAATGTTATTTTAACTCTGAGAGTGTACAAATGGGAATCAAATGGACCTTAACGGGTCCATTTGGTTCCATTTGTACACTCTCAGAGTTACAGACCGATAAGGGTCCATTTGGTTCCAAACTATTATTTAGCTGGGGACCCCCTGGAACTCCCTCAAGGACCCCCTGGACCCCACTTTGGGAACCACTGATGTACGAGTCAAGAGCCGTGCACTAGGCCCACATATACAGCAGCATGTATATACATGTTGTATTGGGGGTCTTTAAAAGTGTTTATTGGCAGTGGTGGAAAGCAACTATATCGATAAGTACATTCACTCAAGTATACTGTACTTAAAGGACAACTTTTGATTTTGGTTGTTATTAGAGAAAGAAAAAGACGAGCGTTAATTTAGTTTCATTTGCTGCTTTCTTTCGTTTTAGCGATTTTAGCTGTTTTTGACAGGGGGGGGGGGGGGGGATTCGAACATGGGGCTAAATACGATAGCGATTTATTTTTTCTATTATTTACAATATTCCTACTAGACCCCAGGAAATTACATCTGGCCACAAAAGTTTGCCGGTCTATTGAATGTGAAGGAGGAGATGACAAACTGACATACTGTATATGAGCCTATACAACACATGCATAGTACATCCCCCTAATACCTTTGTGATCTTTTGTGGCCAGATGTAATTTCCTGGGGTCTAGTAGGAGTATAGTAAATAATAATAAAGAAATTGCAGTAAAATGTTGTAAAAAAAAAAAAGGTATTTTGCCCCATGTTCGAATGCCCCCCGACCTCCTGTCAAAAATAGCTAAAATCGCTAAAAAGAAAGAAAGCAACAAATGAAAAAAATACTAAAATAACACTCATCTTTTACGTTCTCTAATAACTTCCAAAAAACATGAACCTTGGTTGAAAAAAACGAAAGTTGTCCTTTAAGTACAATTTTGAGGTATTTGTACTATTTCCAATTTCCAATACTTTTACTTTTACTCCACAACATCTCAGATCACACCTCTACTACATGTATTTGAAAAGTTTACTTAGTTACTTTGATTATTATTACAAAACATTAAACACTTCAGCCCTTTATACATTTTGTCCATTTGAAAATAGCTGATCTACAAGCTCAGAAGGTGTCGCGATGCAACACATTGTGCTTGTAGATCTGCTATATTTTAAAAATATTTGTATACATTTGAATACTTGAAATGAGACATTCTGCATATAGTGAGTATACTTTTGAATACATTTTGATGACAATACTATTATTTATCATATAATTTTTTCATTAGTCTCAAATTAGAGATTTAAAATAAATGATGGGTTTAATATTAACGAAATAGTCAATAAATAAGTACATGCTTTTTTCCTCAAATAGCCTATCATTTTCAGCCATATTATTATCGAAACGTTGATTGGGTAAATGGTGCATTTACATAGATTGTGCATTACATTCAACCATTCACACACACATGCATACACCGATGGCGGTGGAAACCATGCAGGGCACCAACCAGCACATCAGGAGCAATTAGGGGTTCAGTGTCTTGCTCAAGGACACTTTGACACTAACTCTGGGGGAGCCCACAGGCTTCGAACTGGCAACCTTACCATCCGGCCACTCTACCCCTGAGCCACTGCCGCCACGGTGGGGGGTGAATGTACTGTAAAGGCCTATTCATACTCCAGTTTGAGGTGATAATCTATAAGTACTCACCTTTTCGGTGGTTAGTAAAAGCAGAGAGATGTGTTGGGTGAGTGGTGAGTGTCTTATCACCGCGGCATGACGTAACCTCGCGTCACCAGGCTTTCCACCTTGGAGGAAAGCCTGGTCTGTGTTACTAAATCGCTGTGTGATCCGGTCGGGAGCAGATGATATAATATATGTAGTCATTGATTGTTTTGTAGTCATCAGGCCTTAACCCTCAAACCAGAACTTCCTTTCCCTCAAACCGGAAGAATAATATAAGCAATAAAAGCATAGTTTCGCTGATTACAAAATTCCAAAATAAATATAAATGTGAGTGTGCTTTCCAGAGACTATATAGTGTCTGTATATCTTTGTTATCCCAACTGGGAATTTCTGTTCTCATCGCAGGCTACGAGAGAACGAGTCACGCTTTTATTGGGAAGGTATATTATCCTTCCGGTTTGAGGGAAAGGAATTTCTGGTTTGAGGGTTTCGGCCTCAATGACTACAAAACAATGACTACAACATGACTTTCTTAACCCATTTTGGACTGAGGTCGATTACAAAAAAGGCTTCTGAATTCTAACAGTTTTCTGAAAAACCCATGTTTCTATGTCAGTGGTGCTCAACCTTTTTCATGTCAAGGACCTCCAGAATTTTCTGTATTGGGCCACTGACCCCCCATCTCAAAATATGTTGTTCCAGGGACCCCCCCTCCCCAGAAGCAAAGATTTTAGTTAAAAATGTTCGCTCTGAAAGAATATATATTCAAATATTTGCTCCACATTTTCACAATGTTTCTAAAATAGCAGATGTACAAGGTCGTAGCACCGCGCTATGAGCTAGTATAGATCTGCTATTACATAAAGCTTGAAACACCAAAAGGGGTTCCCGACCGGATCATAAACCCTGCTGCCCATGAGGCTATAGGCGTGATGTCATGTTGTAGTTTTTGGCGGTCACCTTATTAGCCTAAAACTGGAGTATGAATGAATAGGCCTAGAAGTGCTCAGGAAAACCAGCTAGGCCTCACTCACACCTAGACACACTTGTGTCTTCTGTCTTCTGAGTGTCATGGCATGCATTTCCAATAGAGCACCGAAGTCTGACGTCAATATCGGTAGAGTCCACAGGTTCATGTACTTTTTATTTGCATTGTAATCCCCATAGGGGGGATTTTAGATCGCCTCATATAAGAACTGTGTTTGAAAAATAAACATGTCACCCCGGCCGTTTCACTCATATGGATATGAAGAATCAACTGACTGAGAGAAAACGCTATTGTTACTGCTACTGAATTAGTTACATTTTCTCTAGAAGCAGACTGTATCATATATGAGTGACTGACTGTCGCAAACGATACAGAGACACCTCCCTGACAATATAACGATACAGAGACACCTCCCTGACAATAACACAGAGACAGCTTGTTTATTTTTGGTTATAGTAGACGATATTAAGATCATCCCATGTTAATCTCCATAGATAAATTACTTCCGCGAACCAGGGGAATCAAAGGGATGACGAGTGAGTTACGTCAGGACTTCGGTGCTCTATGGGAGTCACATTGTTGCATGGGGGGGGGGGGGGGGAAGACAGCCATGCAACAATGTTGTGTCATGACTCCCATTGATCCATGAGTCATGACTCACAGAAGACACAGGACAAGTGTGTCTTAGGTGTGAATAAGGCCTTAATTACACAGGGGTATTTAATCAGGGCAACAGCTTGGCGTGCTGTAATTGCCCCCCAAAACCTCCACTACAATAACATATGTATATCACTGTCCCCCACCAACACCCCCCCCCCCCCCCCCCCCCCCCCACACACACACCGTACCCCACCCCCCAACATCCCACTCTCCTCAGGCCCTGCCGACTGCTCTTATCTTAGGAGAGAGTTGCATGTTCAGGATCGCTGAGTCACCTATTGCGGGAGGGAGGCAGGCAGGCCTTATCTCCAGAGAAGCACAACATTCAGGCAGTTGGTGCAAAGGAGGAACTTTGGGCAGGACCCCTGAGGGCAGCCATGTCTTCATCATGGCCCCTATATATGCATTACAGCAACATTTACTGACTTCCTCCCAGCCAGGTTCTAGTGCAGGGTTGACGATGGAGAGAGAGAGGGCCACTATATATTTCCACACTCACTCCCAGAGGGCCACATTGCATATTTCCACATACAAGCTCATTTGCCAGATATGCATTTTGAGCTTGTAGATCAGCTATTTTTTATATATTTGAGTTGAACCATTATTATTATTATTATTATTATTTATTTATTTTGGAATCCTGAAAAGTAACCATACATTTTTTATTTAATTTCAAATGCATTTAGTTATAGTTATGTTAACTTTATGAACTAAATACAAATACATTGGACATAAAACATATAACATTTTAATACTAGTCATTAAGCTACATAATTTAGACTGAAGTAATTAAAGCGGGTCATGTTTAAATGCTTGGAATTGTATCAGTATTCTGATATTAACCTGCGGGACCCACATTAAGTGATGGTGGTGGGGGGAGGGGGGGGGGGCGTATGAGGCCCCGGGCCCCCAGTTGCCCATGTATGCCCTAGTTGTCTAGTAGAACACCCATGCATTAATGAAAAACAGCATTGTATAGCCGAGCCTTTTGTCGAAGCCCAAACTCCTGAGAGCAGCCAGAGGTAATATAGTGGAACAGAGACGTGACTCAGCACACAGCAGCATTCTCCAATCGTTACCAACAGAGGAGCGTGTGGACCTTCAGGACACAGAGATTACAGTCCTATCCCAGCAGAACACACACACTGCAGGTTCTGAGGCCACATGAGGACGACGATATGTTTGGACATAAAGTCGTGTTTCAAGACAGAATGACTGCGGAGTGGTAGTGCGGAGGAGGCAGGATCAAGGGCTCACAGTCTCTGGATAAGATATGGAAATCCTGGAATAAAAAATAAGAAAAAGACAAAAGCAATGCTGTGCTTTTTGTAACTGCTTTTTTCTGCTGCATTGTTTTGTGAAGATATACCTAATACTGCAACATGCAAAATTAATGTAGTGTCTAACCCAAACTAACCATAACATTTGGTTCCTTAATTCGTGTATATCCACAACCTCTGGCAAAGGCATGTTGCTGTAATTAATATCATTACTTGGCCCAGCCTCATATCATCAGGCAACGTAGCCAATCGGCTGCTGAACAATAGATTCCGTCTGGTTCTTATTTCATGGATCTTTAGGCAGTATTCACTGTCTCACGTTGGGATAGCACAGGCAGCATGTAACCCTTAATTGGTTTCAACACCTTAATAAGTCAAAGACGTTCAAGACTGATAATCACATTAAATAGTCCAATTTATCTAAAAAGTCAATTGGAAAGTGAAAAACTCCCTTTCTTTAGGAATGCATTATGCCGCGTGGATGTCAGAGTAAATTAAATTCCCCTCTGCACACTAAAGCATCAATTTCCTTATGGTAATTATCTGCTGGAATAGATGTGTCACAAGAAGGAGTCAGGCATGCTTGACATTTAGCCTTTTTATGGAGAGGCGATGAGTAAAAATTAAGATGAGGAAAGAGAAATTAATCTCCCGCCCAGGCAGGCAGGCATTGAGATATCCTGGAGGATAGCAGCTGAATCAATCATGCTGTTTGTGACCCTGCTTTGAAAGGGAGCCAAGCCAATAATGATATTCAGATCTGTTGGTGACTAAATTGGAAAATTTGAGGTTGAGGACAAGATTTCTTTTTTTTTCTTCCTTTTTTTATATTTTGCAAGAGATGAAGCTCAAGCAGTAATATGATTCATATGAGAATATATAGTCTTTTCTTAGTGGTATTTTGATACGACAGCAAACAGGTTCTAACTGATTTGGAAATGTGAGTGTCTTTTTGTGTCCATTTATGTTAACAGTTCATAAAGTTAACATAACTACAACTAAATGCATTTGAAATTCAATAAAAAGGTTACTTTTCAGGATTCCAATTCAATAAAGCAAAACATTATTTAGGTTTTCAATTCAAATATAGCAAAACTATTTTTGCTACGACAGTAATATGTGGCCCTCTGGAGTGAGTGTGGAAACCAATGACAAAATAAAGACTTTCTCTTGCATCTCTAAAGACAAAGAGTCTGTTCTCCTACTACGGTATATGGCAGCGAATGCTGGACCCTGAAAACAACCCTATATATCAGTCTATATAGACTGGCACTACACCAGAATGTTGCATGTTATCATCAACATACACAAATCTGTGTGAGGGAATACCAAGGGTGAACGAGAAGTCTGCAGGCAGGACACTGCCAAAGACCTGCCAGACAGCACATAATAATAATAATAATAATAATAATACTAATCATCATCATCATTTTTCGACCGCGGTCGAGGTCATGGATTAAACAATGCTACGCCAGACTTCCCGGTCCTTCATTGCCACCCCCAGTTCCTGCCTACTGAAGCACGTGTCCCTAGCGATGA
This sequence comes from Protomyctophum parallelum, assembly GCF_964188405.1. Taxonomy (NCBI): domain Eukaryota; kingdom Metazoa; phylum Chordata; class Actinopteri; order Myctophiformes; family Myctophidae; genus Protomyctophum; species Protomyctophum parallelum. The sequence goes on along the minus strand of NC_139704.1, from coordinate 46,312,342 downwards.
CATCAGGGGAACGACAGCTTTCTACCTCTGGTCTGCTTTGAGGCAGGACTCCAGAGAAGAAGGGAAGATATAACCTCATTGTCAGCTCTGTAGCAGTGGCCGGCAAACTGTGTTCTTCTGGATCGGACCAGGGAAGACACACGGGGAAGGTTGCCGTATATTAGATCAGTCGATGGGTGGCTCTTCCAAGACAGATTGTGCGCTCTCATTAGAAGGCGGGTGTAAGTGCCATACAACCGATTCTCTTGTTTCTTTTAAAGTGTCCATGTCTCGGAGCCATAGAGTAGAATCGGCTCAACGGTCGTCCTAAATATTTTTTACTTTTAACATCTTACTAAGCTGGGATGAGCAGATCTTATGCATGTCATTGCAGGCTGACCAGTCCATACCCTTCCTAGTTGGAAAGTCGTTTTGGGAAGAAGATATGTATGAACCCAAATACTTGTAGTTAAGTGTTGTTAAGTGTTTTTATAATGTGGTTATTGTTGGATTTGCATATGTTTACGTATTCAGTTTCCGTCTCGTTGAGATAAAGACCAACACAGTTGGAGGCCTGCTCAAGAGACTGAATAATTGATTCCAATGATTGACTGATAAGCGTGATGTCATCAGCGAAGTCAGTGTCGGTTAGGTATTTAGTAGGATGGCATCAACTGACATACTAACAGATCAACTGACATACGAAAAACATAATCAACAACAATAATAAATATAAACGGGGCAAGTGTGTCGCCTTGGAGAATGCCAGCAAGGATGGGGAATGATGGTGTTTCTCCGTCAGGAGTAAGGATGATCGCTGAGGTATTTGTAATAATAATAATAATAATAATAATAAAAAACCAGTTTACAAAGTGCTCCACAATAACAACAATTGTGGAGTGGAAACCAACACACAGACATCGGTCAGAAGAACGTCCCCCGTTAACATACGTGGATGTACTCAAGAAAGGTGCAAGATAGTCTCAGTCTCTCTCTCTCTCTCTCTCTCTCTCGACAGACTGCTGAAAAAGAGGGCAGCTTTTTCGCCTTTATTTGCCAATGGGTTCTCAGAGTGCAAAGTACAGACGAGCTGACTAGATGTATGGGGAACCAGGATGACTGGATGCGACGATGGAGGGCTCGTCTGAGGTGTGGAAGAGCCACACTTGTTAGGACCTGGCTCTTAGGCCGTAACAAGACGGTAAGAAGACACAGCTTTTAAAAGTGTCACGAGGCGTGATGGACTGAACCATATATGGAGATCTATTCTAAGGGTCTTCATGATGTCACAAGGCGTGACCATATATGGAGACATGAAGTCACGAGGCGTGACCATATATGGAAACATTAAGTCACGAGGCGTGACCATATATGGAGGCATGGGTGACTAACGGACGGACATAGTAACAAGTCTATTGCTGAGGAGCCACGGAAGTGCATTGTGAAGTTGATTGGAGGAACGTTCTCCAGAACTGGCCCACTCCAAACCGGCAGGCATATTGACTTCACACTTGGCTGGTGTATTGCTGGATTGCTGGACTTCATTATTGTGAAGTTGATGATGGGCAATTCTCCAGAACCAAACCGGATTGTCCAACTAAGGCATTGGTGGAGAACACGTGTCAAACAATAAAAACATATTTTGTATTTTACTTTTTCATTTTCCCCCCAAAGAATTAAGGGGTTAGCGCCCCTCAAAAAACGCAGCCCCCCTCACACAAGTTAGGAGAATATCCGTCACCAGAGGCAGAGAAGGAGAGGAGTATAGTAACAAAGAATGTCAAAATCACACCCGTGTGAATTGAGGGGCGCTCTCATCATCGTACATCATCATTCTCCATTCAATGTGAATTTAATGTTTGTGTTAGGACAAGAATCTACACTATAGTTGAAGATAGGAGGGGCCCCTCAATAATCACCCTGTGACGAGTTCAATACTAATACAAGGAGATCTTTTTGTAAGTAAATTGATGCCAAAATTAAGAGCAACAAAACCATATGAAAAATAAATGTATAAACTCAAAAACTATCCAGTAGGTTGAGTAGGATATCACTACGTTCAAAAGTCACTTTATTTCGGAAGAAAATGTACTATTTACATTTACACACCTGTTTCAAATGGAAATGAAGAGAAACTATAGTTTGTCCTCTTTCCTGTTTTAAGTATACTGTATGAAGCTGTAAAAAGAGCAGGCCTAATCCTATAGCTGACAAAACAGGATGACAGAATCGTCATCTCAATTTACAGGAAACAATCAATTCACTTTTATTATACCGATATGCAATATGATATGAACATTATAGACTGTAGCTTTAATTCATTGTAATACAACTTAGTGGCTAAATTAACTCTGGAATCGGATATTGTGAAAATGCTAAAGAAAAGAAAAAACTAATAACGGGTATATATTGTTGATATTCTAAAAGTAAAAAGATATCACCTTTCAGTGCTTCCCCTTCACCATTTCCTCCACACACACACACACACACACACACACACACACACACACACACACACACACACACACACAATATATACAGAGAGAGAGAGAGAGAGAGAGAGAGAGAGAGAGAGAGAGAGAGAGAGAGAGAGAGAGAGAGACAGACTTAGTGAGAGGAGGAGGAGAGGGAGAGGGAGGGAGATATAGGGGGTGAGAGAGAGAGAGGGGGGGGAGGGAGAGAGAGAGGGGTGAGGGAGAGAGAGAGGGGTGAGGGAGAGAGAGAGGGAGAGAGAGAGAGGGAGAGAGAGAGGGGGGGGGAGGGAGGGAGAGAGGGGGGAGGGAGAGAGAGAGAGGGAGAAAGTATTTAAGAGGACAAAAAGGAGAGCTCGATCACTATACCAAGAGTTAGAGAAGCACTCATCTAAATCAGGGAAATTATGCTAATGGACCATCTCATTATTCTCCAAGTCAGTCAGAATCATTCACTGACATCACATCATTAGAGATGTATTCATACAAACAGATTGGATGGACTTAAATAGGAAAGCTGACACCTTGAAACTTTCTTAACCCGGTCTGCACGGGAACGCCTTTTGGTGTTTTAAGGATTATGTTATTATACTTTAGCTATTGAAAAATAGCAGATCTACAGTACCAGCTCGTAGTGCGGCACTAGATCTGCCATTTTTAAAAGATCGTGGAAAATGTGGCACAAATCTCTGAATGCGTATTATTTCAGAGTGAACGTTTTTTAAATCAAATCTTTGCTTCCCTGGAACAACATATTTTCAGATGGGGGTCGGTGGCCGAATACATATCATTTCCGGGGTCCTTGACATGAAATAGTTTGAGAACCACTGACATAGAAAACTGTCATGATTTAGCCTCAGGTCTAAATGCGTTAAATGCTTTTGTCTATTATTCACACACTTGTGTTTTGTGATTTAGACGACGGGAGCCACTGTTCTCCTGGGGTTCAGGTTTAGACCGGACCCACTGCTCTCCTGGGGTTCAGGTTTAGACGGGACCCACTGTTCTCCTGGGGTTCAGGAAGGGGTTCCGTGGGGTCACCGTGGTGACCATTCTGGACAGGTGGCCAGAATGGCCCAAAGCGGGAGTTCTTACGCCCTGGTTGGTCCTGCGAAAAACAACAACAACAAAAAAACGGTATATTTTACAAACCGATCTATAATAAATTGAAACTCTTAAGTAGGCTTTTCAGAATGCACCACAAAGCTAAACTTTAAGTAGGCTTTTCAGAATGCACCACAAAGCTAAACTCTTAAGTAGGCTTTTCAGAATGCACCACAAAGCTAAACTCTTAAGTAGGCTTTTCAGAATGCACCACAAAGCTAAACGTTCCCAACGATATTGTCTAATTAATACGGCTGGCTCTCAGACCTTTGTAATAGCAAAGACCCCCCTGTGACTCTGAGTGTGTACAAATGACAACATTTGGTGTGTCCCCACCCCCACGCACGCACGCACACACACAGGTCAGGGGTCATAACCAAGTATATAAATACCGGTACTTAAACTAGCATGAAGAGAGTACGTGGTGGCTAGTGAAACTCCAGAGGACATCTGACAGTTGCATGAAAGGTAATAAATCAGTCAGAGAGTACTTGTCTTGCATTGTTGTTCTTTTTTTTCTGTTTTGAGGGAAAACTATGGGAGGCCAGCTTAACCCATTTCGGCCTGATGTTGAATTAAAATGTCAGTGATTCTCAAACATATTCATGTCAAGGACTCCAAATATATATGACATTGGCCGCCAACCAGAAGCAAAGATTTGAGTTACAAACTTGCTGTGAAAGATTTCAGGCACATTTTCACTATTTTTCAAAAAGAAATAGCAGATCTGCTATTTTTTGAACAGCTAAAGTACAACATAATGCTTAACACATCAAAAGGGTCCCCCCCCCCGCCCAAAATGGGTTAATCAGCAGAGGAAACAGATCTTTGGGGGGGTTGTTGGGCACCAGGAAAATGGATCTGGGTTGTGAAAAACCACCGTCACCACGAGATGCTCTGGATCCAACCATCTGGATCTATGCCTGCTCCAAAAGCCGGTAAACTTCGCTCAACTGGGGGCTCAGTTAGGAAACAGGTTTTTACATCCTCAACAGACACCCAAAACTCCCAGGGCTGGGGGGGACGGGGGCGAACGATGTTCCTCGTTTGCTTTATTCACAAACTGTATAGCAACTTTTCACAATCCATTTGACACAAAAACCCATGGGTAAATTATTGTGTTGATTACATTCATATTCCTTGTGATAACATGCGGGACATTTTCTTAGGTTTTATTTCTCCCCCTCAAGATCAAATCACATCCTCCTTCTTCAAAACCGCTCTCAAAGAGCACCTATACGGACGGCTGCAATTTGAAACTGGCCTCTGTAAATTAAGTCTGAGTCCCCCAGCCCCCGTGTGTGGGGAGGGGGGGGGGGGGGGGTGTATGTGTGTGTGTGTGTGTGGAGGAGGGGGGGGGGGGGGGGTGGCTTAGACGGTGGCTGGATGGTAACCATAAGGTTCCCTGTTCGAACCCTGTGGGCTCCCCCAGAGTTAGTGTCAAAGTGTCCTTGAGCAAGACTCTGCACCCCCTAATTGCTCCTGATGTGCTGGTTGGTGCCTTGTATGGTTTCCGCCACCATCGGTGTGTGAATGTGTGTGTGAATGGGTGAATGTAATGCACTATCTATGTAAAGCGCCTTGGAAAAAGGCGCTATATAAATGCACTATTTACACCCCTTTCTCCTCATACTGTACATGTTTTTCCGTTTTTTTATACTTTCTTTATATGATTTCCTGTTTTTTTTTCTTGTAGTGTCTATATTTGTACGTCTTTAAATGTTCTGATGAATTGAACAAGGTGGACCCTGTTGTAAACAAGTCTTAGTGCTTGCAGCTTAATCATGGATCGTCCACAAAGTAACAGTTTTTGTATTGACTTGTGCTTTCGTTTGAAATGAAGCCGCTCTGCATACTGCTATCTATCTATCTATCTATCTGCAGATCCCCAGGTTCAGAGGTGTGGTGTCTCTTCCGTATATATAGAAAGGTGAACTGATCATACGATATGAACTGCAATAATAAAAAGCATTCCTGATTTTCAGAGACTCGCATGTTATAATTAAGTTACTTTCAAGTTGTCATCAGGAATGACTCATAATGTCAGAATGGAGAAGATAGTTAAAGATTCAGTATTAATGTTTTTAGTTTTTTAATCCATTCTGGGCGGGAACCCCTTTTGGTGTTTTAAGCATTATGTTATGATTTAGCTATTTTTGAAAAATCGTGAAAATGTGGTCCAAATCTTTGAATATATATTCTGTCAGAGCGTACGTTTTTAACTCAAATCTTTGCTCGGGTTCCTGGAACAACATATTTTCACATTTAAAAATAGTGAAAATAGCCGGCCTACAAGCTCACACGACCCCTTGTGAGCTTGTAGATCTGTTTTTTTCACTACTTTTTTGTGACACACACACACACACACACACACACACACACACACACACACACACACACACACACACACACACACACACACACACACACACACACACACACACACACACACACACACACACACACACACACACACACACACACACACACACACACACACACAATTAAAAAATACAGGTTTCTGTAAGAATGGTACAATCGTTATCTTTTGTAGGGAAGGCAACGAACAAACTAAGATCATGACTAGCACTTAATGCACCCTCAGGCGGAATGTTCATGGAGTGCTTTGATCGCCCTCTAATGGCCTGTAGGGGTATAACTATTATTCCATGTTAAAGGGTGCTGTGTTTTGTACACATTTTGGTTCCATAGACATCACATAATCCATTATGTGAAAAAGAAAAATACCCAGAAGCTGTACTTCATAATGGTTTCATAATGGCTACAAGAACACTGCATTAACACATTTAGACCTCAGGACAATTCTACAAATGTCTTCCAAGTCCTGGCAGTTTTCTGAAAAACCCCATGTTTCTACAGTATGTCAATCGTTCCCCCCCAAAAAGATATGTAATTGGCCGCCGACCCCCCATCTGAAAATATGTTGTTCCAGCGACCACCATCTAGAAGCAAAGATTTGAGTTAAAAAGGGTCGCTCTGAAAGAATCAATGATTCATGATCTTTCTAAAATAGCAGACCTACAAGCTCGTAGCGCGCCACTCGGTGCCGCGCTGTGAGCTTGTAGATCTGCTATTTTTCAATAGCTAAAGTATAACATAATGCTATGAACACCAAAAGGGGTTCCCGCCCAGAATGGGTTAAAGTAGACATACATACTTCTGTGTTGTCAGTGTCACTCAGTGCAGTCTTTATTATTATTATTATTATTATTATTATTAATTAAATAATTGAAAAGTGTGACTCTCTAGAATGATTAATAATTAATAGTAACATTAATTGGCAACATGTCTGATGGTAGCATCAGCATGTAACTTATGACCTTAATTGGCACAATAATTGTTGCAGAATAACATTCGAGCAATGTTTATTTGAAATGGTTTAGAAGTTAACTTTCCCATGCAGCAAACAATGATGCAAGCTCATTATTCAGCATTGCTAAAAACAAATACAGGTCTTTAAAACCTTCACTAAAAACGCTCCACATACCACGTCCCAAACTCTTCTCCCGTCTGGCTCAAACTATGGAATGCACTTCCCATTGCAGTCAGAACTGCAGACTCACTCCCAATCTAAACTATGGAATGCACTTCCCATCACAGTCAGAACTGCAGACTCACTCCCAATCTCCCGCCGTAGTCTGAAAACCCACCTCTTCAGACTCCATCTTAGCCCATAGCACTTGCCGTAGCACTTGCCCGAGCCCCGGCGACCTACTGTACAGTTGCATAGACGTAGGTAATTTAGCATTTTATGTAGACATAGCACTCTCTAGTGTAGGTATACGCATAGTTTCATTATATAGATATTCCGCTGTTAGCTTACATATGATTCATGATGACTATTTTGATGCATTTGATGTATTACCATGTTTTTTTGTTCTTGCTTACTGTAAGTCGCTCTGGATTAAGGGCGTCTGCTAAATGCCTAAATTGTAAATTGAAATCTACTAGTTGACTCAGTGGAGTGGGCGGGGTCTATGGTGTAGTGGAACCAGGCTAGAAATGTACTTAAGTCCTTTAGCTGCAAGTACACTATACTTTATATTAATTTATCTCTCTCTCTTTTTCTCATTTGGTTGTTTTGTAACACCAGGTGCAACTATATGCAAATTATAGCTATCTTATTGTGGAATTAACCCATTTAGGCCCGATGTCGAAATTAAAAAATATATAATTTTTTCTGAAAAACCTCATGTATCAATATCAGTGGTTCTCAATATTTCATGTCAAGGACCACAAAAATTATAATGTAATATGCCGCTGACCCCCCCATCTGAAAATATGTTGTTCCAGGGACCCCAAAGATTTGAGTTTAAAACTGAAACTCTGAAAGAATATATATTCAAAGATTTGAGGCACATTTTCACGATACTTCAAAAATAGCAGACCTACAAGTTCATAGCGCGGCACTCGGTGAGCTTGTAGATCTGCTATATTTTTCAATAGCTAAAGTATAACATAATGCTTTGAAGAACAACAAAAGGGGTTCCCGCCCAGAATGGGTTAAACTCTTGATTATCTTGCGTTTTTGGAACTGAAGTGTGATTGTGTTGCCACTGACTCACCCAGCCGAGTGTGCGCTGATGGAGAGAGTTGGCAGAGAGCTCTCAGTGATGGAGAGAGTTGGCAGAGAGCTCTCAGTGCTAGGACCAGAATTAGCATAGGCTGCCTTGCCAGCGTACCCTGGGATGGTGCAGCGGCTGGCAGGAGAACGAGAGAGTTTTCACAATATTTACACTGTAGGAGGCAACTGGGTATGATTAGTGTCAATGTCTCGCTGCCGGCTGGAAACCCTGTATGTCCAAAACTGTTACTTTTCAGTAAATGGGAAATCCTGTTAATACTTTTCGTTGGTTTGACATTTATAAAACCCACAGACTTAACCAACTTTCACCTAAAAATAAAAAGCTAAACTAGCAGAACGCAAGACCTAACAGGACCTGTTGTGAGCTTGTAGATATTCTTGCTACTATTGTGTGACACTGTAGTATAACTAAAGAATTAATTTACATGATGAAATATGGAGATAGGAGGTTTCTGCCCGACAGCAACTCACGCCGTTTTGGAATCTGTCCTAAACACATAAATTGCTAACCGAATGTTTGAGAATGGTTTTCTCAAACTTTTTCATAACAAGGACCCCCGAATTGACATGTATCGGAAAAGGGACCCCCAGAAGATAAGATTTACAAACAAAACAATAGTTTCCCCAAAAACGTATATAATTATTATAACATTACATGGCACAAAGTAATGCGCCGTGAGCTTGTAGAGCTGCTATTTTTTGAATAGGCAACATATAAATGGATAAAGTGGTTTAAAATGATTGCAATGCTGCATTAACAACATTTGCTGGAGACCCCCTGGAAACACCTCAAGGACCCCCTGGGGTTCCCCCGGAACCAGTGATCTAAAGGCCAGTCCACAGCAATGCCACTCCTTGCCAATGCAATTTGGGATAATGGTTGCATGTGTTGCAAGTACAGTAGTGTGCTGCAACTTGCAAGGAGTTGCATAGGCATAGGAATGTCTGTGATGTGACATACTGTACATCTCATGTATTTCACAATACACAGCCATAGGTCGGTGCCATCCGCTCGTAGTTAGCAGCGGGACATGCGCGGCATAACTGTGGTCGATGCTTTGTGTGTACTTGGAGTCAGATTATGGTCCTCTAGTTTCATATCCATGTGAAAGTTCTGTCAGAAAACGTGTGTTTAGTCAAGTATCTCTTACTTATACTTTTCCACAGGCTTCACGCGGACGACATACTCTCCGGGCGGCGAGGGGCCCGGAATTACCGATGGACTGAATTTACCAAAAACTTCCTCTGATCACCACAAACAAAATTAAACACAAATTAACCAGGGAAGCACCAATGTTTGGGGCACACAATTGACAGGTGCGTTTCCAATGGTGCTGGGTAATTAATCACACCCCCTGCCAAACATTGCGTGCCCCATAATGCCATACATTTGTGCTTCACTGGACAATTTGTGATGACGTTTGCGTTTCCCCAAAGGAAGTTTTGTTCAATTCAGTCCATCGGTAATTCCGGGCCCAGCTCGCCGCCCGGAGAGAATGTCGTCCGCGTGAAGCCCGTGGGAAAAGTGGAGATATTTGACTAAACACACATTTTCTGCCAGAACTTTCACATGGATATGAAACTAGAGGACCATAATGTGACTCCAAGTCTTAGGAATGATGTTTTGGGTGAGTACACACGGAGCACCGACCACATTTATGCCGCGCATGTCCCACTGCTAACTGAGCGGATGGCACCGATCTATGGCTGTGTATTGTGAAATACATGAAATGTATGTCACATCACAGACATTCTAGGGCTAGGAGTTGCGTGTGGGCTGGCCTTAAGTGAATAACAGATGACAGGTGATTGAAAGCCATATGGGGTCTTCCTGTGGCCGGTAAGGTAAAGGTGCAGTGGTAGAAAATACAGTATCAATATTGCAATTTAGAACTACTCTGTTACAAGTAAAAGTCCGGAATTCAAAATGTGCTTGAGTAAAAGAATAAAAGTATTGGATCAAAATGTACTTTCTGACCCATTCTGACCTGAGATCAGATTCATACGAGGTTTTCCACTGGACACACACTGGTCTGATTAACCCATTCTGACCTGAGATCAGATTAAAAAAGTCAGTCGTTCTTCGATTTTTCAAAAATAGCAGACCTACAAGCTCATATCGCGCCACTCGGTGGCGCGCTATGAGCTTGTAGATCTGCTATTTTTCAATAGCTAAAGCATGACATGATGCTGACACCAAAATGGGTTCCCGTTCAGAATAGGTTAAAGTACCAAATGTTAGAAAGTACTCAATATGCATACTGTCCCATTTCAATCTTTTGACGCATTGTGAGCTTGTAGATCGGCTATTTTCAAATGGCCAAAATGTATATACGGCTGAATTGGCTAATGTATGTTTTGTAATAATAATCAGTAAGTAACTAGTAAATACAGTTTTCAAATAAATGTAGTGGAGTGCAATATTTGCCTGAGATTTAGTGGAGTACAAGTAAACATATTGGAAATACTCAAGTAAAGTACTGTACGATTTACAGGGTAAAAGCATGTAACTAATTACTGAACAGTGGTTCCCAAAGTGGGGTCCGGGGACCCCCAGGGGTCCTTGAGGGAGTTCCAGGGGGTCCCCAGCTAAATGATAGTTCGGAACCGAATTGGGGGTCTCAGAGATAGAAATGCCATTAAATTGAGGTCCGTAGCTTAATGCATATCAAACTGGGGGTCCTTGAAATGAATCGGGTTGAGAATCACTGCTAGAGCCGTGACAATCTTCTCTTATGGGGGTCCCTGGCATGTCTTTTCACATGGGGGCCCCGAGGGGTAATTAGTGTCAATGTGGGGGTCCTTGACATGAAAACGTTTTGGGAACCACTGGTTTACACCACTGTGTGACGGACGGTGCCTCTAAGGCCTCACTCACACCTTCACATCGAGCATACAACATTGTTGGATGCTAGATGTAAACAAAGGGTAAGTGTCATGGCCGCCCCAATGCATTTCTACGGGCCGTCGGCATGGAACAAGCTCCCACTGTACCTTCGTCAGGCAGCCTCTGTAGACAGCTCAAGACCCACTTCTACAACATTGCCTTTAATTGATCTTTTATTTTTAATTTTTTGTTCCTCACTGTACTGCATTACTGCTTGTTTTTTAATGTCGTTGCCTTGCTTTTCTTTTATTCTCCATTGCTCTGTAAAGCACTTTGAGCTGCATTTCATGTCATGAAAGGTGCTATACAAATAAAGTTTATTATTATTATTTCCAATGGAAGTCACATGGTTTGACACAACATTTGTGTTGTACGGCTTTCGTCTGTGTTTTCGACTGCCCCCCCCCCCTCCCCCTCATACAACAAAAATGTTGTGTCAAACCATATGTGACTCCCATTGGAAATTAATTGCGAGCTTGCGTCAGTAAACACGTCTCATACATCAATCTGAGGGTGTGAGTGAGGCCTTACTGTGCAGTGGGGGTGTGAGTGAGGCCTTACTGTGCAGTGGGGGTGTACGGAGGGTGTGAGTGAGGCCTTACTGTGCAGTGGGGGTGTACGGAGGCAGGGAGTTCCTCAACATGGTCAGAGGCTGAAAGTCTTCCTGTGAGTTATCTATACTGTCCATGTTCACTGATCCGATGGTACCGCTGCAACACAAAACAATGTCCATGTTCACTGATCCGATGGTGCCACTGCAACACAAAACAAACATCTATCACAGGATACACAGGTGTCCTCAAACACACCCACCCACTCCATCACCCACAGGTATCCTCAAACACACCCACCCACTCCATCACCCACAGGTGTCCTCAAACACACCCTCTCACTCTCTCTCTCTCTAGGTCGTCCTCAGACGAGCCCTCCATCGTCGTTTCCAGTCATCCCGATTCTCCATACACTCCATCACCCACAGGTGTCCTCAAACACACCCACCCACTCCATCACCCACAGGTGTCCAAAAACACACCCACTCACTCCATCACCCACAGGTGTCCAAAAACACACCCTCTCACTCGATCACCCACTCACTCCCCTAATAGTCAGCCTTCTGTTGTAAAGCTCTCTCTCTCATTGTCTCTTCCTGCAAGATGTACATTTTTTTAAGCCTGTTAAAACAGCATAAAAGTAAACATAAAGCATGATTTTAAAACAAAATGTGAGACACCAGAGGAGTTTATAAATGATAGCCAATAGGCCTATGGTTGAATATGACATCAAGGCATTTCATAGCAACTCAAGTAGTAAGTTGCTAACCCGGTACTCCAGTATGGCTTGTGTGGGACAAGTGGGATTGGAGGGACGGGTTCCCCCCAATCATCCCACTTTTCCCACACAAGCCATACTTCTGTCCCTCAAATGAACAGTTTGAATCTGGTCACCCCCCCCCCCCCCCCCCCACCACACACACAAAACGTGTCAACCGTAACACATCTTGCAGGATATTCTCGTCAAAACATATCAAATTTGATATGAACTGAACAGTAAAAATCCAACACATGGAAACAATAGTGGACCCTTCCACTTGTACACTCAGACGAAGACGGAGGACTTGACTGTTGCACTTACCAGTACAGAGGTATTTGGCCAGCTTTGGGACATGGACTGCAGCTGAAACACAGCATAAGTTGTTAGTTGTTTTAGAACAGTGTATTTCAACCTTTTCAACCTTTTCTTCTATATTATTTATTCAGCATTTGAGTCACGGACCACCATTTGAACAGTCTACTCTAAGTCCACACTAAGCATCCATAATGTATAAATGACGGATAAGGGATCAGGACATCTAGGCCTTTTCGAGGAGGGGTCAGAATAACTTTTGGACTTGGAAAACTAAAGAATATTTCGTTATCGTTGGATAATATTTTGTCCACAATTCCAGCTGTATTGATGTTGGTACCAAGAGAGATACGTTGATCAAAAGAACAATTCTTCTACATTCTCTTCAATTGTGTAGACTTCTGGTTTAAGTACAGCGTGATGCAGATTATTTACAATAATTTAACTCTTGAGAACGTAAAATGAATCATTTTAAACTCTCGAGGGTTAAAGCTCTATATGAGTCCCGGGGCTGAGCCAGATCTTGGTACCACCGAAGGTGACGGTAAAGTTTTTGTATTCCTACATGTCTCTAGTTTATATTTTGGGATGATAACTCCTCCAATTCAGTAGCTTAATGCCAGATATCGCCTGTTATACGTATGTGATCACACAACCTATAATGTTGCTCTGGAGAGGGAAGTCTGGAGCACTCTGGTGGAGCTGTTGCCCCCGCGACCTGACTACGGATAAGCGGTTGAAGATGGATGGATGGATGGACAACCTATAATCCTGTCATTTAACTGGGGACCACCTGGTACCCTATGAAGGACCACTGGTGGTCCTCGGACCACTGGTTGAGAACCACTGATTTAGACTACACAGCAGGGGATTCAAACAAGCGTTATTGCCACATGAAAGGGCGAACAGCAGAAAAGCCTACTATGATACGGGCTTCTTGGCATCCTCCCTGGCTCTGGGCTGCTGTCTGCTCCACTGGGATCCAACCGCCTGCTTCCACAGGATGACAGGGAAACATTCATTTAGGATTATTATGTTAGACATCTTCCACAGGATGACAGGGAGACGTTCATTTAGGATTATTATGTTAGACATCTTCCACAGGATGACAGGGAGACATTCATTTAGGATTATTATGTTAGACATCTTCCACAGGATGACAGGGAGACATTCATTTAGGATGATTATGTTAGACATCTTCCACAGGATGACAGGGAGACATTCATTTAGGATTATTATGTTAGACATCTTCCACAGGATGACAGGGAGACATTCATTTTAATGAATTGCATTTTTATAGCGCTTTTCCCAAGTGCTCAAAGCGCTTTACAATGGTTCATTCATTCATACATTGGGAGGTGAAGCGGCGAACAGTCGACGCCAGCGTCCTCACTTCCCACATTCACACACCAATGGTGGCGAGCTCACACCGACCGACTCATTGGAGGCAATGTAGGGTTCAGTGTCTTGCCCAAGGACACTTCGACATGTGGACAGGAGGAGCCGGGATTCGAACCGCCGACCCAGGGATCATTGGACGACCTGCTCTACCTCCTGAGCCACAGCCGCCCACTCATTTAGGATTATTATGTTAGACATCTTCCTCAGGACGACAGGGAGACATTCATTTAGGATTATTATGTTAGACATCTTCCTCAGGACGACAGGGAGACGTTCATTTAGGATTATTATGTTAGACATCTTCCTCAGGATGACAGGGAGACATTCATTTAGGATTATTATGTTAGACATCTTCCTCAGGATGACAGGGAGACGTTCATTTAGGATTATTATGTTAGACATCTTCCTCAGGACGACAGGGAGACATTCATTTAGGATTATTATGTTAGACATCTTCCACAGGATGACAGGGAGACATTCATTTAGGATTATTATGTTAGACATCTTCCTCAGGATGACAGGGAGACGTTCATTTAGGATTATTATGTTAGACATCTTCCTCAGGATGACAGGGAGACATTCATTTAGGATTATTATGTTAGACATCTTCCTCAGGATGACAGGGAGACATTCATTTAGGATTATTATGTTAGACATCTTCCTCAGGACGACAGGGAGACATTCATTTAGGATTATTATGTTAGACATCTTCCTCAGGATGACAGGGAGACATTCATTTAGGATTATTATGTTAGACATCTTCCTCAGGATGACAGGGAAACGTTCATTTAGGATTATTATGTTAGACATCTTCACAGGATGACAGGGAGACATTCATTTAGGATTATTATGTTAGACATCTTCCTCAGGATGACAGGGAAACGTTCATTTAGGATTATTATGTTAGACATCTTCACAGGATGACAGGGAGACATTCATTTAGGATTATTATGTTAGACATCTTCCTCAGGATGACAGGGAAACATTCATTTAGGATTATTATGTTAGACATCTTCACAGGATGACAGGGAAACATTCATTTAGGATTATTATGTTAGACATCTTCCTCAGGACGACAGGGAGACATTCATTTAGGATTATTATGTTAGACATCTTCCTCAAAACGTAAAAAGCAAGAACAACGTTAATTTAGTTGCCTCTCATTTTCCCATTGGAGCCCACTCCCAAGTCTCATGCACGTCCCCGCACGCACGCACACACACACACACACACACACACACACACACACACACACACACACACACACACACACACACACACACACACACACACACACACACACACACACACACACACACACACACACACACACACACACACACACACACACACACACACACACACACACACACACACGTTCTCTCTGTGGTACTTGCAGTGAATCTCTATTGAAAACACAGTCCAAGTCAATAGCACGCTGGGCAAGACCTAAGCTGTAGACAGACTGACAGAGGCTATCATTTGTTTTGGGCTGAAGTCGTGGGATTTTGGCGGAAGTACCGCTCAAGGAAATGACGCTTTACAAATCAGTTTACATTCTCCGTGAATGAAACAAGTGTTGTGATTGGTCGGAATAATATCGTATCCGGGGGAAATACATTTTGTCGGACGTTCCGGACCGACACTTCCCGCCAATAGCGTCTCTGCCTTAGGTTGTGATGTCATCAACATCATACAGGGCTGTCTGTGATGTCATCAACATCATACAGGGCTGTCTGTGATGTCATCAACATCATACAGGGCTGTGTCTGTGATGTCATCAACATCATACAGGTCTGTGTCTGTGATGTCATCAACATCATACAGGTCTGTGTCTGTGATGTCATCAACATCATACAGGGCTGTGTCTGTGATGTCATCAACATCATACAGGTCTGTGTCTGTGATGTCATCAACATCATACAGGTCTGTGTCTGTGATGTCATCAACATCATACAGGGCTGTGTCTGTGATGTCATCAACATCATACAGGGCTGTGACTGTGATGTCATCAACATCATACAGGTCTGTGTCTGTGATGTCATCAACATCATACAGGGCTGTGTCTGTGATGTCATCAACATCATACAGGGCTGTGACTGTGATGTCATCAACATCATACAGGGCTGTCTGTGATGTCATCAACATCATACAGGGCTGTGACTGTGATGTCATCAACATCATACAGGGCTGTGTCTGTGATGTCATCAACATCATACAGGGCTGTGTCTGTGATGTCATCAACATCATACAGGGCTGTGTCTGTGATGTCATGACATGATAGCTCACCTGTAGTGTTGTGTAGTGCTGTAGTCATCCAACAGCAAGTGTAAAATCAGCCATTATGATGCCATCAAGGCCCGCCGAAATACATTTTAGTCGACTAAATAAACTGTAGATTTAGTCGACTAAAATCTTGATATTTAGTCGACTAAAACTAGACTAACACTTCCAGGTGACTAGAATGTGACTAAAACTAAAAGAAAACTTATTCAAGAGACTTTGACTAAAACTAAAATCAAAATGGTGCTGCCAAAAACACCACTGCTCACCTGCCAGAGCTGAGGTCGACTGTGGTAACGCCTCCAGGAGACGTGCTGACTCACGGGGTCGGCCATGTTCTCCAGGGTCGTCGACGGCGGCTTGAAGCGCGGCGGTAACTTTGAATCCCAGCCAACGACCTCATAACTCCTGCAAGTTCAAAGCAGAGAGGCGAGGCAAAATTTGTGGAAATGAAGGCAATTGAAAATGCTGTATATAAGTCTTAAAAAGCCGTAGCTTGCGGAGTTAGTTCAGTCAGATATACTCGAGCGGGTTCATGCTGTGCTCAAGGGATAAATTAATTCGAGGGGTTAATATGCTGCATTACTATGTGGGTGTATTCAGTGTGTGCAAGACCCACATGTCATTCGCTGATGTGGCAGTCAGCTGACCAATTGGGCGGGGTATTTAAGCTCACCTAAACTGCATGCATCCTTCCTTCTTATGGTTCCTGGTTGTGTGATGTTTGCTCCCACCGCCACCCCAGCACCACCGGTGGGCTGTTATTAGTTATGTTTGCTCCTACCACCACCCCAGCACCACCGGTGGGCTGTTATTAGTTCTGTTTGCTCCTACCACCACCCCAGCAACACCGGTGGGCTCTGTTATTAGTTCTGTTTGCTCCTAACCACCACCCCAGCGCCACCGGTGGGCTCTGTTATTTCTGTTAGTTGTTATTGTATATCTATATCTCCCTGCTCTTAATGTTTAATGATGGTGTTTAATTGTGCCGAGCAGGGAGAAAATTGCAACAGAGCCGATCGCCAAGATAATATTTTATATGCACACTTGTATTCTGATTCTATAATAAATATTGGTTAAATCTATTTGTGAGTGAATCTATCTGACTGAAATGCATACAATCCATTTGAGGAGAAATAAAAAATAAAATAAATACATAAAAAAGATGATTAAAATGAAATAGCGTATAAAGTCATTAGAAATACCGCATCACAGTTATATGTGTCTGCCAACCAGTAGCTGTTTACATCCATTGTTGTCCAAAATTATTGTGTTTCTTTCTCACTCTGTGTTTGATTGCAACCATAGGTCGCAGTTTACTATGAAGTCCGTCACGCCTCGTGACACGCTCCATATATGGTCGTCTCCATTATATGAAGATCACGACACTGACCTCATCAAACCCTGGATAGCCATACATGGAGAAGACTGGATCATCACCTAGATTTGCTTATATGGAACCCGGCCAGCAACTCTACATCTGACCTCACTGACACAACCCATTCTGGGCGGGAACCCCTTTTGGTGTTCTAACCCTTCTGGACAGGATCCCCTCTTGGGGTTCTCTACAGTATGTACAGTATTCAAAAATAAAAAAAACTTTGATGCTGCTATATAAATATTTGTTAAGTTTTTCAGAAAGCTTAGGTCAGGGGTTTTAAAATCGGCCTCAGTCCAAAATGGGTTAATAGTTTAACTCCTGCTTCTTAACTGTGCCATATTTTGGGTTATTTATGACTTTCATTTTTAAGTTGAAAGACAGATCCTACCGTACTATACTTTTGACTCCATAATTATCCACTTTTATTTTATTTCAAATACAGTAGTATCGTGAAAATAGTCACTTTTACGACATTCCCACATTTTCCCTCAACACCAAATCTCTTCACTATAAAAAATATGAATGTTCACTTATTAACGACGTGCCCAGGATAGGGACGCACTGTTCCAGAAAAGTGTTTTTGCAGGACATTGTTGTCAGTGAGTTAATTGTTAATCGACATTTTATATCCAAAAGGTCGATTAACAATTAACAATCTGCTTCATAATTTTTTATCCTATTAGACATTTTGTGTGAAATATTTGTCATAATTAGCATATATGAATTACTTCATTTGTGGCCAGAAATATGTTTTGTGAGGTCATGCTTGAGTCCAAGTGGATGTTTTTGTTCCACATGTTGAAGAAATCCCCTCAATGTGTTCCAGAGAATGGGACGGTCAACCCAACCAAAAACTATCTGTCTGTCTGGCCACGTCTGTCACCTGCAGAGACATAATAACCCTTTTAGACGTGAGGACGATTCTACAAATGTCTTCTACATCTTGACAGTTTTCTGAAAAACCCCATGTTTCTGTAAGTGGTGCTCAGCCTATTTAATGTCAAGGACCCCCAAAAATGATATGTAATTGTCTGCCGACCCCTATCCATTGTTCCAGGGACCCCACCCAGAAGCAAAGATTTGATATTTGATATATTTTCATAGTTTTGGCACCACATTTTCACGATTTTTCAAAAGTAGCAGATCTACAAGCTCTGCTATTTTTCAATAGCTAAAGTATAACATAATGCTTAAAAAAACCAAAAGGTGTTCCCGTCCAGAATGGGATAAAGGTTGAAGCGCAATTGTAGTTTCCCTACTCGTCCCAAAGTGCACAGTATCAGGTATTAACCCGTCTTTGCCACAGTGAAATAAACTGCACAGTATCAGGTATTAACCTGTCTTTGCCACAGTGAAATAAACTGCACAGTATCAGGTATTAACCTGTCTTTGCCAAGGTGAAATACAGTATCAGGTATTAACCTGTCTTTGCCAAGGTGAAATACAGTATCAGGTATTAACCTGTCTTTGCCAAGGTGAAATACAGTATCAGGTATTAACCCGTCTTTGCCAAGGTGAAATACAGCCACTGTAACCTCTGTTGTAAGTGTGGATTTGAATAATTTAATGATTTAGCTACCCGGCAAAGCAGCCTTTTGTTTTGAATCACCGGTATTTATAAAATGTTTTCTGATGCAATGCTTTGTTTTGATTCACTGTAAAGGTCTTCCATAAGTTCCTTCCCCGAGGTGTGTTATGTTCATGTACATACAGTACATAGTTTCATGGAGAATCATTCAGCCTCCTCATAGAACATCGATGAAGGGGCACAAAATCAAGCCCATTAACGTTGGTTCCAACGAAACAACAAACAACAAACAACACAGCACCAACATAATTAATGATGAATATATGACATCATTGTTGGTAGTTATAGCTGCCGTCTTACATACTAAAATAGAACACTCCCACATTTGAGCTTGACCACAGCTGGGGGGGAGGGTTATACAGTACTACCGGGGATGCACAGGTGTACAGTGCATTAAAAAGTCTGATGGCAGTTGGCATCTTTCATGCCAACTGCCATCAGACTTTTTAATGCAAAGGCATAAGAACTGCCCCAGTAGCTCCAGTAGCCTATACGGTAAATGCATGAACACAGTAGGCTATGGCTCCAGTAGGCTACTGCTGCTGCTGTGAGGTGTTCTGCACACAGTAGGCTATGGCTCCAGTAGGCTACTGCTGCTGCTGTGAGGTGTTCTGCACACAGTAGGCTATGGCTCCAGTAGGCTACTGCTGCTGCTGTGAGGTGTTCTGCACACAAGAAGAATGCCTCCTCCAGAGTCCAGAACAGATTAATTCGTCCAAAGCAAACTTTGTAGTTTCGCTAGTGTGCAGTAAAGATGTTTGTCTGACTATTTTAAGTCTACTTTTGTGTTTGTATCTTAAAGTCTCACACACAATTTAACAATAGGCTTAGGCTAACAGCTGTTCTGTGTGCATGCCGCGATGTGCATGTGCACGCACATGCATGCACGTGCACGTGCATTCATGTGCGTGCCCGTGACGTCATTAAAACGCTGTGGTACCAGTAAGAAAACCACTGTTGGGGGACCACTGGAAGCAGTGATGTAGAGTCTGTGGGGGCCGGAGGGCCAGGGCCCCCATGAGGATTTTCGGGGAATTTCACCCAACCACACTGAAGACAGTCAAGACACTGTCCAACACCGCCCTCCCCTGGCTAAACCAGGCACGGGCCCCCATGAGGATTATGAAAACTATTCGTTTCTGACTGGAACAATGACAGACCAGTGTTATGTTTGAGGGAGGATGGAGCGCAGCGTGGAACAATGACAGACCAGTGTTATGTTTGAGGGAGGATGGTGGAACAATGACAGACCAGTGTTATGTTTGAGGGAGGATGGTGGAACAATGACAGACCAGTGTTATGTTTGAGGGAGGATGGTGGAACAATGACAGACCAGTGTTATGTTTGAGGGAGGATGGTGGAACAATGACAGACCAGTGTTATGTTTGAGGGAGGATGGTGGAACAATGACAGACCAGTGTTATGTTTGAGGGAGGATGGTGGAACAATGACAGACCAGTGTTATGTTTGAGGGAGGATGGTGGAACAATGACAGACCAGTGTTATGTTTGAGGGAGGATGGTGCGCAGCGTGGAACAATGACAGACCAGTGTTATGTTTGAGGGAGGATGGAGCGCAGCGTGCACTGACCTCTGAGCCATAGAGGTGTAGATGAGGCGACGCACTGCCATGGAATAGTCTGCCCTCTCCCTGAGATCCAAACACCCGGAATCCTTCAAAAGTAAATAGTCAGCGTTTCATTTGGGGAAAATGCTGCCGTGAATTATATCACAATTTATCAATAAATGCTGGCGGATTTAACTGTTAAAAGGTTGTCATCACCTACCTGAGCTCCGGTGTCGTCTTCCAGGAAAAGACGTTGTAACTTAATGGTTGGACTGAGGTGTGGCATCCGGTGTGACTTTGGATTCACCTTTACAGGACTGGTCCAACCTGGAGAGATTATTATGAGATCATTAAAGGACTACTTCACTCATTTTAAACCTATCTTCATATCATTGGTACTCTCTCTGTGTCTCAGAGGAGGGCTGTGGACAGTTCAGAAACCTGCCTACCAGTGACATCATCGGCAGGATTTGCCATTTCAAATTACTGATACTTTTTCCTCCAACGGCTGGCTTTGTGTGTGTGTGTGTGTGTGTGTGTGTGTGTGTGTGTGTGTGTGTGTGTGTGTGTGTGTGTGTGTGTGTGTACTGGGTGCCCCCCCCAAAGGTACCACTCACACAAGTGTAAATTCTGAATGACGACTGGCTTTGTGTGTTCCGCCAAAATACATTTTAGTCGACTAAATCAACTGTAGATTTAGTCCTAAAACTAGACTAACACTAAGACATTCCAGGTGACTAAAATGTGACTAAAACTGAATTAAAACTATTCAAGATACTATGACCCGTCCACCAGTGACATCATCGATGGGGAATCATGGCTAATAGAAACTGCAGGCTTTCTATTCCTGAAAAGTTGCAATGCGAAAATGGAAGCCATTGTTCTCACTTTAATAAAAAATCTAAATATGTTTTAAAAAAGAAAAAAAATGTTGTTTAAAAAGGAAAATCTATCTAACGATGATGTCACTGGTGGACAGGTTTCTGAACTGCACACAGCCCTCCTATGAGACACAGACTGAGTAGAAAAAAATAGTGGTATTTTATCATGAATATTAGTGAGGTTGAAAAGTGGTCCTTTAAGTTAACTTTCCAAGAATAGCAAATCTGTGGTTTAGCTTGGATTCCCCATCGATTATGTCAAGGCAGGTTTCTACTCCTGCCGTTTACTACTCGTCTGGCAGGTATATCTCTTTGTATCCTACTGTCTGGCAGGTATATCTCTGTATCCTACTGTCTGGCAGGTATATCTCTGTATCCTACTGTCTGGCAGGTATATCTCTTTGTATCCTACTGTCTGGCAGGTATATCTCTTTGTATCCTACTGTCTGGCAGGTATATCTCTGTATCCTACTGTCTGGCAGGTATATCTCTGTATCCTACTGTCTGGCAGGTATATCTCTTTGTATCCTACTGTCTGGCAGGTATATCTCTGTATCCTACTGTCTGGCAGGTATATCTCTGTATCCTACTGTCTGGCAGGTATATCTCTGTATCCTACTGTCTGGCAGGTATATCTCTGTATCCTACTGTCTGGCAGGTATATCTCTGTATCCTACTGTCTGGCAGGTATATCTCTTTGTATCCTACTGTCTGGCAGGTATATCTCTTTGTATCCTACTGTCTGGCAGGTATATCTCTTTGTATCCTACTGTCTGGCAGGTATATCTCTGTATCCTACTGTCTGGCAGGTATATCTCTTTGTATCCTACTGTCTGGCAGGTATATCTCTTTGTATCCTACTGTCTGGCAGGTATATCTCTGTATCCTACTGTCTGGCAGGTATATCTCTTTGTATCCTACTGTCTGGCAGGTATATCTCTGTATCCTACTGTCTGGCAGGTATATCTCTTTGTATCCTACTGTCTGGCAGGTATATCTCTGTATCCTACTGTCTGGCAGGTATATCTCTTTGTATCCTACTGTCTGGCAGGTATATCTCTTTGTATCCTACTGTCTGGCAGGTATATCTCTTTGTATCCTACTGTCTGGCAGGTATATCTCTTTGTATCCTACTGTCTGGCAGGTATATCTCTGTGTATCCTACTGTCTGGCAGGTATATCTCTTTGTATCCTACTGTCTGGCAGGTATATCTCTGTATCCTACTGTCTGGCAGGTATATCTCTTTGTATCCTACTGTCTGGCTTTGAAAACATTTAGTGCTACGATTGTGCGCGGGGAGACGACGATTAACACATCTTGCCTGCCCAAATGGTAATTCCTGGATACACCACGGAGTCCGGGGACCACCAGTGGTCCAAGAGGGGGTTCCAGGTGGTCCCCATGCAGCTAAATGATGGAGAGTTGGTAACCAAATGGACCCTTATGTGGCTGAAACTCTGAGTGTACAAATGGAACCAAATGAACCCATTATGGGGGTCCGTGGTCTTTCTAATGCAGGGGTTCTCAAAAAGTGGGGTCATTATATCAGCATTTGTTTTTTTATGTTTTGAATATTTGTTGTCATTTATGTATGAATGCATGTAGGCTATATATACATACATACAGCCTATGTATTTTTCTGATGGGGGTCCGCGGCCAAATAGGCTAATTTAGGGGTCCTTTGATATGAAAACGTTTGAGAACCACATGCTTTTAAGACCTTTGTAGTTTAGCTACACACTCAGAACGAATGAGTCAAAAATAACACACAATGTGTTATTTCTTAACACATCTGTGTGTCTAGTTAAGGACAACACACAATGTGTTATTTCTTAACACATCTGTGTGTCTAGTTAAGGACAACACACAATGTGTTATTTCTTAACACATCTGTGTGTCTAGTTAAGGACAACACACAATGTGTTATTTTTAGGGATGCACCGAAAATTCGGCCACCGAAAATATTCGGCCGAAAATGGCTAAAAATGTATTTTCGGCCTATTCGGTTTCGGCTCAAATAGGCCGAAAATATATCACCGAATAGTCAAAACACCGGGTCGGTATAAACACAACACGCGATTGTCTTGAACGTAACCAGAGCGCTCCGCATCTACCTCTCTCTCTCTCCCAACTTCAGTCTCCCACACACACACACACACACACAGAGCGTCAAGTTGCTCTGTGCTGTGGCTGCGATGCGCGCCGCGAAATCTGCGAGCTCATCAACAGGTTGCAAAATGCCCAAAACAGGTCCCAAAACATGGTATTTGTGAGCACCGCCACTGTCTATTATTTTGTCGTATGACAAAAAATGCTCCCCAATGTCTGAATCTGTGAGCTTGCAGGCAGGCTATGACGAACACTAGCAGTAGCTTGCTCGTTAGCTCCTCAAATTTCTTCCACCTGTGTGTAATCTCAGCAGCGCATTGAAGTGGGCACAGGCAGGGCAGAAGCAGAACGTCCGTGAACGTTTTGCTTAACAATGATCAGTTGTTCAGTGCTGTTTAACTTTGGCAATATGTGATACTAGAGCCTAGAGAACATGCTAATATGGCTGCTAAATAAGAACGTTTTCCCCTATCAGCTAGCATGCTATTGTGTGTGTGTGTGTGTGTGTGTGTGTGCGTGCCTGCCCACACACTGTGTAGGACAGTGGTTCTCAGTGGGAGTTCCAGCTAAATTATAGATAGTTAAGAAGTAAACCAAGTGGGGCCGGTCTGTAACAGAGTGCAAAAATGGAACCAAATACACTCTCAAAATTTACATTGATTTTTACAATAGAAATAAAAATAAATTGGGGTCCCAGAGATAGAAATGGGAAGAAAGACAGTCAGCTATACACAGTCAACATTACAGATTACAGTATCATTACAAGTACAAGGAATGGCAATGAAATCAAATTGTATTAAAAAGGGGGTAAAATATTAATTTTGAAGGAGTATTCATTTTTATTGTTAGTTACAACATGCCTACAATAACTTGAAGCATTTTTTTAAAGGTAATTGCAAAAAGGTGCCATAATCCGATTAATCGTTTAAATAATCGCCTGATGAATCGATTATGAAAATCCATAATCATGTCTTTTGCCATAATCAGGTAGCTTTACAACGAAGATGTATTCGGCTATTCGGTATTCGGTTTTCGGCCAACTGTTTCCTATATTCGGTATTCGGTTTCGGCCAAGAATTTCCCTTTCGGTGCATCCCTGGTTATTTTCTTAACACATCTGTGTGTCTAGTTAAGGACAACACACAATGTGTTATTTCTTAACACATCTGTGTGTCTAGTTAAGGACAACACACAATGTGTTATTTTCTTAACACATCTGTGTGTCTAGTTAAGGACAACACACAATGTGTTATTTCTTAACACATCTGTGTGTCTAGTTAAGGACAACACACAATGTGTTATTTCTTAACACATCTGTGTGTCTAGTTAAGGACAACACACAATGTGTTATTTTCTTAACACATCTGTGTGTCTAGTTAAGGACAACACACAATGTGTTATTTTCTTAACACATCTGTGTGTCTAGTTAAGGACAACACACAATGTGTTATTTCTTAACACATCTGTGTGTCTAGTTAAGGACAACACACAATGTGTTATTTCTTAACACATCTGTATGTCTAGTTAAGGACAACACACAATGTGTTATTTCTTAACACATCTGTGTGTCTAGTTAAGGACAACACACAATGTGTTATTTCTTAACACATCTGTATGTCTAGTTAAGGACAACACACAATGTGTTATTTTCTTAACACATCTGTGTGTCTATAGTTAAGGACAACACACAATGTGTTATTTCTTAACACATCTGTGTGTCTAGTTAAGGACAACACACAATGTGTTATTTCTTAACACATCTGTGTGTCTAGTTAAGGACAACACACAATGTGTTATTTCTTAACACATCTGTGTGTCTAGTTAAGGACAACACACAATGTGTTATTTTCTTAACACATCTGTGTGTCTATAGTTAAGGACAACACACAATGTGTTATTTCTTAACACATCTGTGTGTCTATAGTTAAGGACAACACACAATGTGTTATTTCTTAACACATCTGTGTGTCTAGTTAAGGACAACACACAATGTGTTATTTCTTAACACATCTGTGTGTCTAGTTAAGGACAACACACAATGTGTTATTTCTTAACACATCTGTGTGTCTAGTTAAGGACAACACACAATGTGTTATTTCTTAACACATCTGTGTGTCTAGTTAAGGACAACACACAATGTGTTGTTTTGACACATGATTTTGTGTTGACAGATTTAACACATGTTGTGTTAAATGTGTAAACACACCGATTGTGTTAATTTTACACAAAGATAAGTAACACAGAGCCGTGTTACGTTACACATGTTGTGTTAAATGTGTAAACACACCGATTGTGTTACCTTTACACAAAGATAACACAGGGCTGTGTTATTTTTTGCCCTAATCTAGGGCCTACACAGTAGCTAAAAGCCTCAAATTGCCGTTGCACTCAGTCATGTATTCTTCACTCTTACCACCAAGGCTTGCCCTCAAGGCTGCTTCTGGGATTCTTCTGGAGTTCCAAGTCTTGTTTTCATCGACCTGGAGTGCCACCGACTGCCGTGATGATGATGTTGATGATGATGATGGCGGGGGCCGTGGTCTCTGCCATAAACCAGAGGACACGTGATGGGAATCAATGAAACTTGGTCTACCTTGGATGTCCAACTCCACCTGCGCGCCGAGACTGAGCTGTCCCGAGCAGGGGTCGAGCAGAGGGACGTCGCGTCTGAACGGGGCCAGAGGTGCGTGGTCGGCGGGCGGACGGGCCTGGGGGTTGAACTGGACGAAGCCACTACTACTGTCGTTGTCTCCTCCCGTTCGTATTAAGCTGGGGAAGTCATAGTTTCCACTCTCACGGGGCAGGTTCATGCGCTTACGCACCAACAAGTCATTAATATCACCTGATTGACCTCCCCCTCCAGCCTCGTTGGAGCTAAGCAGTCTGACTCCATGCGACGGTTGTAGGCCTACAGAGGAAGACAGCGTTGGTCCCAAAACGACATTCATAGCTATTGTTGTCCAGACTCGTTTGGAACTTTGGATCAAATGACTGACATCGCTGAGCAACCAACAACAACACAGTGCATTATACTGCATAGACATGACATGTCTGTCGTACCTACCAATAGCCGCCAGATGGCGTAAAAGTTCTAACTTACTGAAGGTCGTGGAAAACATCATCTTTCATGCGCTGCTGTTGCTACAGTAAACAAAACACCGACTATCTATCTATCTATCTATCTATCTATCTATCTATCTATCTATCTATCTATCTATCTATCTATCTATCTATCTATCTATCTGTCTGTCTGTCTGTCTGTCTGTCTGTCTGTCTGTCTGTCTGTCTGTCTGTCTGTCTGTCTGTCTGTCTGTCTGTCTGTCTGTCTGTCTGTCTAATTATTTATTTAATTATCTATACTTACTTAGGCCTACTTATACTTACTTACTTACTTACTTACTTACTTACTTACTTATGCCTATCGCTCCTTTTTATGGAGCATAGGCCGTTGACTACTTACTTACTTATACAGTATTTATTTATTTACTTATACTACTTACTTACTTATACAGTATTTATTCTGAGAAGGGAGTGATGAGCTCTATCTATTCTAGTGCGGGTATGTTTACTATGAAACTCATGAGATGTTTATTGACTACTTGTAGCCTTCTGCAACTTGCATTTTGATAGCTGACACTCAATAGATGTAGCCTAGGGAATACTGGACTTACTTACTGACTGAATTACATCTGAATATAGCAAAGCAATTACAATTGACCGTAAATAACCACACAGCCAATTTGACTCTTGTGTTATATTCTTGTGAAATATTCAGTAAAGTATATAAAATAGCCCAAAGGGTACATATTCAGTCAACTATAATAAAAAAAGAGCTCAGACACTCTTTGCGCAAACAGCCAAACACTCAACTCTCACCCAGAGACAACTCACCCCGAAAGATGTCTGCTGAGTTGTACAGACTTTCGGGGTGAGATGTCCGGACAACTCACTTGGAGGTGGAAAAAGGGTGAGTTGTCTTGTTACCAGCCTAGGCCTACTCTACAGCAATAGGCTAAGGTTTAATCTGGTGAGTGTGCTTCTTAGTGCTATAAAGTAGAAAGGGCTAAATCTTGTGTTCAGTGGAGCAAAACAATATCAATGTCATATGTGCTTCAGTGCTCATTCATTAGTTTGCTTGGGCTGTTTAAAATGTCACATCAAATGTAAATAATGATAATGATAATGAATTTATTTATATAGCGCATTTAAAGATATAGTCACAAAGTGCTTTACATAACAACAACGGCCAGCGGTCCAGGCACCTTGGCTGGCAATCCAGTCTGGCAGTGTGCCGCGGGTTCGACTCCCGATCCCGACGACCTTTACTGCATGTCATCCCCCCATCTCTCTCCCCATTTCCTGTCAGCATACTGTCTGTCCCTCCATAAAAAATATAGTCACAGCTACAACAAAATATCATTGAATAACCGCAAGCACAAAATGAAAGCATATACACATAATAATCAAAAAATAGAATAGGGTATGCAAAAGGAAATTAAGAGAAGGCCTTAACGTAAAGGTGGGTTTTTAGAAGGGATTTAAAACACGACACAGATTTTGTAAAAGTCTTAAATTAATAGGTAGGGCGTTCGAATTGCAAATGCCCTGCCACCCTTTGTGATGAGCTGGGCCGTACAGTATGTAATATGTTACATACTGTACAGTACATACCGTGCATGTAACCCTTAATGGTACCAACATCAATACAGCTGGAATTGTGGACAAAATATTATCCAACGATAACGAAATATTCTTTAGTTTTCCAAGTCCAAAAACTATTCTGACCCCTCCTCGAAAAGGCCTAGCTGTCCTGATCCCTTATCCGTCATTTATACATTATGGATGCTTAGTGTGGACTTAGAGTAGACTGTTCAAATGGTGGTCCGTGACTCAAATGCTGAATAAATAATATAGAAGAAAAGGTTGAAAAGGTTGAAATACACTGTTCGAAAACAACTAACAATCGAAGAACGACTGACATTTTTAGAATCTGATCTCAGGTCAGAATGGGATAATGAGACCAGTGTGTGTCCAGTGGAAACCTCGTATGAATCTGATCTCGGGTCAGAATGGGTTAAAGACTGGGCTACTATACGATTTTTCATATTTCCCTTGATGGTGGCACTCTTAGTCTGTTTTGCAATTGACGCAAGAGTGAATAATGTGAAATGTGAATGTGTCATTGGTGGTGATGGTGATGCTTGCTGATAGCTGATTCTTACTCAGGGAGGATGTAAACACCCCATGAGCAGTTAGAAGGGCTTTTAAAAATAGCCTAATTAGAATGATTCAGATTACGGAGAGGGGATTCATTGTGCCTGACTCCCATACAGTGCTTCTTCGCTAAATGTCTCCAATGACACTTGAAGAGATAAACAAAAAAGAAGTGGACATTGTTGAATTCAAAGTATGCCTCTTGAATCTGCTGTTTTGCTGGAGTCTGCTGCTTGCAGAATAAAATAATAAATAAAAAAATAAAGCATAATATCTATTGCATTATAGGCCTATTTCTCTTATGAACCATACACAGTGCATGCATATTCATATTGATACTGTATAGGTCCTGAGGTTGCATGATTTATTACATCTGCAGCACATTCATTATCCCCATATCACAATCCTTCATATTGCTCCATGCTTTGTATTCCAATTATAACTTATTCCAGGCTTCTTCCGCTGTCGTAGGAATTTAAATACCCCCCCACCAGCACGCGCACGCGCGCACACACACACACACACACACACACACACACACACACACACACACACACACACACACAGAGAAAGAAAGAAAACACAAACAGAAGTGTAGTACAGGGAAAAGACATGTGCGCATGTGCACACACGCACATGTACACACACACACACACACACACACACACACACACACACACACACACACACACACACAACTTGATGGTATTTGTGGCATGCAGGAATACAGTGATATCGTTATTTCCATTGGAGGAGTGCTTGTTACAGACCTCTCTGTTATTACAGTCAGCTTGTCTCCCTCCCTGTCTCCTCAACAGTCTCAGAAATTATTTAAATCTCCCATGGTGCCGAGTTACACTAGACTAGTAGTGCAGCAGCCACTAATTTGAACAGGCTGCTTTCATCTATATATGAAAGACAGAAAACTGTTGCTCCGGCTCTAGCAGTTGTCGTTTGTCTTTGTGTTTGTGTTTTTGTTGTTGTTGTTGCTGCTGAGTTTCACTTGCCGTTGTGGTGCGGCAGCTGCTGAGGGTCATCATTTGTTTCAGAACAAAGTCATAATTTGCCGTGTTATGTCTGGAGGAGAGAATATGGGCTGCATGGACGGTGCTCCTCCTCCTCCTCCTCCTCCGGGCTGCACCGCACGGGGAATAGTGTTTGTTCATCAGACAGGGAGGGTGACCCGCCATGACACCGCGGGATCAAACCGGACTGGGTCAGGAGGTGACATTGCTGCTGGCAAA
Source organism: Protomyctophum parallelum (assembly GCF_964188405.1). Taxonomy (NCBI): domain Eukaryota; kingdom Metazoa; phylum Chordata; class Actinopteri; order Myctophiformes; family Myctophidae; genus Protomyctophum; species Protomyctophum parallelum. The sequence goes on along the minus strand of NC_139704.1, from coordinate 46,282,004 downwards.
GAGAGCATATTGGATCATGTAAGCCCTGTGTGCAGCAGTGTGTAGACTAGAGCACACACACCAAAATGACACAGACAGGATTCTCTGACACGATGCACAGGCACAGTGCAGTATATAGGCTATTACAGGGTAGAATCCTAATTTAACTGTTTCCATTTTGTTCACTGTCAGTGTCAATGAACGCCGAGGACCTTTGGGGTGATGTGTGTTGGAAAAAAGCCTCCAGACAATACAATGATAATGCTACAGAGCAGATCTAGTTGATCGTGGTGTCTCGTATCTATTGTCATTTCGTTGTGGACGTGTGAAGGGCGAATTAAATCCTTATCTTTTCTTTAGTGTCGTATCTAGATGTGGCTATGGTGTGTTTGTATGCATGAGGCATGATAGTGCAGTATTACAGTAGTAGAGTGATGTTGTTTTCAAAGGGGCAAGAAATATAAGGAAACAAAACCAGCGCTGTGTAATATTCCTCTATGTATCCACAGTACAGTATGTCCATATGTCTTGTATTAGTCATGAAAATGTACGGCTTTATTTATGGCCCATATTGCCCCGAGTCACAGCTCGTGGGCCGTATCCATCATACTGTAAAGTAAAGGGAGCAAATTGATTGCTGCCCGGTCGGTCGTTCGTTGCCCATGCCATGCATTAGCAGAGAGAGAGGGCAGAGAGGGCAGCTTTGGCTGAGGCAACACTCACGTTGCCAGTGGCGTGCACAGATAGACACTAGGGGGTGTGGACCATGGTGACATTGATCAAATCTTGATAAAAAACGCTTCTATACTATATTATTTAGGCCCCCCACAATCTAAAGCCATGTTTCTATGTCAGTGGTTCTTCGATAAAAATAAATAAATAGCAGACCTACAAGCTCGTAGCGCGCCACTCGGTGGCGCGCTATGAGCTTGTAGATCTGCTATTTTTCAATAGCTAAAGCACCAAAATGGGTTCCCGCCCCAAAATGCGCTGCACAAGGTGCCCTTTTTTTCCCACTTGAGCACCTGCCCCTCTAAATGTCTGTGCACGCCACTGCACGTTGCCATGTGTGTGTGTGCTGGTGCGGCACCCTCAACCATTTGGGACATGTAGGCTATTCCAAATGGAACGTGGAGATGAATATATACTCCCACAGATATTAAGCACCAGGGCAGGGCAGGGTAGCCATGATGTCCTGCTCGGAGGAGAGAGTGGCCGAAGGCTGCCTCCTCCATGCTCTGGGCCGGTCGCTGCCTGCCTGTATGCTGCTCTGTGGGTTGTCACACTCAGTTAACATCAGTGGAGTAATGAAAATGCTGCCGTACATGTTTCATGAGGGGAGGTGTGGGGGAGTAGAAAAGAACCCCTCTCTGCTCTTTTTGTAATGCTTTTTAATATTATGGAACTTTTCAACACGCACGCACCTCTAGGGCCACCATGATGCTGCATAGAGAGAGCATGATGTTTAATATTCCTCAGGGGAGAATCTGCATAATGCAAAGTCACTTTCAGTGATGGATATGTTGTGGGCTGCGGCAGATATACGTAAACAATGCCATATTGGGCTAATGATGCCTGTCCAGTTTTGCAAAGAAACCCATGCAAATTAGACAGGTCATTACTGGAGAATACATGTACTGTAGTGTCACGTTAGTGCAAGTCACCTGTCTGTGCTGCACATCGTTATAGTAATTAATGCGTTCATTACCAATCACACCCCTGGGTTTCCAAAACGTGGAGGACTATTAATTATGAAAGTATAACGAGTAAAAAGATAAATGCAAGTGTACATTATGTAAAGAATGGATTGAGTTAATCAACACATATTATGGCAAATTCATAAATATTGTCAAACTTTAAATAAGTTTATGACTTAAGTGTATATTAAATAATATGAGTATGAGGTCTTTTTTTAGTGCAATTTAACAGTGGTGCAGAGGAGACCAATTCAAGTCAGGTCAGTGTGTCTGGGATTTGTATCTGTATGCAATAATACAGCTCTGATTTCCAATTACAAATAAGACGTTGCATTAAGCGCAGAAACACACAGAGGGTAATGGACTTTCTCTGTTGCCCAAAGAAATATAGCCGAGTCCCCCGGGACCTGTTTCCATTATTAAACCTTCACCACATTGCCACGCCAAGCCGTTTCCATTCCCTCTGACTAAAAGTGAAATTACCTGCTTTTGAAACTTAAATGTAGCATCACCTCTGAGTGGCACACTACTTTCACGAATCTAGAGGTGCTGTCTAGCTCGGCAGGGGGCCGTATTATGTTCTTGGATGGCCCCAGCTTTAACCCATTCTGACCTGAGATCAGATTCATACGAGGTTTCCGCCGGACACACACTGGTCTGATTAAACCCATTCTGACCTGAGATCAGATAAAAAAAAAAAATCAGTCGTTCTTCGATTTTTCAAAAAATAGCAGACCTACAAGCTCGTATCGCGCCACTCGGTGGCGCGATATGAGCTTGTAGGTCTGCTATTTTTAAATAGCTAAAGCATAACATGATGCCGACACCAAAATGGGTGCCCGTTCAGAATGGGTTAAAAAAAGAAATATATACTGTATATATATATATATATTGTGTCAAGTGTTGTTTGTGTCGAAGTCTAATATTGCTGCAGTTTTCACACACAACATCCCAGGGGGAACTACGACAAGCCACTGGAGCCACTACTGTTTATACAGTCATGTTTGCTAAGTAATGGGCTGCACTGTAGCCTATACATTCTGACAGAGTTGATGAATCACAACAAAGGGGACAGAAAGGGCACAGAAAGTGGAAAATCCCCCAAGATGAATGTTGTGTTAACAAGTTACAATACAAACACTTGGTATTCATTCCAGGCTAAAGACCTGCATTCTTTAAGATAAAGCAATCCACAATACCATCTGAATCTCTTGACAGGGCTTTATGCAGATGTGTGCATCATAACAATAATGTTCTCCTCAACTGAACTCCTCTTGAACATCATTGTGAAGCAGGTCACAGCGGCGTTGCCTGCTTTATTTACGCTGTCCCTCTATATCCTCCAAGTGTTATTATCTGGTTTAAAGCCGTCTGTGATGGATAGGGCTCCATTGGACCTACGGCACCCAATCCAGGTCCTGTTATTTAGGGAAATGGGGGAGATGTGTGTATTTCCCTTGTGTTCAGATCCTCTGTTTATTGTTTTCTGATGCTTATATAAGCTCCAAAGTTGGATACGCTCTTGCAACACTCACCTGGAGCAATATCTCTCACTGTGGCTATACAATACATTAATTATTATAGTACTGTGAGATGTATTTCCGATGACAATTCACCACCGCTGCCACCTTCATCTGGAGGCAAGACGATCGAGGCAGAGAGGTGAAATTGAAAATGTTGAGCGCCATCTTCCAGATGTGGAATGGCAGTGGAATAATTCCAAATCTATAAAGGACCATTTCAGGCATCCTGACTCCCAGAAAGCCGGGCCACTCAATCACGAAGCGACTCACTTGGATTGATCAAGGGGCATCGTAATCACATATGAACGCTTACATGGGAGGACACAGAGGGCCATTCACACACAGGACTGTCAGGGGATTTAATGGATTTGAATTGATGTGCTTAGAAATCATTTTTGAAGGTGGAAATAGAATTCTCAAAGCATTTTACTGATATTTAACAGATGTCGAGTGAAATTAATGTACAAGAAATTGGAATTCAGGCAGAACAAAGACAGCATCAAAGAACCAGAGGCTGGGGTCCGCCTTTGAGTTCAGAAAATGATGAAACTGACTGACTGATGTGGGAATACCGAGTCTTACCGACTATGAAATAGTACTAATGAGGCATACTCACTAAGCATTCCCAAATTATGTATAAAACTTTAATGAATTTTCAGATAACATTTATTTGATCTGATGCAGAAATGTGAAGAAATGCTGTTTATGTCATTATGACAAGACCATAATTAAGAGCTGTGGGATCTTTGAAGTTAAATATGCATTATGTTTATTTAAATTAAATGTGTTTAATGTAGGAAGCCCATCAAAGTTGTCTATTGCAGAACTGGTGGCATTTCTCAAGCTCTTCAAGCTATAGTTCTGAATGTAGCGATGGATATTCAGAGATATGACTGGCTGCATGAATTAGCCTGGTTAATAAACCAGACCGAATCATATTAGTCTGGTTTATTAACCAGGCTAGCATGAATTGCTTTAACCCATTTTGGGCGGGGACCCCTTTTGGTGATTTAAAGCATTATGTTATACTTTAGCTATTGAAAAATAGCAGATCTACAAGCTCTTGTAGATCTGCTTGTAGGTCTGCTATTTTTTTTAAATCATGAAAATGTGCCTCAAATATATTATTACACAGTGAACATTTTAACTCAAATCTTTGCTTCTGGAGGGTCCCTGGAACAACATATGTTCAGATGGGGGGTGGAGGCATATTACATACTATAATTTGTGGGGTCCTTGACATGAAATATTGAGCACCACTGATACAGAAACATAAGGTTTTTCAGAAAACTGTCAGGATTTTGAAGACATTCTTTTAATTTCGACGTCAGGTCTAAATGGGTTAATGCGTCCTATACAGAACCGTATAGAATATAGATAGAGTATAGACAAGCAGGCAGGCATAGATACGTTCACACTGACTCCACTTGATCTGAAGGCTTTCAAAAGTCTTTGTTTAAATGACTTGTGACCTTGGCAAACACTTTCGCCTATACCTGAAACCTTTCCCAGCAAATGTTTTATAGCATAAGCCAGTCAATGCATAGGAGGCCTTTGCTATGTTTCATCAGTTTCAATTGAAACAGGCCTCCACCCTCAGTCAACCCCCCGCCGCCCTTGGCCTCTCTCTCTCTCTCTCTCGCTCACTGCCTTACTCTTTCCCACAATGTTAAGTTACACTTATTTCCTGTTAATAATAAATGTGCGGCATTGGGAGGTAAAGGGGAGACACTTATCGTGAAGGGACGACAGGATGAGGAGAGGTGTTGGTGTTGCTGCGTAATTGTCGAGAGTAACGGTTGCGCGCGATATTGAACAGTCAAACTTTGTATCAACAGAATAAATATGTCATAGGTATATATCATATTTGGTCTTGAAACGAGCCTCCAGATTCCTAAGGCCGCCCCTGAGTCAATGGTAAAGTCATGAACGTTACATACTCTATAGGTTAAACTGTTATATGGCCAACACTTTCACAACGTTTGATTGATTGGTTGATTCTAAGATGCAAGGGTTTCGATTTTGCTGGGAAATCCATACAGTAGCAGCCTATACTGTACCTCTGCTATTGATACACCCACTGCGGTCATTCACCAAATAGCCTGTGGGGATTTATGTCTTATCCTCAGGGACAAATTAGCCATTGGGCCAGTGGGGCCGTGGCCCAGGGGCCCTTGGCTCTCAGGGGCCCTTCGGGGAAATTAGACCGTGAGGTACTATAGGTTTGATGCCCTGAAAAGGGCTCCTGCATTGGCTGCTGATTTTGTTAAATTTAGGTTAAAAAGATGGGGCCCTTCAAATATTACCGGCCCCAGGGGCCCTCATGGGGGTTAATCCGTCCCTGTCCCTGCTTCAGCTCAGGCTGAATTACAGTACCCCATTTAGGCCTCATGGCGTAAAAATTCAAAGATTTGTGCCGCATTTTTTACGATTTTTCAAAAAATAGCAGACCTACAAGCTCATAGTGCGCCACTCGGTGGCGCGCTATGAGCTTGTAGATCTGCTATTTTTCAATAGCTAGAGTATAGCCTATAACATAATGCTTAGTTAAAACACCAAAAGGGGTTCCCGTCCAGAAAGGGAAATGTACTACGACTGTCTGAAATAGTTGTTATTTACGTTTGATATCACAATTTAATGATTAATTGATTAATTAAGAATGCATGTTACCAACATTAACCCTTGCATGCCTATTAAATCTAAACCCCATTACATGTGTTAATTAATCAGATAACATTTATTTTTAATTGTAGCAATTAAGGGGAAAACAACAAGTACCGTTTTGGCACAATAATGCTATAATATCACAGTTTTTAAGTTAAAATGGTATGGTTTAATTAAATGGTGGTCTTATCTTAAGTCTTCTTATTATAAAAAGATAAGAGCTATAATAAAAGATAAGAGCTCATCTACATAGAGTAATAAGAAGTTAATTTTACTCAAAGTAAGCAGAAGCTTAACATTCTTTACAAATCGAATATTGTATAATGAGGTATATTTAGCTATACTGTATGCTCAGAAACTAAGTCCGCACACAGTCAGTGTATCTGTTAAGAAGATACAATAATAAAGCATAAACGTAGTACAATCTACATAATAGATTGTACTAAGGCTATACTATATACACATTGCCATTCTTACATAGTGACTACAGTATATGGGGCTGACTCCTGAAATGTCAGCGTTGGGGCTCTGTGGAGCCAAAAGCCCCACAAATTGATACCACACTTGGATACACTTGGAAAGATTGGGCGCTATCATCTGGGCTTTCTATCTTAATGAGGGTAGGAAATGAGATTTCAGAATTCAGACATTCACTTACATAACGTTATAGGCCTACAGATTCTTTATACAGCGGATCACACCGCTAATATCCCCCCGGAGAGAGAGAGAGTGGTGCAGTAATGATGGTTTTAGGCAAATTAACTGAAATGCTGCAAGAGCCAACAACAGGTGAACCTGATTCTCTCTCTCTCACACAATCACAAACACGCGCACGCACGCACGCACGCACGCCCACCAGCTGCATTATTATATAAATGAAACTCATGATTACCATGCACTTAGCTCTGGTCCATAGCCTTCTTCTGCTTCGATTCTGACCTGGGCCTGGCTGAGCTGAGCTTAGTCCAGTTACCCTGCAGGGTAAACATAGTACCTTTCCTTTCCTTAGTCCAGTTACCCTGCAGGGTAAACATAGTACCTTTCCTTTCCTTAGTCCAGTTACCCTGCAGGGTAAACATAGTACCTTTCCTTTCCTTAGTCCAGTTACCCTGCAGGGTAAACATAGTACCTTTCCTTTCCTTAGTCCAGTTACCCTGCAGGGTAAACATAGTACCTTTCCTTTCCTTAGTCCAGTTACCCTGCAGGGTAAACATAGTACCTTTCCTTTCCTTAGTCCAGTTACCCTGCAGGGTAAACATAGTACCTTTCCTTTCCTTAGTCCAGTTACCCTGCAGGGTAAACATAGTACCTTTCCTTTCCTTAGTCCAGTTACCCTGCAGGGTAAACATAGTACCTTTCCTTTCCTTAGTCCAGTTACCCTGCAGGGTAAACATAGTACCTTTCCTTTCCTTAGTCCAGTTACCCTGCAGGGTAAACATAGTACCTTTCCTTTCCTTAGTCCAGTTACCCTGCAGGGTAAACATAGTACCTTTCCTTTCCTTAGTCCAGTTACCCTGCAGGGTAAACATAGTACCTTTCTTTTCCTTAGTCCAGTTACCCTGCAGAGTAAACATAGTACCTTTCCTTTTCTTATTCCAGTTACCCTGCAGGGTAAACATAGTACCTTTCCTTTCCTTAGTCCAGTTACCCTGCAGGGTAAACATAGTACCCTTCCTTTCCTTAGTCCAGTTACCCTGCAGGGTAAACATAGTACCTTTCCTTTCCTTAGTCCAGTTACCCTGCAGGGTAAACATAGTACCTTTCCTTTCCTTAGTCCAGTTACCCTGCAGGGTAAACATAGTACCTTTCCTTTCCTTAGTCCAGTTACCCTGCAGGGTAAACATAGTACCTTTCCTTTCCTTAGTCCAGTTACCCTGCAGGGTAAACATAGTACCTTTCCTTTCCTTAGTCCAGTTACCCTGCAGGGTAAACATAGTACCTTTCCTTTCCTTAGTCCAGTTACCCTGCAGGGTAAACATAGTACCTTTCCTTTCCTTAGTCCAGTTACCCTGCAGGGTAAACATAGTACCTTTCCTTTCCTTAGTCCAGTTACCCTGGGTAAACATAGTACCTTTCCTTTCCTTAGTCCAGTTACCCTGCAGGGTAAACATAGTACCCTTCCTTTCCTTAGTCCAGTTACCCTGCAGGGTAAACATAGTACCTTTCCTTTCCTTAGTCCAGTTACCCTGCAGGGTAAACATAGTACCTTTCCTTTCCTTAGTCCAGTTACCCTGCAGGGTAAACATAGTACCTTTCCTTTCCTTAGTCCAGTTACCCTGCAGGGTAAACATAGTACCTTTCCTTTCCTTAGTCCAGTTACCCTGCAGGGTAAACATAGTACCTTTCCTTTCCTTAGTCCAGTTACCCTGCAGGGTAAACATAGTACCTTTCCTTTCCTTTGACCTGCAGGTCAGAATCCAAGCAGAAGGCGGCTATGGACCAGAGCTACGTACCATGCACTATAGTTAAAGCAGCTACAATCTAAGTGGATCCACATGAGCTAAGTTTTACAGAATGTCATAAGTACAGTACAACCTTAGCAGCTTACAGTAAAAGGACACGTATTGATTAGGTTCTAAATAATGCAGTGGAACTTTTTCTCCCCCCGAAAGCACTTTTGAATCAGTTGCATATAGAGTATCGCTGATTACTCAGTATGTGTTAAGTTTTACAGCATGCTTGGCTCATCTAGTTTGAGTCGTGGTGGTGCCAATAGCTCTGGAGAATACGTTTGTTATCTTTTTTAATAAATCCTCAGGTTGTGGACGTGCATACGCTGATGGTAGTCTTCGTGTCTTCGTTTCATTAGGACTTGACCGCCGTAATGGGAATTTCATAAAGCTCACTAGGGCTCCAATTTCAAATGACAGAGGTGGCTGATTGCCAGGGATGAATAATACATTTCATCACTTAATATGAACACATCCAGTCTCAGAGCAGCAGTGGCAAAACGCAGTGGACAGAACGGGGCAGAGGCCTAATTGCATAGTTACAGTGGGTATGACTTAACCCGTTCTGACCTGAGATCAGATTCTAAAAATGTCTTCTACGTCCTGACAGTTTTCTGAAAAAGCTGTTTCTATGTCAGTCGTTCTTCGATTTAAAAAGAAATAGCAGACCTACAAGCTCATAGCGCGCCACTCGGTGGCGCGCTATGAGCTTGTAGATCTGCTATTTTTCAATAGCTAAAGCATAACATGATGCTAACACCAAAAAGGGGTTCCCGCTCAAAATGACTTAAAGCTAATCTCTTATGGGTTTCTTCAACGGCTGTCTCCAATTAACGGGCTGTCTTTGGAGGAACAACCAATTTAGAAGCAGGTTACTGTCTGTGGGGATTTGATTTCAAAGTAAAACTGTAATTTAGTCTCCCTTGATGACATGTTGACATCATACTTAAAATTTAAGCACTCCATTGTTCCATCCAATAGGCCTATACTACGATACACTTTGAATAGAAACTGATCGAAATGCGAATCAAAATGTTAATTTAAATAAGACCTGGTCGTCCATGCTCATTACTTTTCTGTACACAGCTTACAAAATTACACTTAAGAGACCGTCAACATCTTGTGGGAGAGAACAGGATTGACGAGAGACGAAGAGACAGAAGGCTTATTATTATACCCTTCTTACAAAGTTGGGAGGAACACCATGCACATAAATGAGCAATAAGCAATTACCGGTATGTTCAGGGAAGAGGATGTAACACATACCTACCTCTTGAGTGACTGGAGAGGGTCTGCGTGGAGAATTATAGAATGTAGGAAGCTGCCGCACGTCAGAAGCCACTATAGGAGAGGATAATGGGTATGGCGGTTCCGTTCTGATCCCCTGCTGTTTGAGAGGGCCTGTCATGTATAGCGTTTAGGGCTTATTTACCTCAATCCCACTGGCTGCCACGCAAGCACGTCTCACTGCTGGAGATGCAACACTGTTGTCTGGCAACCCCCTAATCAGATAGTCTGTGTGGCCATATGGTCGCATGTTGGGAACTATATGGAATCAAGAGTGCAAAGCTGTTTAAAAAAAATGAAATCACCCACCCTTTTATTTATATAAAAACCTACAGCCGTACCCTTTATTGGTTCCACCCCATTCATTCCCAGGGAGTTGCATTATTAATCATCATTTTGATCTCCTGGTAGATCGAGGGGCCAACTGGTTGTGTGCGGCTCAGCCATAAATGTTGATTTGTGATTCCTCATCATCAAATGTGCGGTCTGATTAACCCATTCTGACCTGAGATCAGATTCTCAAAAAATGTCAGTCGTTTTTCAAAAATAGCAGACCTACAAGCTCGTAGCGCGCCACTCGGTGGCGCGCTATGAGCTTGTAGATCTGCTATTCTTCAATAGCTAAAGCGTGACATGATGCTAACACCAAAATGGGTTCCCGTTCAGAATGGGCTAAGCGGATAGATAGGGAGCCTATCATCTCTAAACTGATGTATTAATATTCCAGGATATTGGAATCAGGGTGATTGTAACACTAAAGTTATAGTCCTCATTAATTCAGTGGGGAAAGAGAAAGAACACAGCGTTTCAGCCATGGTGTCCTCGGGCAACTACAGTATGAAAACTCAGAGTTTTCACTGGTTGCTACTGTGATGCTCATTGCTACTGAATATTAATCTGCAGATTTGAATTATTATAGCCATTATAGTTCCATCTTGTGCTCATGCAAACGACTAATGCGAAAATGTTAGCCGTATAACTCTTGCATTATGTATAATATGTAAACTGTCTCCTTATCCAGGAACCGCAAATTAAAAAAGCTCCATCTGTCTGAATCCACTTAACGTTCCCGTCTCAGAAGTGGATTTGTCAAACAGGCTCGATTCAAAAGTAACTCCATTGTGCTATGAAAATGGCAACAAAATGACACTGAAGCAAGCAATACAGAGTGCAGTCAAACTACTTAATGTCAATCTACTACAGCATAGTATACTTTGAATAAAACGGTAAGCAATTTATTCTGGGTCAGTTGATTGAGAGGCACCGATTTCATTGACAACATCAAGTTCTCTCAACAGATAGGGTTAAAAGTTCTGTGCCTTTAGAGCATTTACAGAGCACAGGTCAAACAGGAACGCACGGTACAAAGAGCAATGCAAATTACAAAAAATCACTTTCAAATCAATGCACATTAGAACACACAGAAGAACACAGAGACATGGACGTCTAACAGTCTAACACCCGGGGTTCCCTTCTTCTTCCTTTAAAAGCTCTTTTCCTCTCTCCCCCTTTTTCTGCTCTTGAAACACTTCTATACACGTACAGCAAATCATATTGATTTGCAGAACGGACAGTACAAGTCTAGTCTGCACTTTGGTGGTTGAGGGACTGGTGTCAAAATGTTTGAAAGGTGACGAGATGTCACCCTCCAAAAGGACTGCTCCCGGTAATCTACAGTATACATTCTGTTACATTTGACCTGCGGTCTGTTACATATAGTTTTATTAAAATACAGTGCCTAGAAAAAATATTTCCCCCCCCCCCTCTATACTAGTTCAGAGTTAATCTCCTATATTACGCATTTATATATTTGTTCATTTATATATATATATTCATAAATAATTTCATACATAGATAAATAGATATTCTGCATGTTGTAGGATTACAAATCTTCATAAAAGCTTTGTTCATTAATACAGAAGTGATTATAAATGCTGAGATGGTTTGTGGGGTTTGTGGGGGGGGACAGGTGTAGCCTGGTTAATAAACCAGACCGAATCAGCCGTTGGCAAAAAAAAAATTGCCTGCCGGCGGATTACGGTCTGGAGAGGCTCAATTGTACGCCCATTTCCTACACCAGAGAACTGGGGCGGCCAATCGGGACACGGTATGCAATATGGGCGGGCTTTGGTACAGTGACTTTCAATGCTTGAGACCTTTGACTGACAGTAGCTCTGACCAATTGCGTCAAAGAGAAAATGTTTCAACCCGCCCCCCTGGAAATGAAATCCAAGCTGAGCCTCCCCAGACTAATATCCCGCGGTCCGTGCGATATTAGTCTGGTTTATTAACCAGGCTAGTGGTGTGGGGGGGGGGGGGGGGGGGTGTCTGACCCTGTTGTCCGGTGGACTGTACAGTACGTGAAGGCAGAGAGCTGGACGACGACGTGCGGAAGAGCTGGACGACGTGCCGATTGGTGGCGGCCATGGCGTGCGGTCAGTCAGCAAAGCAAGCGCACACTTGTCTCTCTCTCTCTCGCTAGCTAGCTATAGCTAGCTAGCTAGCTAGCTAGCGCTGGCAGTCATTCTTGCTGCAGGTGGCCTGGCGCTCTATCTGCCAGGTGCCCTCCTCGTACGTACAGTAGCAGATCGTACAGTCGTCAACCTTCACCTCTCGGCCGGCGGGGATCACTGCCGTGCTGTCCGCGTAGCAGTTCGGCCCTGCAGCGTGCGTGCGCAAAAAAAGGCAAAATTAAGGAAACAGTCGTGTTATTATGGTGACAAGACAAAAAAAGACACACACGTGGGTTTTATTTAACCCATTTTGGGGCGGGAACCCGTTTTGGTGTTAGCATTATGCTTTAGCTATTGAAAAATAGCAGATCTACAAGCTCATAGCGCGCCACCGAGTGGCGCGCTACGAGCTTGTAGGTCTGCTATTTTTATTTTTTTTAATCGAAGAGCGACTGACATAGAAGACATTTCTTTTAATCTGATCTCAGGTCAGAATGAAAACTGTCTCAGGTCAGAATGAGATAATGCTTCAACCCGCGGCACACTGCCAGACTGGATTACCTGCAGCCAAGGTGCCTGGACCACTGAGTCGCACGGCCCAGGCCAAGATCTGGTAATCTCCCTTTGTGCTTTTTGGGGTGAGAACGTAGGTTATTGTGTTTTTATCTACAGGACATCCATCTTGAAGTACTCGAACTTGCTCAGCAGGGTCTGTGGGACTAATATAGATTTATTGTGATGCACTTTGGGAACAATTATATACCAAAAAATAAAATCCTATACCAGACTCCCCTGTACATGCAGCAAGAAAAAGTACCTGCTACTACTTCAGGCCTACCAAAATACAGTATACGCACTTGTTACGGACAACGGTCCTTTTGATTATTTGTTATTTGTTTAAGTATAATTATTATTTATGGTGGCTATTAAATTAGGATAATAATTATAAGTTTTGTATTTGTTATGATGTTTTATGGCATGTAACAAGTTGTCTTTCTTTTGCTACAGTACTCAAGTGAATTGACAGACATGGCTCTGAGTGACAGGTCCCTGATTGGACCTGCCCCCTCTGTCCCTTATTGGTTCTCCCTGACAACACCAGTTTCCTGTTGGCTGGGCACTCTTCCTGTCTCTGGCTCTGGAGGGGACGACAGCATTCAGCAGCAGAGAATCGATCCCTCTTGTCCTCTCTTGTGCCTGCCTTTTGATTTCGTTTGTTATTGTCTCCACCAGGCCGAAGGCATGGGGGGAGAGTATGTTTTGCACTCCGTCCGTCCGTCCGTGTGTCCGTCCGTGTGTGTGTCCGTGTGTCCGTGAGCAGCTAATCTCGGCCACCGTTAACCCGGTCGATGCCAAATTTTGCACACACACTCCCTGGATGCCAACCTCTGCCCCAAACTTTCCAGAACGGCCTGTTATAGCGCCACCAGGAGGCCGCTTTGTGCAAAACAAGTTTTTGCACAGTACACCTACAGATTTTGTCCAAACATCACGCAAATTGGTACACAGTCTCTCTAGAGCCATTCAACGAAACCGGTCTTTCAGATTTCTCAGACTCCATCCTGATTTACTTTTGTTGCCCTTTTATCCAACCACCAGATGAAGGCAAGCTGCAATGTCCTACATTCCTATCCTGGTGGAGACCTGTGCCCAGAAGGGCACTTTTTCTAGTTGTTTCTGGTTCATTGCCGTAAGTTATGATTTGTTTTATTTAGTCCAGTTTTCGTTTGAAGTAATCTTTAATTTATTTATGAGTCTGTAAAACCAACTATTTATCCTTGTTTAAGAAGCCCGGTTCCTACCTCCACCATGTAGGGGTGCCAGGTCTTTTCTTTTGTTAACTTATTGTAATTTTGGTTAGTTAGGGTAGTTAGGGATTTAGTATTGTAATTTTGTTTAACCTTCTGTTAGGGCCTTTAGGTAGGGGTAAACTTTTGATTTCTAGTTAGATTTGTTTTGTTAGAATAGCACCTGCACTCTGAAGCTAAAAAATGGGAGAATTGTGAACCAGAATTGTACAAATTGTCTCTGCAATTGAAAGAAAAGAGCCGCTCCAAATAAATTGAAGTTCTTTTCACCCTGTTTCCTCTCAAATTGTGTCATGTCCCTTCACCCTAGACGAAGGTCCATAACAACTCACTTAAAATAAATCTGTTGCTCACAGGCTATACCAAATGCCACCAAATGAAACCACGTTCTTTATAGAATCCATTACCGTGAACTCTCCAGTGTAATTTCTGTTTCTGTTCCTTTGTTATTAAAGACTGCGCCTGAAGAAAAACAAGAGTTTCTGGATGAATAGCACTTGAACATTATACTGTTGTTCTATTCCGCTAACTCAATAATTAATGTATTTGCGTGGAACACAAGAAGCAGCGAAGGCTGTTATTGAACTTCAGCTGACTCCTCACACTGCTCTGTCATGGAGTATATGTGACATCTGTGTGTGAGCAAAGAATCAACAACGTAAACAAGCTAAAGCGTAAAGCATGTTGCTGCACTTCAGACAGCCACAAACGTCAGACAAAGAGCGTCATGAATGGAAGAGACAGCCCACTTTGTTGACCTTCAATTCATTGTCTTTCAGTTAAGAAGTCTGTCAAGTGGTGAATGCTCATTGATTGATTGATTGCCTCACAAAGTAATGTTTTTAACAAGCAATACACTAGTAGACACATTAAACCCTATATACTTAGTTGACTAATTAGGGCCCCCCTAAGTGCAGGCTGTGTGTGTGTGTGTGTGTGTGTGTGTGTGTGTGTGTGTGTGTGTGTGTGTGTGTGTGTGTGTGTGTGCGTGTGCGTGTGCGTGTGCGTGTGCGTGAGAGAGAGAGAGAGAGGTTCACCTGTTGTTGGCTCTTGCAGTGTTTCAGTTAATTTGTGTGTGTACTGTACTGTATGTGTGTGTGTTTGGGGCACTTACTACTGTATTGTAGGCCTATGTTGAGGTATAGCATGCTGGGGCAAATTTTTTGAGTTTTTTTTTAAATAATAATTGAGCAAAAAGCACAAAAAAACTTTCTGAAGTTTCATCAAAACTATGAATTGTTCCAAATGTAGAGATTCTGAGCTGAATTGAAATGGTCTATTCCTATATACTCTGAGCATTTGGTATTAGTCAATAATTATTCTGGTTAGCCAGGGCCATATGGTATAAATATTTAAATATTTTATAGCCTATATATTTTTTTTTATTATTATTTTTAAGTTTAATCACATTTCTTATAGAACATTTTCCTGAAGCCACCATTTTCTAAAGTAAAATTGTTAAAGCCCCCCTCCCTTTTAAATAGTTAAGTAGGAGAGATTTTAAAAAGGAGAGGAGGGCATAATTTGCATTTCTTCCACCATAGCAAACGCTGCATTCGTGGTCTGGCATAATGCATGCTCCACTTGGGGGTTTATAATAAGGAAATTAGGAATGTTAACAGCGGGGCAGTTTTGCAGGCAGGTATAAAGCTAGCATCATGTTATGCTTTAGCAGCTATTGAAAAATAGCAGATCTACAAGCTCATAGCGCGCCACTCGGTGGCGCGCTATGAACCCCTTTTGGTGTTTATAAAAGCATTATGTTATGCTTTAGCTATTGAACAATAGCAGATCTACAAGCTTGTAGGTGGAATGCACTTCCCATTGCAGTCAGAACTGCAGCATCACTCCTAATCTTCCGCCGTAGTCTGAAAACCCACCTTTTCAGACTCCATCATGGCCCGTAGCACTTATCCTACCCCCTTAGATAGCATTTGATACAGACTTATAGCATGTTATGTAGACAGCACTATAATTGCATTGTATGTAGTCATAGCACGTCATAGTACATATGTATAGCATAGTAGTATAGATGTATAGTTCATTCACTTCATTATATAGATATTCCACTGTTACTTTCTTAGCTTACGCATGTTTCATGATAAATGTTTTCATGTGATGTATTATGTATTCCCATGCTTTTTTGTTCTTGCTTAATGTAAATCGCTCTGGATTAAGAGCGTCTGCTAAATGCCTAAATTGTAAATTGTAAATTGTAGGTCTGCTATTTTTGAAAAATCGTGAAAATGTAGTGCAATAAAGCTTTGAATATATATTCTTGTCAGAGCCAACGTTTTTTACTCAAATATTGGAACAACATATTTTCAGATGGGGGTCGGCGGTCAAATTACAGATAATCTTGGGGGACCTTGACATGAAAACGTTTGAGAACGACTGACATAGAAACATGGGTTTAAAAAAAAAACTATCATGATTTAGACGACATTCTGAGAATGGACGTCAGGTCTAAATAGGCTGAGATGTCTCCCTGCGCCTGCCTTTGCATATTGGTCGGGTTATTAAAGACCTCCATTTCTCCAGCGCTTTCAGCAGGTTAATAGAAATACTCTGATGTCATGGACTCATGGATCATAATGTGTCTCTGATTCCCTCCATTTCTTTCATTCTGATGAACTTTCTCAGGACACATAGAAGCAAAGATTTGAGTTAAAATCGTTCGCTCTGAAATAATATATATCCAAAGATTTGCGCCACATTTTCAAGATTTTTCAAAAATAGCAGACCTACAAGTTCATAGCGCTATGAGCTATGAGCTTGTAGATCTGCTATTTTTCAATAGCTAAAGTATAACATAATGCTTAAAACACCAAATGATCTACAATGTGATGCATTGTGAGCTTGTATGCAAATTCAGATCATGTGTAAACTCCAACCACTGAGGAGAGGGGGGGGGGGGGGGGGGGGGCAATGTCGTTACGAGGAGAGTGTAGTGTTGCCCAATCTGATGGCATCTCTCTATGGGGCGATTCATACTCCTATTGTAGAGCCGAATAGGCTCAAAAGACTCAAAATGAGTTCATAGCACAGGCAGACTCTTCACATACTACCAGAGCATGTCTGAAATAAGTGTCAGAGCTGAAATCGACATGTAAATATGAAATAAATGCTTAAACATGTAGCTATAGGTGTAATGTTAGAGACCACAGAAGTCAACCTTTCAAGCCTGTTTTCTCAACTCGCTGTTTCTCTGCAAGACATTACTCTATAAGCCATATCTCCAAAACTGGTGGGTCAAACTGAACAACCAATATCTCTATTTGAAGCTATGATTCCCTGCTTTCATATATATATGACAGGTGTGGCACACACCCGTTATTCCTCAATCTGCGTCCTCACTTTTTTGTACCTCACTTTTATGTTCTCAAATTGTGTCCTCACTTTTGACCACTACTAAAATTATTGGTTAAGAAGATATATACAAAATTGCCACTGGTACAGCTTGTGGTGAATATATCGATGGTGCAACCGGTGGGGCCCAGCGCCCCCAAGGGGGCGAAGGGGGAAGAAGAAGGAGGGGAAAAAAAGAGATGGTGAAAGCCTGGTTTTAGAGGCTATTCGGTCACAGGAAGAGTAACACCAAGGATTCGTCAGTGATGTCACTGACTGACTGGTTTATAAACAGTGACATCACTGTCCACTCCTCCTTGGTATCTTTACCACAGCCTTGTTTCAATGCGTGTGTTCATTAATTCAGCTGTCAGCAGCACAACAAAGGCTACAAAGCTCATATCAGCTGTAGCCTAGCTGTCACATTCTGTCGCGCTAATAAAACACTAGATTATTATGTCATGTCAGCACTATCAGAAAATGTAACCCAGGTAAAGTAATCTGTCACTCTGCAAGTTTAACTAAAAGAAATTCCATCTATCCAAAGACATTTCTGATAACGTGCAGGCTGCAGCCCTGCACTTAGACAGAGTGTATTACAGATACACACAGATTGATTGAAAGTGAAACACACAAATTGATGTAAACATGAATACAGATTGATTTTTACTTTCATTGTAACAGCTTGGTAAATGGTAAATGGTGCATTTATATAGCGCCTTTATCCAAGGCGCTTTACATAGATTGTGCATTACATTCACCCATTCACACACACATTCCGATTGCGGCGGAAGCCATGCAAGGCACCAACCAGCCCATCAGGAGCAATTTGGGGTTCAGTGTCTTGCCCAAGGACACTTTGACATGTAGACAGGAGGAGGAGCCGGGATTCGAACCGCCGACCCATGGATCATTGGACGACCTGCTCTACCTCCTGAGCCACAGTCGCCCCAATGAAACGAGACGCATCGCATCGCACACATTTTTTAGGGGGTCTAAACTAAATATTTGCACCGGGGCATATTATTGCCAGGTCCATTCGCCACTGCAGGGTACAGCAGAACTTTGGTACTGTACACACTACATGGCAGTACCTGCACTAACCTTTGGTACTTTCTCCACTTTGGCATGGTTACTTACTAATGTTATGTTCTGACCATCCACTGCAACTAGCAGTAACATGGGAGTTAAGACCATGCATGGTGGAGTATAAAACCACACAGAGCTGGATATCAGCAAAGCTGTAGCCTGTTCATGCCCTCACTTGTAAACAACTGTTTAACCCATTTAGACCCGAGGACGATTCTACAAAATGTCTTCTAAATCCTGACAGTTCTCTGAAAACGCCTCCATGTTTCTATGTCAGCGGTTCTCATTCATTTTCATGTCAAGGACTCCCAACAATAATAATGTAATTGGCCACCGACCCCCATCTGAAAATATGTAGTTCCAGGGACAGCGGCAAGGCTTTGAAAGAATATATATTCAAAGATTTGCACCACATTTTCACATCGGTGCCGTGCTATGAGCTTGTAAGATCTGCTATTTTTCAATAGCTAAAGTGTAACGTAATGCTTAAAACACCAAAAGGGGTTCCCGCCCAAAGGAACATGTGTTAATTGTCTTGTTTTAATTGATTCTAACCTATTCTATTTGACACATTCATTCTATCAAAACAACCATCCATCACTGCCTCCCCCTGGCCAGCCTGATGGAGGGGAAAGGAACTGGTTGGAATAACGTGTTCCTTCCACGTGCTACGTCCAACCAGGGAAACTCCCCCCTGTCAGGTGTAAAGGAGCAACTTGGACACTCAGGCATGAAGGAAGCATGAGTTCAAGTCCGTTGCTCTCCCCAGGTTGGCGGAGGGTGTGTAGAGCCCAGGATCACATTAGATGATTGACACAGGGGTGAAAAATGGGTTACAAAAATCGTGGGATAAAGAATATATTTAAAACAACCATCCAACCAAGGTTAGATTTCCACTCATCTCTGCCCTGGTATTGGACAAGTACACACCTTGCCCTAGGCTGCTTTTCAGTGTACTTACTGCAACTACAAATGTGGAATGTACAGAAATGAATTTGTGCAAGAAAAACAAAAACAAATAAAGCGCTGCTTTAATGAAGTCTCGAATCACACTTAGTTTAGGAGCCGGTATACAGAATTTCCCTCGGGATCAATAAAGGTCTATCTATCTCGCTAAAGGTAAATACGCTACCTAATGAAAAATGTTGTTTAAGTTGGTCTCAAGTGCCACCAAACCATGCTAGAATTAGATTAATCAGGTACGTGCATGGGCAGACCAATTGGAATGCTTCCTTGCAGATAATAATGCTTTAGGCAAGTGTCTGTCATACAATATTCATTATAATAATTAATACTACTATGCTATCCTACTACGCTACTTTCTTAAGTATCTTTCATTTAAATCCTATCATCCTCCATTATGGGGGGCGACTGTGGCTCAGGTAGAGCAGGTCGTCCAATGATCCATGGGTCGGCGGTTCGAATCCCGGCTCCTCCTGTCTACATGTCGAAGTGTCCTTGGGCAAAGACAATGAACCCCAAATTGCTCCCGATGTGCTGGTTGGTACCTTGCATGGCTTCCGCCGCAATCGGTGTATGAATGGGTGAATGTATGTAATGCACAATCTATGTAAAGCGCCTTGGATAAAGGCGCTATATAAATGCACCATTTACCATTTATACTGTATGTACAGTATATCTGACTAGATCACCACGACGTCCCACCGTTGCATTTTTCTTTAGTGTGTCCAAGCAGGTAGCTAGAAGGATGTCATCATGATTGATATTCCTGTTGTGTGTTGGTTCCCATAGCAAAGGTTTGCTGTCTGGGAGATTCTGTCTGTGTTAAGGCTCATTCATAGTCTGGATTTGCGGTGGTGAGGTGACCACCGCTCCGGTGGTGAGGTGACCAGTGCTCCGGTGGTGAGGTGACCACCGCTCCAGTGGTGAGGTGACCACAGCTCCGGTGGTCAGCTCACCACCGCTGAAATAACGTTGAGCGGTGGTGAGTAAAAACAGAGAGAAGGGTTGGGGCGGTGGGTTGCTCTTCACTGCGGCTCGTGACGTTGTAGTTCGGTGGTCAACTACCTCCCCGTCCCCAGCCAAGTCTAGGGATGTTAATGTTTGTTTACGGTGGTTACGATGTAAGTTTTTGCCAGCCAAGTCTATGGACTAATGACGCCCCTCACTTCACACAAGTGTGATTTTTCATTCAGAACAACAAAGCATGGATCGCAGCTTTAAGCTGTGACCGTTCTTCAAGTCTCAAGTCTGCCCATAGTTTGGGGTTCACTTCCCTGGTTATGGACTAGTTTCCAATTGTTTGCCAATGTCATATATAGTGTATACTGTACATATACATACTGTACAGTCGACAGTATGATAGTAGATGTAGTATGATAGTAACGCTTGCTTTGGCATAATTATGCCGAAGCTGGTAACATACAAAAATGTAGGCTTCTTCTGTACAACTATGTACTATTGGCCTACACTGCCTTCTAGGTGGGATTCTGTGGTTATTGTTATTGTACAGTACAATTCCATCCATCTTCCACAACTGGGTAA
>NC_139704.1:45928701-46256201 GCF_964188405.1 Protomyctophum parallelum | reverse complement strand
AGGCAGAGGTAAATCTCTGCCTGTGTGTCTGTAGTTCAACTTCAAGTATCTCAAGAACTGTCTGTACGACCCACTTCAAACGGCTTGCTGCGCACGTTACTGATGACCCAAAGGACTGCCGTGTCCGGCATTGTAATAATAATAATAATAATCATAATACTATTAAATTAATGTATGTTGGACTAGGCACTAGTCTAATACTTTAACCAACTAGTCGACTATTCAACTAGTCGACTAGTCATACACTAGTCGACCTTGTTGGTACTAGTTTTTTCCCCGATTTTGTAGGCCTCAAGATCAGGTAGATCAGGGGTGGGCAACTGGCGGCCCGGGGGCCACATGCGGCCCCCACCTTCACTTAATGTGGCCCTCAGGTTAATATCAGAATACCGATATAACATTGGTTCCAGCTGTTTACAATTCCACAGCATGCAAACATGACCTGCTTTAATTACTTCAGTCTAAATTAGTAGCTCAATGCTCAACACACGTATAATTAAAGGCATTTGAAATTACATAAAAATGTAAATTTTCAGGATTCCAATTCGAATATAGTATATAGTAATATATCTATATAGTAATATAATATATATGAGCTTGTAGATCGGCTATTTTTGCAACGACAGTAATATATGGCCCTGGGGAGTGAGTGTGGAAATATAGTGGCCCTCTCCATGGTCAAAGTTGCCCACCCCTGAGGTAGATTATAGTTATAGTCACAAAATGTACAAATATATATATATTTTTTATCCCATTCTGACCTGAGATCAGATTCATACGAGGTTTCCACTGGACACACACTGGTCTGATTAACCCATTCTGACCTGAGATCAGATTCATACGAGGTTTCCACTGGACACACACTGGTCAGATTAACCCATTCTGACCTGAGATCAGATTAAAAAAATGTCAGTCGTTCTTCGATTTTTCTAAAATAGCAGACCTACAAGCTCATAGCGCGCCACTTGGTGGCGCGCTATGAGCTTGTAGATCTGCTATTTTTCAATAGCTAAAGCGTAACATGATGCCAACACAAAAATGGGTTCCCGTTCAGAATGGGTTAACATAATAGGTAGTTGTAAACAACTAGTCGACTAGTAAAAATAACTAGAAGTTACTTAGAAGACCCTATGAATCCATTTCCATGGTCCAAGATATCATTTTGGCTATTTTGTGTAGGTGAACAATATTTCTGCAGTGTGCATGGGTCAAGAGGACATCTCTTCATCAGACATGTATATTTCTGCAGTGTGCATGGGTCAAGAGGACATCTCTTCATCAGACATGTATATTTCTGCAGTGTGCATGGGTCAAGAGGTCATCTCTTCATCAGACATGTATATTTCTGCAGTGTGCATGGGTCAAGAGGTCATCTCTTCATCAGACATGTATATTTCTGCAGTGTGCATGGGTCAAGAGGTCATCTCTTCATCAGACATGTATATTTCTGCAGTGTGCATGGGTCAAGAGGACATCTCTTCATCAGACATGTATATTTCTGCAGTGTGCATGGGTCAAGAGGACATCTCTTCATCAGACATGTATATTTCTGCAGTGTGCATGGGTCAAGAGGACATCTCTTCATCAGACATGTATATTTCTGCAGTGTGCATGGGTCAAGAGGACATCTCTTCATCAGACATGTATATTTCTGCAGTGTGCATGGGTCAAGAGGACATCTCTTCATCAGACATGTATATTTCTGCAGTGTGCATGGGTCAAGAGGACATCTCTTCATCAGACATGTATATTTCTGCAGTGTGCATGGGTCAAGAGGACATCTCTTCATCAGACATGTATATTTCTGCAGTGTGCATGGGTCAAGAGGACATCTCTTCATCAGACATGTATATTTCTGCAGTGTGCATGGGTCAAGAAGAGGACATCTCTTCATCAGACATGTATATTTCTGCAGTGTGCATGGGTCAAGAGGACATCTCTTCATCAGACATGTATATTTCTGCAGTGTGCATGGGTCAAGAGGACATCTCTTCATCAGACATGTATATTTCTGCAGTGTGCATGGGTCAAGAGGACATCTCTTCATCAGACATGTATATTTCTGCAGTGTGCATGGGTCAAGAGGACATCTCTTCATCAGACATGTATATTTCTGCAGTGTGCATGGGTCAAGAGGACATCTCTTCATCAGACATTCCCATATTTTACATAATATATTAATCATCCCGTGTGGACGTGAGCAGTGGTAGGAAACCAAGCTGAAAACGGGAATGAAACCATTTAAATGCAACATAATTATTACACATTTTACGTTAACCCATTTAGGCCTGACATAAAAAATAAAATAAAAGTCTTCACAATCCTGACAGTTTTCTGAAATACCTTCATGTTTCTGTATCAGTGGTGCTCAATATTTCATGTCAAGGACCCCAAAAATGATATGTAATTGGCCACCGACCCCCATCTGAAAATATGTTGTTCCAGGGACCCCCCCAGAAGCAAAGATTTGAGTTAAAAACATTCGCTCTGAAAGAATACATATTCAAAGATTTGCACCACATCTTCACGATAAATAAAAAAAATAGCAGACCTACAAGCTCGTAGCGCGGCACTCGGTGCCGCGCTATGAGCTTGTAGATCTGCTATTTTTCAATAGCTTAAAGTATAACAGAATGCTTAGTTAAAACACCAAAAGGGGTTCCCCGCCCAAAATGGATTAATGAGCAAAAGAAGGAGATGATGAGAACCTGTTTCCATTTCAGCGGGCTGCTATTCACACACAGCTGTTCTTTGATATTCATGAACAACTGTCTGGGGTGGATGTTAGCGATCGCTCCTCACTTTCATCTCTCTCCCCTGGCCCTTCCTCCAGTGTCTGCTCGCCTCGCACACGGCCCCGACAACATGTGTGAAACCGGGTGCTCCGCCATGAGCGCTAATTTAGCCCGCGATAATGACAGTACATAATTGATGAACTTATCAAACTCCATAACTCTGGAATAATAGCGCAATATGCTTTATAGTGATATTGTGAAATCACGAAACAAAGAGATGCACCGTTAATTGTGGGGCAGTGTTGTTTTTGGCAGCAAATTTCTATTTTAGTTTTAGTCATATAGTCTCTTGAATAGTTTTCGACGCGTCGCAGGCTATAGCGCGACGGGTTGTGAGATTGTAGAACTGCTATTTTCAGCATGCAACCTATAGCATAAAACTGGATCTCTTGTCCGCCAGTCCCTCCCAACAACAGTTCTTATTTGTTTGATGAAATTGTCAGCATATTTAGTCTTAGTTTTAGTCATCATAGATTCGTTTCCATTTAGTTTTCATCCGTGAAAAAAGGTAGTCGGCGAACATTTTTTGTCTTAGTTTTAGTCGACGAAAACAACACTGTTGATTTATACTACAAAAATCACACCTGTGTGAAGTGAGGGGCGCTCTTATCATCGTACATCATCATGCTGTAACATGTCGATTTGCTCGTCCACATATGATGTAGATTCTCCATTCATTTTCAACGGGAATTTGTGGAGTTTGTGTAAGAGACGAATATCTACACAAATAGCTGAATAGCGGCCCTCATAAATGTCTAGAGTTCTGGCTGAAACACATGCCGAGACGTGTGTCAGCTGGAAAATGGCCTGAATTAGGTTTATAGATGAGATAACGCTCAGAGCACCAACCAAACTTATTCTATTATCTTGAACACTTAAAGTGTCTATTGATTTAAGCTTGGCTGATATGATAAGCCCCCCCCCCCCCAAATAAACCCCACGATAGAATCTCATCTTCTCCTTCTAATTCTACCTCGCGGGTAGCCATTAGCAACGAGGGGAGGCTGTGGCGACTTTGATGTCACACTTCAGATGCATCACAGTTCTCTAGAGGTCTTAACATCTGTCTGCCCTTCGCACAGCATCTGTATAGGCAAGTCAGACAAACAACAAGATTACAGGCAAAACTCCTCTGCATTTATGTGAGAGAATCCATAGTCCATCACAGAACTGCAGCTATTAACCCATGCTGACCTGAGATCAGATTCAAAAAATGTCTTCTACATTCTGACCTGAGATCAGATTCTAAAAATGTCTTCTATGTCAGTCGCTCTTCGATTTTTCAAAAATAGCAGACCTACAAGCTCGTAGCGCGCCACTCTGTGGCACGCTATGAGCTTGTAGCAGGTAGCAGGGAGACAGCAACAGGAAAGAAGCTGTTCCTGAGCCTACTAGTACGGGAGAAGAGTCTGTGGTTTGGATGAGAGGGGTCTTTCACTATACCTCTCGCCCCAATCACTTCCCCACCCAGACTTTTCCTGCCCAAACCGGCAACCTTTTGGGCAACAAGGGCGCTCCTCTAAACCTTAGGCAACGCGCACTTTCATCTATTTAGTCTATTTTAATCCATTTTGACCTGAGATCAGATGTCTTCTACATCCTGACAGTTTTCTGAAAAAGCCATGTTTCTATGTCAGTGGTTCTTCGATTTTTCAAAAATAGCAGACCTACAAGCTCATAGCGCGCCACTCGGTGGCGCGCTATGAGCTTGTAGATCTGCTATTTTTCAATAGCTAAAGCATAACATGATGCTAACAACAAAAGGGGTTCCCGCCGAAAATGGGTTAACAAGGCCACGAAAACCACTGTGGCGATAAAAGCTCAAACTCCAGACATTTCAATGCCATCGAGATAAAAACAATATGAAGATATCACCAGAGACGGTTTCCGTATCACAGTGAGAATCAGTTTACTGTACAGTACGTGACTGGAAATGTGTGAGAGCAAAACCTTGGAACTGGAAAGTCATGAAAATGGCTGCAATATTCATATAGAGACACTATTTTAGGTACACGTGTAAAAAGCATTGACACAGGTAATTGAAGAATAAATAATAATAATTGAAGAAGAAATTCAGTGATACTAGTATTTCTTGCTCAACTGTGCACTGTGGTGTACTGTTTATTTATTATTATTATTTTTATACATGAACCATACTCAACAAATGGTAATGTGTGGTAAGCTTATGGTAATACGGACTAATGCCACAGAGCCTCGATTCATTTTAAAACCCACAAATCCCCATTGCCTGAATAGGCACATGGATTTGTTGGGAGGTTTGAATATACACATGCACACACTCGGTTTCAGTCGGTCACATGCACATCGACGTCTCTCCGTTATATCTGTCTCTTTCAGATTGATGTGTCTCTAAAAGCGCCCCGGCAAAAATCCACTGGGCATTCTCACGGGGAAGATATGGAGCGCTGCCAAAACTCTTCCACAAAGCACGCGGTAATCTCTCGGTGAGCACTCGGTAATTTCAATAAGTGTGAACAAAAGGCCATTAGTTTCCCCTTGATGTTTTGCAGACATTGTCAGATATTGATATAGTGAATGTTGGAGTAACACCTGGCCGACTTTTGCTGTCGTTTACTTTCCGTTTTTCCAATCAGGCTTCGCTGTTGTCATTTCGATTACTTTGTTTGCGCTCTGTTTGTTTCTCTGCGGGTGAAAAGTTTGTGTATAATATAAAGCCTCCTGGGACTTGTTCAATATTTTCTCGGTGTTTAATATTTTATGTGAAAATAAACAAACCTCGACAGGAACGAGCTGTTACCTCAAAGCTTAACCCATTTTGGGCGCCACATAGCGCATAGCGCATATAGCGCTCATAGCGCGCCACGAGCTTGTAGGTCTGATATTTTTGAAAAATCGAAGAACGGCTGACATAGAAACATAGCTTTTTCAGAAAACTGTCAGGATGTAGAAGACATTTATAGAATCTGATCTCAGGTCAGAATGGCTTAAAGTCTCGCTATGTAATGTTTGTGTACGGTAGAGCAGAGGTTCCCAACCACCGGGCCGCGGACCGGTGCCGGGCCGCGGGACATGTCCCACCGGTACACGCAGTGGGACATGTCCCACCGGTACACGCAGTGGGACATGTCCCACCGGTACACGCAGTGGGACATGTCCCACCGGTACACGCAGTGGGACATGTCCCACCAGTACACGCAGTGGGACATGTCCCACCGGTACACGCAGTGGGACATGTCCCACCGGTACACGCAGTGGGACATGTCCCACCGGTACACGCAGTGGGACATGTCCCACCGGTACACACAGTGGGACATGTCCCACTGTGTGTACCGGTGGGACATGTCCCACCAGTACACGCAGTGGGACATGTCCCACCGGTACACGCAGTGGGACATGTCCCACTGGTACACACAGTGGGACATGTCCCACCGGTACACGCAGTGGGACATGTCCCACCGGTACACGCAGTGGGACATGTCCCACCGGTACACACAGTGGGACATGTCCCACCGGTACACGCAGTGGGACATGTCCCACCGGTACACGCAGTGGGACATGTCCCACCGGTACACGCAGTGGGACATGTCCCACCGGTACACGCAGTGGGACATGTCCCACTGCGTGTACCAGTGGGACATGTCCCACCGGTACACGCAGTGGGACATGTCCCACCGGTACACGCAGTGGGACATGTCCCACCAGTACACGCAGTGGGACATGTCCCACCGGTACACGCAGTGGGACATGTCCCACCGGTACACGCAGTGGGACATGTCCCACCGGTACACGCAGTGGGACATGTCCCACCGGTACACGCAGTGGGACATGTCCCACCGGTACACGCAGTGGGACATGTCCCACCGGTACACGCAGTGGGACATGTCCCACCGGTACACGCAGTGGGACATGTCCCACCGGTACACGCAGTGGGACATGTCCCACCAGTACACGCAGTGGGACATGTCCCACCTGTACACGCAGTGGGACATGTCCCACCAGTACACGCAGTGGGACATGTCCCACTGCGTGTACTGGTGGGACATGTCCCACCAGTACACGCAGTGGGACATGTCCCACCGGTACACGCAGTGGCGTGCACAGACATGTAGAGGGGCAGGGGCTCAAGTGAAAAAAGGGCACCTTGTGCAGCGCGTGGAACCGGCCGGTTGCCTTAATAGTGTGAGATTTATAGATTTTGGGGCATAAATAATATATTGAAGCATTTTTTTTTAATCAAGAATTGATCAATGTCACCATGGTCCACATGTTGTACACTGTGCGTCAAGACGACTGGATTAAGGTTGGTGAGGTGTGCATTAAAACGACTGGATTAAGGTTGGTGAGGGGTGCGTTAAAACGACTGGATTAAGGTTGGTGAGGGGTGCATTAAAACGACTGGATTAAGGTTAATAGCAATTAACTTAAAAAAGGCAAACTAAAGGCCCATAAGTTATACACCATTACTTAAACCATATACATTTCATATTTCAAGCACCACTTTACAACCACATTTACAGGCCTATAATTAGAAAAGCTACAATATTATAAAACCAGAACCCACACACCCCTCTCCTCTCTACAGCACCTCCCAATCAACAGGAGGCTTTCCATCACCGGAGAGGACAGGTGACTCAACAATCAGTTGAACATCACGTGTAAAATAATTGCAATGTCCATGCTCAGGAATTAGAATTAGAATATAGTCGAGACATATGAAACACAACATTCCCATGCTGGCCAGCAATGATTAATTGGAAGCAATTGTGTATTCAGATGAGTGTGTGTGCATTATTGTCCCTGTTTGTCTCTTAGAGGGCACGGGCTGCCCTGTGGCCGTGACACACAGTATGCAGAATGCGTACATCTCAAACCAAAGCACCGAGTCAGTACAAAAACTGTTACTTTGTGGACGATCCATGACAAAGCATTACACTGGTTTACAGTACAAATATATTCTGTTATCACATTCTGCTCAGTGAGAGGCAGTATGCGCCAAAAAGGCACTCGAATCAGCTCTCAAAAAAAAAAACTCCAAATAAAAGCACACTTTTTTTTTAGCAAAATCATTCACCTTTGCAGAGTCGACATGAAATGGTCGTTCAATCAAACAGAACACAAAAAGAGGTATTTACAGCCCACTGGCCAGGTTGGCTCTATCAAGCTCTGCTCTAGTCTAGTCTATAGTCTATAGTCTGCTCTGCTCACTACAAACCTACATTACCCCATTCTGACCTGAGATCAGATTCATACGAGGTTTCTGCCGGACACACACTGGTCTGATGAACCCATTCTGACCTGAGATCAGATTCTAAAAATGTCAGTCGCTCTTCGATTTTTCAAAAATAGCCGACCTACAAGCTCGTATCGCGCCACTCGGTGGCGCGATATGAGCTTGTAGATCTGCTATTTTTCAATAGCTAAAGCATAACATGATGCCGACACCAAAATGGGTGCCCGTTCAGAATGGGTTAATGCTGCGCAGTGGCAGGTGCTCCTTATAAAGGCTAGGCTCCTCCCATTTGGACAAAACCAACCTCGGATTGATTACGCAATCGAACCAGTGCATCCAATGTCCAGAGACATCACAACATAACCATCATTTTAAAGTGTCACATACTACTTATAAATGATCCACATAATTAAGTTAAGTTAAGAGTTCTCTAAACAAACCCTCCCACTGTTGGCATGTACCCCACACACCCCCCCCCCCCCCCCCACACAGCTGGTAGTTGCTCCCTTCAATGGAGTGTAGCAATCAATTATCAATCAACAAACACAATAAACGATGTCAAACAAATCTCATTCTCTGCAGCAAATAATAATTCAAATCCTGCTTGTTAACTTATTCAAAATGTACTCAAGTAAAAGTACAAAAGTATCAGCATCAAAATGTACTTAAAGTAGTAAAAGTAAAAGTACACTCCTATTACAGTATATGTCCCATTTCACAAAATGTGTACAACATCTTTTGAGAATAGCAGATGCGACGCATTGTGAGCTTGTAGATCTGCCATTTTCTAATGGCCTAATCTAATGCATATAGGGGCTGAAGTCGTTGTTGTATGTTTTCTAATCAAAAGTAAAATCTCCAAAGTAAACTATAGTAACTAAAGTTTTCATATTATTGTCGTAAGTAAATTTGCCTCTGAGATGTAGTGGAGTAGAAGTAAAGGTATTGGGTGCCCGCTGGTGCATGCTTTGGCCTCTAATATGGAACCCAGATAGTTAATTAATTTTTTCGGCCTTGCTGAGATTACTGTGTGACCCAAAGGGAATGGATTGGGTTTCGACCCAGGTGTTCTGCGGTCGTTTGTGTAGATTCTAGATTGTTCAGAGGGTTAGGGTTAGCTTTTTCAACCTGCAATTTGTCCAGCAGAGCCGAGGCCCGAGTCATCCGCCAACAACAGTAACGAATTGCAGTCACAAGCTTATGTGAAGTCACTAGTATGCTTCCTTGTGGAATGCCACAGCTCGCTGGGGTGGGGGTGGGGGGTGTGTGTGTGTGTGTGGGGGGGGGGGGGGTGGACGACAGTGTTCCGTTCACCTCCACCATCTGTTCTCTCCCCTCCAGGTAGGATTGCACTCAGCTCACTGAAGTGCTATCAAAACCAATTGCTTTTAGCTGATCAATCAATATAGCGTGATTCATGGTGTCAAAGGCCATTTTGGAGGCGTGACCATGATGCATGGCCGGATACCGATACAGTATCGACTATCGGGACGTCTCTACTTGTAAGGAACACATTTTACAGGCATATATTATTAGAGTAATACAGTAATCAAAATCAATAGATCAAATCAATGGCATATATAGTGACTTTCAAAAGTGCTACTGTATAGCAAGCAACGTTTACAGTTCTCTCAAATTCCAGCGATTGATGTTTAAAATGTAGGCTTACTGTACATCTACTAATGTACATACTGCATGCACTTATGTACAGTTTGTACACACATTCTTTGGAGACAGTGCAATATCTGCTAATGGCTAGAAGTCTACATTTGACTGGCCTGACCTTTTGAGGCTCCAAGTTGTAGATAAATATTAATAATGCAAGTCATGGTTCTTTTTGCTGAAGGAGGCAATTTTGCTGACGTTGCCACGTTGCATTAGAGTGACACCAAGGAAACAAGGGGACACGATCTAGGACATGCTGTCTGAAATCATCAGAAACAACTTCAGATAATCTACCCTGAACTGGAAAAACTTCCCCTAAGATGCGGCAATGTCTTGGAAAACAATGGGATCTCATCCACCCCAGGAGCTCAAATGCTGAACCTATAACTGTAACTCCACCCAGGCCAACGGACGAGACAGTATAGCAAATCTAGCAATGGATTTAACCAATTTTGGGGCGGGAACTCCTTTTCGCCAACGTACCAGACAGTAGCAAAACTAGCAATGGATTTAAAACATATCATGTTATGCTACTAGAGAAATTGTATCTGATATGAACTGCCTGGTATCCATCTGAATACTTTACTGATGCTGAATGTTTAGGCAACATTGTCCACAAGCACCAATGTTAATACAGTTTTAAAATAGTTTGATAGATGTTCTGCCTATCACTCCGACACCAGTAGTCAGTGATAAAGTTAGCCAGCAGCTATAGCTATTATCGATGCGATGCGATGCGATGCGATGCGATGCGATACGATACGATACGATGCATTGACCCCTGGAGGGAAAGTCAGGTGTAAAAAATGTGATGATGAGTACAAACTTCCAATGGTAAAATCCTTTGTCAACACGTTTTCTCCCAGCCCTCCAGGCCAAAGGGTGGCGTTATAGTGCCAGAGAAACCCACGTTATGAGATTACAAGACGGGTCACTTCCTGCCCGCCACCGAAAGTGATAGCCCTCCATATTTGAGCCACATTCTCATTCTAGGGCGGCGGTGCTTCGACGCGCGGTGGACGACCTTTCTTAGCGTGATCAAAGTTTAGACTTTTATAAGGTCTCAAAGATCGTGGTTTGTCTCATTTTGAGGAGAAAAAGGACTATTAAGCGTGCACACGGCCGCGTGCGCGTCGGATCCGTCTGGAGGCTGTCTAACAAGTCATAAATGTAATAATAATCATAATTTGAATTATTGGATTAAATGACAATAAAGAAATAGTGATATGTTGATGTCGCTATATCACTGTTTTTCCCATTTGCACTTTTGACTGTCCAGGTTTCAGCCTCCAGGTAGAAACTCTAATACAAAGGGAAGACAATCATTGATTGCACATACAGTAACAACCACACGTGTTTAAAGAGGTACTGTCACCTGAAAAAAACTGGAAACATTACCAAAATCACGGCACTCCATCTTTAAATCTGGTAAGAAATGGTAAATGGTGCATTTATATAGCGCCTTTATCCAAGGCTTTACATAGATTGTGCATTACATTCACACATTCACACACCGATTGCGGCGGACACCATGCAAGGCACCAACCAGCACATCGGGAGCAATTTGGGGTTCAGTGTCTTTGCCCAAGGACACTTCGACATGTAGACAGGAGGAGCCGGGATTCGAACCGCCGACCCATGGATCATTGGACGACCTGCTCTACCTCCTGAGCCACATATTTGAAGGACATTAACAATGACATAACATTTCAATTGATTTGTTCCAAAGAAGAGCCATGGATTTGTCACTGGACGACGGTGACAAAAAACATTTCCAATTCCATTTTCAAGGTCTGTGGTCACGGTTGGCGCTCGCCGCGGAACACTGTCAAGGACTGCAGCGAGGGGGGGGGGGGGGGGGGGGGCCTGCAGTACCATATAGCTTAAATCAATGCAGCTGCATGCACCGTAGCTAGCTGCACAATGACGGTGTGTGACGTACGTATAAACGCAGAGATATCACTCTTACCGCTCTTGCAGATTGGACAACACTGATCAGGCTCGTACTCTGGGTTCACACACTCGGTCTGCGGGCAGGCCGCCACGGAACACAGAACCTCTCCGGTGGGCTCACAGCGGCACTTCTCGCACGGCGACACCTGGAGAGGAGGCGAGACGGAGATACTAATCAACACCACCACAAAAACCCTGTCTTTTCGACTTAATTAATCAGTATCGAGTTCCCTCCTCTTTTGTTGCCTGTCTGTGCCTATCACGCTTTCTCCATCTCCCCCCTCCCTGCATACACACACAGTCACACACACACACACACACACACACACACACACACACACACACCTGTCGGCGCGTCTAGTTAACAAAAGTGTGCACTCATTGTGTGAGACCTGCATCAGCACGGGAGGGCCCATCCGACGAGAGTCTTTATTGGAAATGAATGGTTCATTTCAGGGAGTGCCGAGTGGAGGAATGAACTTCAGTATACAATCAAGGAAAATGGGGAAATCAATAGGGAATCGGAGACGAACCAAAAGATGCCTCCAATTTTCGCCTGCCCCGTGAACAGAGTATACACAATTGCCTTGGTTAACCGAGCTCTTATGAACGGAGAACAGTGTGGGACAGAGTCAGGAGCTGATGATGATAACAGCCCCTGATTGCTCCCCTCATCTGGCTCCTGTATTCCTCTGCTGAAAGCCGGCGTGCTTCTTGCGGCCACTTGTAGGCGAGGTGTTCTGTGGTTGTCGATTCTGTGAAAGACCGAGCACTGCAGTCGAACGGCCTGAAATGCTGCAATCAACCATAAAGCCCCCTGCCTGTGTCTATGTGACACGCACTCACTCGCACGCACGCACGCAGGCAGGCACGCTCACTCGCACGCACGCACGCACGCACACAACACAACACAACACAACACAACACAACACAACACAACACAACACATGTCACAAATTACATCTTCTTAGGTTATGCTGGCACTAGTCTCGCATTGTCAGACTACTCCACAATATTCTGAATGCTAGTAGAGTATGCAACTATACACCTACACCGAAATCCTTTCACGAAAATATATAATTTATTTTTTATTTCCATTAATGCACTAAGCAGCAAGCTAAATGCTTTTGATTTATAATGGGATACATTTGAGCGCCTCATAGAGAGAAGCATTTAATAAGGGACGATTAGCTAAATGTGTGGCGAAAACTGCATACCATGTAGTTTCATAAAGATATATCACATAATTATACATTAAGCCAACTCCCTTGGGAACCTGGTGACAGCTGCTGCATTAAACAAATAGCGGGTTTAGCGTATTACGCGCCGTGGAACCCTGGATTAAACAATTAGACGCCGTCAAAGTGTTAATGGTACCCCGACTTTCAGCAGCTGTCACAAAGCTTCCCAAAGGGAGTTGGCTTGGAACACATTTATATGTGATAGTAGATGTTGTAATATACAACATGCTGTGTACTGATACTTGGTACTTGTACGTGAATATGCAATGTACTTATATGTATGGTGCACTGCCTGAACTCTAAACCTACTTTAGGGCTGTGTTAGGGCACGCTGAAGGCCGCGTGCTGGCAGGCAGTGATTGTGATGTCTAGTCAGTGACGTCATTAGGACATGAAGTATCCAAGCTATATATGATTCTGTATGTGTAATAAACTGTGTGAATGAATTAATGTGACCAAGTCTTCGTGTCATGTTAATCTCTTCTCCCGGGCCGGCCTGTCCGTCTTGCCCATGGAAATGCCAAAGGTCGTCACACACCAGAACGTTTTTGATGATCGACGGTTCGATATAAATTTGTTTCGATCTTCGACGCTTCGAAACCCAACGGGGGGGGGGGGGGGGGGGGTGCGAGATGCGCGATGCGAGGCGCGCACCTTAAACAATAGCGGAGAGAAAGGCATGCTTGGATTGGTCTCATTTATTTACAACGATAAGCATTGAAGCAACAACTGTTGCAGCCTTCATGAAAGCAGTGACGCACAAATAATTAGGCTTAATAAAACAAGTCAACTGCCAGACGCAGGCATTACCTTTAAAAAAAAAATATATATAGCCTATAATCAAAGCTTCTCTTCCGATTGAAACTCAGATGTGAAAACACCAAAAAAAGCACCAGTCCTGGAGCTCCAGGCGCGCTAATTTGCGCCGCGGTCTACGCCGCTCTCAGACCCTTCCGACGAGGCTCTTTCTTGGGGTAGAAAAGTGTGGATGACCGCGGCTCAAATTAGCGCGCCTGGAGCCCAGGAGGTCAGGGGCCTTTTCCCCTGTCCCATGCGTGATTCGCCGCGGATTTTTCTCCGCGGATTTTTCGCCCCACTTGGGCCATCCCATATGTGTTCTTTGTTTTCCTTGCATATTCTAAAATGCAACCACACTTTAGATTTATTTTGTGGCGGCATGAGTGCAGGCTGCTGTGTGTGTGTGTGTGTGTGTGTTACCACCACGAGTGAGGGGGAGAGGGGAGGAGGCGTTGCGGTGCTGCGAGGCGCGAGCATGGCTCGCGGACCAAATGGGGCCGTCTCGCGGACCAAAAGCGGACGTTTTTTTTTAAATGACTATTCGATTCAAAATTTAAAAATCGATTCCCGTGCGTATCGATTGAACATCGATTAATCGATTTTTTTGGGTCAGCCCTAGATAGTAGACACCTTCATGAACACATGTGTGACGAAAGCTAGTGGTAAGCATTTTAGTATTTTAGACAATGTTGTCAAATGTAATACCAATCAAAATGTGATAGACACAAAGCACAGCTTGTGAGGTAACCCAAAAAAAGAGATCCCAACAGAAAGGCATAAGCCCTGCAGGGAACTGTAGGAATCTCTCTTTTCTCTCTCACACTCACTCTGTCCATTTCTCATTGCACGCACGCGCCCACGCACGCCCACACACGCACACGCATCTTCACATCTTGGAGGAAGTGAAGATACGGTACCGTGCGTGCTTCATCCCCGACTGCACACGTCTCTAGATGCACTTGATATAGGCGACTTACAAAAGGAGTGCATTATTACTATAACTCTCTAACTGTATCAAGTGCTCATGCCTTCAACTGAAAACACTCTCTTTGAAGTTGCATTGTGACATTTTAGCCCCTGGTCATGTGCGAGCTTTGTGCGTGGTAAAAGAAATATACAATTGCTGACCTTTTTTTGCCATTATAAATCTGGCTCTCTCTGCTGCATGGGGCCAGGGAACTGGTTCCTGTGTGTAGTGCCTTTTGACAGACTCCATTATTAAAGCCCGGGCAATGTTCTGTCAGCACTGCAGTTCCTTTAAGTCCCGAGTCTCTGAGCATGTCAGAAAAGTGACTAACTGCAGTTTAACTCAGAGGGGCTCACCTTAAATTCCTCCAGCGAGGCGTAGGTCTTTCCCCGGAACTCGCAGTAGTTCTTCCTCTCCTTGCACTGCGGACAGCAGTGGCTGGTGTCCAGCTTGATGCAGCGAGGGTGGACCCGGGGACAGTCCGGCTTGCTGCACAGCGGCCCCTCGTCCGTGCACAGACACGGGCACGCGGACGGCCCCGGGGTGAACTGCTCGCCGATGGCGAACACGAAGCCGCTCTCGTCCATGCAGCCCTTCCCCCGGTAGTCCGGGTAGGCGTACTCGTCGATGGCGTCCAGGGAGAGGTCCACGTCGCCCCCCGTGGGGCCCTCGTCGTCGATCTGATTGGAGCCGTACTGTTCGCTCCACAGCTCCACAGACTTCGACCGGGAGCCGCCCCGTTTCTGGGAGCCCGAGTTTGGCCGCGGCGTCGCCCCCGCCGCGGTTCGGTTGGCGTCTCCGTCTCGCCCGCCGGCGGCCTCCAAGCCCAGAGCGTTGACTTCCAGCAGGCGCTGCTGCTGCTGCTGCTGCGTGGCGCTGGCCCCCTGCAGCGGCCCGTCAGAGGCCTGCTGCTCGTCCTGCTGTTTCTCCATCTCCGCCCTGCTCTGGGTCAGGAGAAGAACCCTCTGCTGCGTGGCGCTGGCCCCCTGCAGCGGCCCGTCAGAGGCCTGCTGCTCGTCCTGCTGTTTCTCCATCTCCGCCCTGCTCTGGGTCAGGAGAAGAACCCTCTCCAGACGCTCCCGGCTCGCCGGCATGGGTGCGATGGGACCGCACTGAGCGCCGCCGCTGGTCATCAGGAACCACAGGACCAGGAAGGCTCCTTCTGCTGCCATGGTAACGGGGTGTAGCATACCTCCTCCTCCCCCCACCGCCTCCTCGCTGACACACTTCACATCCCAGGTGTGAGCCAGGCCATCTGGAAAGGAGAAGACCACAGTTTGTCACATTTAGCCTCTGTAGCTGTGTTGTTTTTGGGCAGCAAATTTCTATTTTAGTTTTAGTCATAGTCTCTTCAATAGTTTTCACTTCGTTTTAGTCACATTTCAGTCACCTGGAATGTTCTAATGTTTAGTCTAGTTTTAGTCGACTAAATGTCATACGATTTTAGTCGACTAAATCTTCAGTTGATTTAGTCGACTAAAATGTGTTTTGACAGGCCTTTATGTCGTTGTAATGACTTTGGTTGCATGCTGAAAATAGCAGATCTACAATCTTGCAACGCGTCGCAGCGCGACGCGTTGCAAGATTGTAGATCTGCTATTTTCAGCATGCAACCCAGCATAAAACTGGATCTCTTGTCCACTAGTCCCTTCCTAACATTTTAGTCTAGTTTTTATTTGTTGACGAAATTGTCAGTATATTTAGTCTTAGTTTTAGTCATCATAGATTCGTTTTTATTTAGTTTTTGTCAGTGAAAAAAGGTAGTCGACGAACATTTTTCGTCTTAGTTTTAGTCGACGAAAACAACACTGCTGTAGCTGTACCGGTTCAAGAATGTCCAAACATCACATACAGATGTCTGATATTGGTTTTATTTGTCATGCGACTTTCAACTCCTCCAGTCACCAAGACACCGTGAAAACTATACAATAAAGAAACAATGACATTTTGTTCAGTTTTTGAGTCCATACACATTGTAAACAGTAATTAGAGAGTCCACACATGTGCATTCAAATGATCAAACAAATTTTGAGTCCATATTTCTACATTACAGCAACATTAGGCAATTCACAGCAAACACATTACACTCAAAAGAACACAATAAAGAATATGTACCGTGTGCGACCTTTGAACCATGTGCAGATGACTTCATATTTGTCTCTCTCTGACGATCCCAAAAATACAACTTCTCTCCAGGAACTCAGTTCAACCTCTGACCCCTTTACTGACAGCTGACCTCAGTTCAACCTCTGACCCCTTACTGACAGCTGACCTCAGTTCAACCTCTGACCCCTTACTGACAGCTGACCTCAGTTCAACCTCTGACCCCTTACTGACAGCTGACGTCATGTGAGTGACGTGACACTCTAATCATGTGACTCCTTTCGCATAGGGTGCATTTTTACCTTGTGGTATGTTCTTTTAACATATTTATTTATTGCCATTTTTAATTATATTTATTCATAATGAAATCAACCATTTTTTACCCAAGTAAAAAGGTTAATGGTAAAGGTAAATGTTGCACAACCAAAACCATATTTAACCCACTCTGAACGGGAACCCATTTTGGTGTTGGCATCATGTTATGCTTTAGCTATTGAAAAATAGCAGATCTACAAGCTCATAGCGCGCCACCGAGTGGCGCGCTATGAGCTTGTAGGTCTGCTATTTTTGAAAAAATCGAAGAACGACTGACATTTTTAGAATCTGATCTCAGGTCAGAATGGGTTAATCAGACCAGTGTGTGTCCAGTGGAAACCTTGTATGAATCTGATCTCAGGTCAGAATGGGTTAATATCATTTAAGTTTATGCCTGAAACCACTGTCTCTCGCTCTGGGACGGTTACAGCCTCGCTGGCGTTCCCCGCTGTGCCCCAGACAGTTGACCCTCTGCAGCGTTCCCTGCTGTGCCCCAGACAGTTGACCCTCTGCAGCGTTCCCTGCTGTGCCCCAGACAGTTGACCCTCTGCAGCGTTCCCTGCTGTGAACCCAGACAGTTGACCCTCTGCAGCGTTCCCTGCTGTGCCCCAGACAGTTGACCCTCTGCAGCGTTCCCCGCTGTGCCCCAGACAGTTGACCCTCTGCAGCGTTCCCTGCTGTGCCCCAGACAGTTGACCCTCTGCAGCGTTCCCTGCTGTGCCCCAGACAGTTGACCCTCTGCAGCGTTCCCTGCTGTGCCCCAGACAGTTGACCCTCTGCAGCGTTCCCTGCTGTGCCCCCGACAGTTGACCCTCTGCAGCGTTCCCTGCTGTGCCCCAGACAGTTGACCCTCTGCAGCGTTCCCTGCTGTGCTCCAGACAGTTGACCCTCTGCAGCGTTCCCTGCTGTGCCCCAGACAGTTGACCCTCTGCAGCGTTCCCTGCTGTGCTCCAGACAGTTGACCCTCTGCAGCGTTCCCTGCTGTGCCCCAGACAGACAGTTGACCCTCTGCAGCGTTCCCTGCTGTGCCCCAGACAGACAGTTGACCCTCTGCAGCGTTCCCTGCTGTGCCCCAGACAGTTGACCCTCTGCAGCGTTCC
This sequence comes from Protomyctophum parallelum, assembly GCF_964188405.1. Classification (NCBI taxonomy): domain Eukaryota; kingdom Metazoa; phylum Chordata; class Actinopteri; order Myctophiformes; family Myctophidae; genus Protomyctophum; species Protomyctophum parallelum. The sequence continues at coordinate 46,238,052 of NC_139704.1, read as the reverse complement.
CTGCTGTGCCCCAGACAGTTGACCCTCTGCAGCGTTCCCTGCTGTGCCCCAGACAGTTGACCCTCTGCAGCGTTCCCTGCTGTGCCCCAGACAGTTGACCCTCTGCAGCGTTCCCTGCTGTGCTCCAGACAGTTGACCCTCTGCAGCGTTCCCTGCTGTGCCCCAGACAGTTGACCCTCTGCAGCGTTCCCTGCTGTGTCCCAGACAGTTGACCCTCTGCAGCGTTCCCTGCTGTGCCCCAGACAGTTGACCCTCTGCAGCGTTCCCTGCTGTGTCCCAGACAGTTGACCCTCTGCAGCGTTCCCTGCTGTGCCCCAGACAGTTGACCCTCTGCGGCGTTCCCTGCTGTGCCCCAGACAGTTGACCCTCTGCGGCGTTCCCTGCTGTGCCCCAGACAGTTGACCCTCTGCAGCGTTCCCTGCTGTGCCCCAGACAGTTGACCCTCTGCAGCGGTGCAAAAGGATTGGGAATTTGGATGACTTTCGTGGCTCCTATATGCCCGATAGGAACTAAATGGAAAGCGAAATTAAAACTAAGCTATGGCAACTAAAACTAAGACCATGCTGACAATTTCGTCCACAAATAAAAACTAGACTAAAATGTTAGGAAGGGACTATAGTGGACAAAGAGAGACGGTTACAAAGCCTTCTGTCACATTTAGCCTCGTCGCTGACGTTCCCCGCTGTGGCCCCAGTTGACCGCCTGCCGCGGAGCAAAAGGATTTGGACGTCTTCCGTGGCTCTCTATGCCGTCAAGCCGATAGGCCCGGCCCGACACACAGCCGGGCCCGATGCCAGCTTCTCGTTGTATATCCCATTCTGACCGGAGATCAGATTCATACGAGGTTTCCACTGGGACACACACTGGTCTGATTAACCCGTTCTGACTTGAGATCAGATTCTAAAAAATGTCAGTCGTTCTTCGATTTTTTCAAAAATAGCAGACCTACAAGCTCGTATAGCGCCACTCGGTGGCGCGCTATGAGCTTGTAGATCTGCTATTTTTCATACGAGGTTTCCACTGGACACACACTGGTCTGATCAACCCATTCTGACCCGAGATCAGACTCTAAAAATGTCAGTCGTTCTTCGATTTTTCAAAAATAGTAGACCTACAAGCTCGTAGCGAGCTATTTTTCAATAGCTAAAGCATAACACGATGCCAACACCAAAATGGGTTCCCGTTCAGAATGGGATATAGGATCAGTAAATTGGACCGTCACAATTGGACGTATTCATACAGCCTCTGTCGGGGAAATCAATACAGCCTTACACTATAACACTTCTCGGGTCCTCCATGGCTTCCAGCAGTGACGGAGTGAGAGGAAAATGGCAAGAAAAAGCGTGCGAGTGCGTTCTCACTCTCAGAACAATACACGGGACCAAATGATCAATGGCATGCTTTTGGAAATGAATTGCAGTGATGTTACAAAAGGAGAAATTGATTTGAAAATGAAGCGTAATTCTTCCCCCCCAGAAGGATGAATGTTCTATTCTCATAGGAGAAAAGGCCCTATCCATTCTTACGTCAGGAATGATACACCTACAACATGTCATATTTCAGGCTGCTCTAATGGTCTTAAAGGAGAATTCCATGCTAGAAGGCTTTCTTACCTTTATTTGTAGTCGTTACGTCCCCACCAAAGAGGTCCAGGTGTTAATGAATTGAATTGCATTGAATTGAATGGGGCATTCGCTTATTTTCATCGCTCAAAAATCAAATCATTTTCTTTTGTATACTGTATATCCTATTCCTCTCTTCATAATGTAAATATAGTATCCCAAGCGGCACACTTTACTCCTTATTTCGATGGAGATAAGCGAATTAGCACAAAAGCCCAACCCCCATTGAAGGCTTATATTAGGGTAAATAGCCAATAATGCACTTTTGCACAAAATAACACAATAAAATACAAATAAAGGTAAGAAAGCCTTTTAGCATGGAATTCTCCTTTAATTCACCAAACATTCTGTTAGTCCATGTGAGACAGAGGTCAATTATTCCAGGGCCTGTTTTTAGTTACAACTTAGAGAATAATCACTAATATAATTCCTAACTAATGTATAATTTAATTCCCGTTTGTTTTGGCTGTTTTGATTAAATGCAACATCTTGAATTTAAAGTGCCTGCTAATGACTCCGCTCTGTATTCTGTGCTACGTTTCCATTCATTGATCTGTATTCTGTCGTCCATTCATTGTCTTCACACAGAATGATGAATCTCTTTGCTGGGCCTGCCTTTAACCCATTCTGACCTGAGATCAGATTCATACGAGGTTTCCACTGGACACACACTGGTCTGATGAACCCATTCTGACCTGAGATCAGATTCTAAAAATGTCAGTCGTTCTTCGATTATTCAAAAATAGCAGACCTACAAGCTCGTATCGCGCCACTCGGTGGCGCGATATGAGCTTGTAGATCTGCTATTTTTCAATAGTTAAAGCATAACATGATGCTAACACCAAAATGGGTGCCCGGTAAGAATGGGTTAAAATTCTACTTTGACACTGACATTTATAGCTTTGATTCAAGGAAGGTGAGATTACTTTGTATTGACTGACTCTACAATTAGCTGTACAGTCCTGACTCCTGTCTGGGCAATATTTAACCCATTTAGGCCTGACGTCGAAATGTCTTCTAAATCCTGACAGTTTTCTGAAATACCTAAGTTTCTGTATCAGTGGTGTGTCCCCCCCCCCCCCCCCATCTGAAAATATGTTGTTCCAGGAACCAGTCCCAAGAAGCAAAGATTTGAGTTAAAATGTTCACTCTGTAATATATATATATATTCAAAGATTTGAGTTAAAATGTTCACTCTGTAATATATATATATATTCAAAGATTTGAGGCACATTTTCATGATTTTTCAAAAATAGCAGACCTACAAGTTCATATGAGCTTGTAGATCTGCTATCTTTCAACAGCTAAAGCGTAACATGCTTTAAAACACCAAAAGGGGTTCCCGCCAAAAATGGGTTAAGAGCAGTCTATGCGGTATTGATTTATTTGTCAACCATAGTGGACAGGATTACTTTCCCCGTAGACAGAATAAGGAGCACATGGACACAAACAGCTTCCTATAAACCCCAGAGCATGCTCAAAACAAAAGCTATCACGTTAATTAGAAAAAAGTACTAAAAACAGACCAGAAGCAAATCAGAATTTCAGATTTGTGACATATGGGATTGGGACTCGTGATGATAAAGAGTAGAAAGGATATATCAACAACAACAAAAACAACTCTATAGCTTTGACAACACAACAAAAACTCTGACGAATCCTCCACTGAGAAACGAAGGGAAAGTTTTGCTATTCATGAATTCGACTATAGATCCACAGGGGAGAGGGGAGAAATTGAATCGTATTTGAGCTGTTGTGTTTTAGCTGAAATGCCACGTTAGCCCATTTTGGGCGGGATCACAGCCCCTTTTGGTGTTTTAATGCACCATGTTATACTTTATAGCTATTGAAAAATTGCAGATCTACAAGCTGTAGAAAGCTGTAGAAAGCTGTAGAAATTGCGATCTACAAGCTCATAGCGCGGCACCGAGTGCCGCGCTATGAGCTTGTAGGTCTGCTATTTTTGAAAGATCGTGGAAAATGTGCCTCAAATCTTTGAATATATATATATATATATATATATATATATATATTACAGACTGGAGTGAACATTTTAACTAAAATCTTTGCTTCTGGGGGAGGTCCCTGAAACAACACATTTTCAGATAAGGGGGCGGAAGCATATTAAATATATTCTTTGGGGTCCTTGACATGAAATATTGAGCACCACTGATACAGAAACATGAGGTTTTTTCAGAAAACTGTCGGGATTTTGAAGACATCAGACCTCAATGGGTTAGAGACAAGAACCCGGAGGAGCTGGGGTGGTACCGAGGAGGAAGGGGGGGGGGGGGTGGTACCGAGGAGGGGGGGGTGGTACCGAGGAGGTGGAGGAAGGATGAGGTGCATACCGATGGTGATGGGGGGGAGAGACAGAGAGAGAGAGAAACAGAATGAGAGGAACGAAGTGAAAGCAAGAGACTGATGAGCAAGGTTAGAGAAAGTAGCGTGCTTGCGTGTGCGTGCGTGTGAGTGAGAGAGAGAGAGAGAGATGGGGAGAGAGGGAGAGAGAGAGAGACAGACGGATAGAGCCAGAGTCTCATTAGCGAAAGGGCCTCATTTGCCTTTTTTAGCCCAGCCTCACCTCACCTCCTCATCCACCTCAACAGCTGTTACTACTGGCTGTCTATTGTGCCGATAATGCTGCTGCCGGCAGTGCTCTAACAACTCTACAGGACCACTGGAACCGTGTACCTACAGTACCTAGTCCTATACCGTATGTCTCTAATGATCTGTGTGCCTACAGTACCTAGTCCTATACCGTATGTCTCTAACGATCTGTGTACCTACAGTACCTAGTCCTATACCGTATGTCTCTAATGATCTGTGTGCCTACAGTACCTAGTCCTATACCGTATGTCTCTAACGATCTGTGTGCCTACAGTACCTAGTCCTATACCGTATGTCTCTAATGATCTGTGTACCTACAGTACCTAGTCCTATACCGTATGTCTCTAACCATCTGTGTACCTACAGTACCTAGTCCTATACCGTATGTCTCTAATGATCTGTGTGCCTACAGTACCTAGTCCTATACCGTATGTCTCTAATGATCTGTGTACCTACAGTACCTAGTCCTATACCGTATGTCTCTAATGATCTGTGTACCTACAGTACCTAGTCCTATACCGTATGTCTCTAACCATCTGTGTGCCTACAGTACCTAGTCCTATACCGTATGTCTCTAACCATCTGTGTGCCTACAGTACCTAGTCCTATACCGTATGTCTCTAACCATCTGTGTGCCTACAGTACCTAGTCCTATACCGTATGTCTCTAATGATCTGTGTACCTACAGTACCTAGTCCTATACCGTATGTCTCTAACGATCTGTGTACCTACAGTACCTAGTCCTATACCGTATGTCTCTAATGATCTGTGTACCTACAGTACCTAGTCCTATACCGTATGTCTCTAATGATCTGTGTACCTACAGTACCTAGTCCTATACCGTATGTCTCTAACGATCTGTGTACCTACAGTACCTAGTCCTATACCGTATGTCTCTAATGATCTGTGTGCCTACAGTACCTAGTCCTATACCGTATGTCTCTAACCATCTGTGTGCCTACAGTACCTAGTCCTATACCGTATGTCTCTAACCATCTGTGTACCTACAGTACCTAGTCCTATACCGTATGTCTCTAACCATCTGTGTGCCTACAGTACCTAGTCCTATACCGTATGTCTCTAACCATCTGTGTACCTACAGTACCTAGTCCTATACCGTATGTCTCTAACCATCTGTGTGCCTACAGTACCTAGTCCTATACCGTATGTCTCTAACCATCTGTGTGCCTACAGTACCTAGTCCTATACCGTATGTCTCTAACCATCTGTGTACCTACCTACTGTACGTCTCTACAGGGACTACAGTACAACAGCCCCACAGCTGCTGCTGCTTAATCCATTCAGGACGGACGGGAACCCCTTTTGGTGTTTTAAAGCCTTATGTTATACTTTAGCTATTGAAAAATAGTCGTGAAAATGTCTTTTGAATATATCTTCTTTCAGAGCCAACGTTTTTAACTCAAAACTTTGCTTCGGAACTACATATTTCCAGATGGGGGGGGGGGGGGGGGTCGGCGACTCGGCGGCCCATTACATCATATTTTTGGGGGTCCTTGACATGACATTTTTTGAGAAGAACTGACATTAGAAACATGAGGTTTTTCAGAAAACTGTCACGATTTAGAAGACATTTGTATAGAATCGTCCTCGGGTCTAAATGGGTTAATCCAAAATGATTACCTTTTATACCACCGCAACACTACGTCGCGGTCTAATAATATTTACATTATGAAGAGAGGATACACCACAATGCCCCATTCAATTCAATTCAATTCAATTCAATTCAATGCAATTCAATTCATTGAGGGCATATGGTAGGGGAAATAGCCAATAATGCGCTTTTGTACAAAATAACACCTGGACCTCTTTGGTGTGGACGAAACAAATGATGCGTACTCGAGGGGGTTCATGCCGTGCTCAAAAGCGCATACTATATTCAAGGGTTAACATGCTGCATTACTATGTGGGTGTATAAGTGTGTACTGTGCGTCATTCGCTGATGTGGCAGTCAGCAGTCGGCTACTTAGCTCACTAGTCTGCATGCTCTTCCTGCCTTCCTTCTGCATATGGTTCCTGGTTGTTATTGTTATGTGATGTTTGCTCCCATGCACCACCACCCCAGCACCACCGGTGGGCTCTGTTATTTATGTTCCCCATGGGGGGGGGGGGGGGGGGGAGGGGGGTTGTTATTGTATATCTATCTCCCTGCTCTTAATATTTTATGATGGTGTTTAATCGTGCCCAGCAGGGAGAAAATGCAGCAGAGCCGAACGCCAATATTAATATCATATGCACACTTGTATTCTCATTCTACAATAAATGTTGGGTACATCTATTCATGAGTTGTCTGACTGGACTACAAATTAAGGTAAGAAAGCCTTCTAGCATGGATTTCTCATTGAAGGGAAGATTTACGTCATCTTGTCCCTAACACAAACATTAAATGCCATTTACAAAAAAGAGAATTTAATGTTTGTTTTACATCACCATCACCTAATCATAGCAACATGAGTTAGACTTTAATATATTAGAGGCCCTCACTTCATACGGGTGTCATTTATTTTAATTGTACAATCTGTGTTATGAATGGCTAAATTAAACAGAGGATTTGACTGTGTACTTGAAGTCAAATTGAATGCTACATCTAATCCCTGCTAATCCCGAACACACCCACATGCCATCTTGCTAACTGATTACCAGATTTCATCTTAATCAACTGTAACAATCACAGAGTACTTATAACCATTTAAACCCCTATAGTATAGGGGTTTAAATGGTTATAAGTATAGCTGTTTTTGGTATAGGGCCTATACCAAAAACAGCTATAGCCAGCTTTCTGTGTCTGTGGGTACCACGGATTTATCATTTGAGGATAAAAAGTGAGGACAGAAAAGTAGGGTAGATATGTTGAGAAGTTCAGTCACACGAGAGAGACTCGGAGTAGAGTCGCTGCTTCTTCGCCTGGAAAGACCAAGGATCACGTCCCACTGGGAGGAGACCCCGGGGCAGACCAAGGATCACGTCCCACTGGGAGGAGACCCCGGGGCAGACCAAGGATCACGTCCCACTGGGAGGAGACCCCGGGGCAGACCAAGGATCACGTCCCACTGGGAGGAGACCCCGGGGCAGACCAAGGATCACGTCCCACTGGGAGGAGACCCCGGGGCAGACCAATGATCACGTCCCACTGGGAGGAGACCCCGGGGCAGACCAAGGATCACGTCCCACTGGGAGGAGACCCCGGGGCAGACCAAGGATCACGTCCCACTGGGAGGAGACCCCGGGGCAGACCAAGGATCACGTCCCACTGGGAGGAGACCCCCGGGGCAGACCAAAGACCACGTCCCACTGGGAGGAGACCCCCGGGGCAGACCAAGGACCACGTCCCACTGGGAGGAGACCCCGGGGGAGACCAAGGACCACGTCCCACTGGGAGGAGACCCCGGGGCAGACCAAGGACCACGTCCCACTGGGAGGAGACCCCGGGGCAGACCAAGGCACAGTTGGAGGAAACACATCGACTCACTGGCCTTGGAACGTCTCGGGATCCCCCAGGAGGAAGTTATACTAATGTTGCTCTGGAGAGGGAAGTCTGGAGCACTCTGGTGGAGCTGTTGCCCCCGCGACCCGACTACGGATAAGCAGTTGAACATGGATGGATGGATGGATGGATGGATGGATGACTTTTCAAAGTATCCTTGGCCGCTATAGGTCCCTGCTGCAATCCTATTTCAGCAATCCTTCCCTAGACAAATGCTTCACAAGGGGTGTCAATAAAAAAAGTCTTGGCTCCAGGATAAAATGACTGAGGGAGCAGTTGAAAATGACAAGGGGGCACACATCATTTTTATATGGGGGCTTTTATATATAGTAAAACAGATTATGTACATAAACTGAGGGGGCAGTATTTGCAAACTGAGGGTGCCAGAACCCCTCTGTGGCACCCTGTGGCACCAGGCCGCTCAATAAAACCCACTAATAAACCCCTCTCTGGCACCCTGTGGCACCAGGCCGCTCAATAAAACCCACTAATAAACCCCTCTGTGGCACCCTGTGGCACCAGGCCGCTCAATAAAACCCACTAATGAACCCCTCTCTGGCACCCTGTGGCACCAGGCCGCTCAATAAAACCCACTAATAAACCCCTCTGTGGCACCCTGTGGCACCAGGCCGCTCAATAAAACCCACTAATAACCCCTCTGTGGCACCCTGTGGCACCAGGCCGCTCAATAAAACCCACTAATAAACCCCTCTGTGGCACCCTGTGGCACCAGGCCGCTCAATAAAACCCACTAATAAACCCCTCTGTGGCACCCTGTGGCACCAGGCCGCTCAATAAAACCCACTAATAACCCCTCTCTGGCACCCTGTGGCACCAGGCCGCTCAATAAAACCCACTAATAAACCCCTCTGTGGCACCCTGTGGCACCAGGCCGCTCAATAAAACCCACTAATAAACCCCTCTGTGGCACCCTGTGGCACCAGGCCGCTCAATAAAACCCACTAATAACCCCTCTCTGGCACCCTGTGGCACCAGGCCGCTCAATAAAACCCACTAATAAACCCCTCTGTGGCACCCTGTGGCACCAGGCCGCTCAATAAAACCCACTAATAAACCCCTCTGTGGCACCCTGTGGCACCAGGCCGCTCAATAAAACCCACTAATAACCCCTCTCTGGCACCCTGTGGCACCAGGCCGCTCAATAAAACCCACTAATAAACCCCTCTGTGGCACCCTGTGGCACCAGGCCGCTCAATAAAACCCACTAATAAACCCCTCTGTGGCACCCTGTGGCACCAGGCCGCTCAATAAAACCCACTAATAACCCCTCTCTGGCACCCTGTGGCACCAGGCCGCTCAATAAAACCCACTAATAAACCCCTCTCTGGCACCCTGTGGCACCAGGCCGCTCAATAAAACCCACTAATAAACCCCTCTGTGGCACCCTGTGGCACCAGGCCGCTCAATAAAACCCACTAATAACCCCTCTCTGGCACCCTGTGGCACCAGGCCGCTCAATAAAACCCACTAATAAACCCCTCTGTGGCACCCTGTGGCACCAGGCCGCTCAATAAAACCCACTAATAAACCCCTCTGTGGCACCCTGTGGCACCAGGCCGCTCAATAAAACCCACTAATAAACCCCTCTGTGGCACCCTGTGGCACCAGGCCGCTCAATAAAACCCACTAATAACCCCTCTCTGGCACCCTGTGGCACCAGGCCGCTCAATAAAACCCACTAATAAACCCCTCTGTGGCACCCTGTGGCACCAGGCCGCTCAATAAAACCCACTAATAAACCCCTCTGTGGCACCCTGTGGCACCAGGCCGCTCAATAAAACCCCTCTGTGGCACCCTGTGGCACCAGGCCGGTCAATAAAACCCACTAATAAAATGTATGTTGCAAAGTCTGACTCTGTCGCCTGACAGTCCGTGCCTTTGCTATATGCTACTCCATCACTCTCTCTCTCCCTGTTTCTTCTCTACACTGATGCTATTATTAAAGGAGCCCCCCCCCCCCAGACGGTAGTGTCGGTAGTGCTTTCGCGTCACAGCTAGAAGGTCCTGGGTTCGATTCCCGCTCGGGACGCTGGGGGCGTGTTCTCTCCTCCGCAGTGCCCATACCTGAGGTGGGGTTGGTGAAAGGGCCTTTCTGTGTGGAGTTTGCATGTTCTCCCCGTGTCCCCTAGGGTAGGTACGTACCCTCACAAAAAACATGCAGTAATCCTGGTCACTAAACTGCCTCCCCCTGGCCAGCCGGAGTGCCTGATGGAGGGGAAAGGAACTGATCGGAATAACGTGTTCCTTTCACGTGCTACGTCCGGCCGGGGAAACTCCCCCGTGTCAGGTGAAAAGAAGCAGCTTGGAAGGAGGAAGTGTAGCGCCCAGGATTACATTAGATAATTGACACTGGGTGAAAAAATGGGCTGCAAAATCGTGGGATAAAACTAAAAAAATAATAATAACAATAAAGGAGGTCCCGGAGGTCCCAGTTAAACGTGTCAAAGTATCCCGGAGCAAGACCCCTAACTAACTGCCCCCCCCCCCCCCCCCCCCCTCCGCACTCTGAGAACTGAAGTTGTCATATTATTTGCCAGGTGCTTGAAAAGCATCCTATGCACTTAGTGCACTACAGCCGATAGCGCTCGTAAAGACGACCGTAAACACGACCTCAGTGGACACTCTCTCATGATTGGCTGCCTCTACAGGCCAAAGGTCTGAACGCCGCAGCGTGAAGCCCTATTAAACACAGCGAGTCAAACCAACACAAGAGGAAACTACGTCCGGGGCGGGGGGTTGTGTCGGAGAAACATTTCCCTCGCCCCGAACACAATGACAAGTAAAAGGCCAAAGCAGCTACAACTGCTATAGCCTGGCTTGGTCAGCCTCATAGCTGGATTCACTGAAGAATCCCCCCCCCCCCCCACACACACACACACACACACACACACACTATGATGTCATTGAAGCACTTATCCACTATAAGCTTATCCTCCAAGCCCAGTAGGCTCCGCACGGCAACTGCGCAGAGCCGCCCGCCTCCAAGCCCAGTCTGCCGTGCAGAGACGTTAAAAGACATTTAGACCAAGCCCAGTCTGCCGTGCAGAGACGTTAAAAGACATTTAGACCCCAGTTAAAAACGTTCACTTTGAAAGAATATATATTCATTTATATTATATTCATTTTTTTGCTGGAAAAAGTAACCTTTTTTATTAAATTAAAGTAATTTATTTTCTGCTAAGCAACAAGCTATATATGCTTAGATGATTTATATTTATATTAGAATAAAATGTGTGCGTCTGTAAAGACGAAACGGAAGTGGGGAGGAGGCTCCACTTCCACTTTATCGCTTACGCTCTTCCGTTGCAGACTGTACGATGAAGCATTTGGAAATGGCAAGAGTCAACAATCCTTTCACACTTCTCATTCTGGTAACGCGAGAGAGACTACTGCAACAGCAACTCTGCAGAGAGGATTTTAGTAAGATTTCTCAACAAATATGCCGGTCAGCCTTTAGTGGTCATACAGACATGTGAGGCAATATCAGCTCAAATCCAGGGACGTGCACACATAGACATCAAAGGGGGCCCCTGCCCTTTTACCTGTCTGTAAAAACAACTGCCCTTTCCAGACCACGAATGCAGCGTTTACTATGGTGGAAGAAAAGCAAATGCCACTCCTTTCCTATCCTTTCCATGCCATGCCGGAAGGCAGCATTCAGGAGGATTGTTTTTCCCCCGAAGTCTCCTGAACTTGGAACGTACCATTTTGCGTCGATCAAATTAGTTTGTATTAATCCATCCCGTACCACCGCATCTCCAGTATAGATAAAGAGTGCTGGGCTGCGCCCCGAAAATAGCTGATCTACAAGCTCTCAACGCGTCGCAGCGTGACGCGTTGTGAGCTTGTAGATCTTTTTCTCCAAAAGTGCCCTCTTACGATATTTCAGCCCCTGCGCCTCTCTAACACTGCTGATCACGTCTCCCTGCTCAAAGCCCATGTCTGGAAAAAGGTCTACTAACGTCATCAAGATATAAGCGAAGGCCGATAAGGAGCTGACGGAATACGAAACATTATGAACCAACACGAGGCGTGTTGGTGTGTCAACGAAAATAAACTATTCTTCAGTGAGCGAGACGGCATGTGGCTTCTTGTGACTGAGTGTGACTGGCATCTCCTTGCAATAAAGTCAGCCTGTCGTCAGCCTTCATATAGTGTACCTTTGCTGCACTGGGAATTATGCAGGCACAATTACACTGCAGGATAAGAAAATAGCTTTCAGTACATGTTGTACTTTTGCTCTCTCTCTGCATTAAGTAAATAACTATTGTCACCTATAGATATTATAAAGCATCTTGAGGTATAGTGTCAACTTTCAATTATAATTGTTTTTTAAGCTATGGGAATTACACTGCCAGAATGTCTGAGCAGTGTGAAAGCAAAAAGCTACTACACTAAGCTGCCTTCTCATACACATTTCCCCAAATCTCACTGCAGATGAGAGAGATTTTGGTGGCATCTTTATGATGTTCCAGTGCACCCTACTATAGTCTGAATATTTCACAGCGTACTGTTGCTCGTTACTGTAGCCTGGCAGAGGAATGGCAATGATTTCACTGACATTTAAGGTGCAGGGCAAAGGCAGCCCTGCATGCAGAAGAAAGAGTGAACTCAATATTATACCTTCACTGTTTTGGCAAGAGGAGTTGGCTCAGTCATTAATGTCAGCGTGGATGTAAATCATTCTGTCACGAGGTCAAAAGATGTGTTCACATCTCAGGTTATTGAACGGCAGACTCTATGACCAGCGAGGTGCGGCACAAATGATTAATCAGGCAGTGATTCAAAAAATGCCTGACAGTTCATGGCTCAATGGCTCTCACCAGTTCACTGATTTATGAATTATAAATTATTGTCTTTTTCATTAGCTGGCATAGCAAGTATAGGGGTTCATAATCATAAGTCACAATACTTTTTTTTGTTTTGGAGCGTTTCACAGCACATAAATCACAGTTTTACCTTGAATAATAACTTGGTACCATTTGTCATTCAAGACTGGACTGGCATGGGTTCAATACATAGCACAATGCGCAGCAATTTGGGTAACCCGGTCCCTCTGCTCCTCCTCTGATGGCTGTGTGTGCACCGTTCACTCCACCATAAATAGGGTCAAATATACTGTATAAAAGAAATTGAGGGTTTCTCAGGCAAGCCAAGAAGGAATGACTAAGTTTGTTGTTTATACTTATAATTCTATGCCGTCTATAGTTTCCACACTGTGTATAATTGGCTACAGTAATCTGTTTAAGCAGGTTTGAATAACATCATTAAAGTAATAACATATGGTTAATTGCACGAACATAATATAATAGTTAATAACATTTGAGTAAAACCGCAGCCATGATGCTTGATGCGCTTTTCTGTTTTGATGTCTATGCCACCATGGGGGCGTGCACACACAGACATCAAAGGGGGCTTCAGCCTCTGCCCTTTTACCCGTCTGTAAAACAAACTGCTCTCTCCAGACCACGAATGCAGCATTTACTACACGGTGAAAGGGACGCGAAATGACACAAAAGGCAGCATTCAGGAGAATTGCTTTTTTCCCCGAAGTCTCCTGAACTTGAACGCAGCATTTTGCGTTGAACAAATTTGTTTAGAAATCCCATGTCGTTACACACCGCATCCCCACTATAGCGAAGGATTGCTGGATTGCGCCCCGAAAAAATAGCAGATCTACAAGCTCTCAACGTGTCGCGCTGCGACACGTTGAGAGCTTGTAGATCTGCTATTTTCGCTATTTTTTTTTGTCTTGAAAGTGCCCTCTTACAGGATGTCATCACTGCTCGATGCTTCCAGACATTATTGAAGGAAATGTCATACAGATCAATCTTCTCTTGACGGAAATGTCAAATGTGGTTAGTTCATGTGGATGCCAAAGTAGGATATAGGGCCTATATACTACGATTGGAAATATGTCGCTAATACTTGAGTTGTTCATATTGTTCATTTACACACATGGTCATGTTGCCATGGTTGCCACATCTGACATTATTACTGCCTGGCAGGTTTTGAGCTAATATGAAGTGATGACATGATGTGGATCACGAGAGGTGAAATGGTGAAAGTGTTTATAGACAGAGGTGGCTAAGCTAAGCCAAGACCCAGCAGGCCTGCCCTGCAGGGCAACCGGGCCTGCCCTGGGCGACGTACAGCCCTGCAGGGCAACCGGGCCTGCCCTGGGCAACGTACAGCCCTGCCAACCGGGCCTGCCCTGGGCGACGTACAGCCCTGCAGGGCAACCGGGCCTGCCCTGGGCAACGTACAGCCCTGCCAACCGGGCCTGCCCTGGGCAACGTACAGCCCTGCCAACCGGGCCTGCCCCTGGGCAACGTACAGCCCTGCCAACCGGGCCTGCCCCTGGGCAACGTACAGCCCTGCCAACCGGGCCTGCCCCTGGGCAACGTACAGCCCTATTGGGCCAACCGGGCCTGCCCTGGGCAACGTACAGCCCTGCCAACCGGGCCTGCCCTGGGCGACGTACAGCCCTGCCAACCGGGCCTGCCTGCAGCCCTATTGGGCCAACCGGGCCTGCCTGCAGCCCTATTGGCACGACAGGTTGGTTGCCAGTTGGCCTGGCGAGTGCAGCAGCCCCGGGTTCAATCGGCGTAATGCTACACACTAGCAGGCTTTGGGATTTGACAGGGCTGAGAAGCATTGAGTTAATGGGCCCTAACCTGAAATGATCCCATTTGGCTAAATGGTGTGAAATTAAGAAATCCACTAAGATAGCCCTGCAGGCATGCAAGACCAAAGAGTATTAAGCCATTCTTGGCGGGAACCAGTTTTGGTGTTTTAAGCGTAATGTTACACTTTTAGCTATTGAAAAATAGCCGATCTACAAGCTCATAGTCTGCTATTTTTGAAAATTTGTGAAAATATAGTGAAAATCTTTGAATATATATTCTTTCAGAGCCAACGTTTTTTTAACTCAAATCTTTGCTTCTGCGAGGGGGGTCCCTGAAACAACATATTTTCAGATGGGGGTCGGCGGCCAATTACATAATTATAATCTTGGGGGTCCTTGACATGAAAATGTGACACATGGTTTTTCAGAAAACGGTCAGGATTTAGAAGACATTTGTAGAATGGTTCCAAGGTCTAAAATGGTTTAAGCCATCTGCCATTGAATACTGACTGCTCCAGGGCTGTTTCATAGAATAGTATCCATCCATTTTAGCCTTATTATACAATGCCATGGTGCAAAACACTCTCTTCACATCCCATAATGGTTGCATATATAGGCCTTGGACCTTGGAAGTAGGCCTACTAAAGCCGTTCTGTCATCATGAATATAAATATACAATCATGATCAATAAGAATCTAGATCCATGATAATGACTTTTCAACTCGTGGCTCTCAAGGTCTCATATTATACTGTAGGCTATTAC
The DNA here is from genome assembly GCF_964188405.1 of Protomyctophum parallelum. NCBI lineage: Eukaryota > Metazoa > Chordata > Actinopteri > Myctophiformes > Myctophidae > Protomyctophum > Protomyctophum parallelum. The sequence continues at coordinate 46,222,906 of NC_139704.1, read as the reverse complement.
AAAAGTGTCATCATGTATATGATGGGCAGCATATCGAAGCTGCCAGCTGTATCTTGTATAGATTTCATTTGACAGTGGATTGTGGATACTACACTAAACAGCCATGAGCACGTGTGTGTTTTCATCATTTCACATGTGTTTTTCAATCGACAATAAGGCATATTTTCATTAACAGTTTTTTTAATTGGGTTTAGGCCTACATTTAAATTTAAATTAGGCTACATAAAATGGCAGTCTATTATAATATAGCTGCTATGATAGGCTATGCAGTCTACAGGTGCGGAGAGAGCGCAACAGTCTAGTCTGCACATCATATACAACATGCCTCATAAAATATGCATTTCCAAGTTTTGTTTCCAATTTCCATATCGGAAACGGAACTCATTTATATATGGCGATATGCTGCATTCTCTCCAATTAAACATATATAGGAGGCGTGGCGATTATTCTTTTTCATAATTAGGAGAGAGAGAGAGAGAGCGAGAGAGAGAGGAAAGGCTGCCTAGAACACCAATTGCCCCTGGCTATATATAGCCTATAAATATAGTTTATTGTTATTAAACTAAGTTGACGCGATACTAGAAAACTGTAAACAGTTAAGATAATTTGTGATGCATGCCGAGATGAATTATTAAACGAACAATTACCTGTCAACAGTGTATATCCCACTAATAAAACATAGCACAGCACTCATGTATAATGTATATATGCGAATTATTGTTTTTACCTAGAATCTTCAAGCGTCCGTCTTTGTCCGTTTCTTGACCACTGGCTTCGGGAGTCCCTGTGTAAGCTCTTCACTGGCGGAGTGCGGACACACAAACCCCCTCGAAAGAAAGCAACAAATGGTGTGGTGGTCGCAGGTGGAGATGGAGTGGAGTGTGGACGGAGGAGTCAGTGGACACACACACACACACACACACACACACACACACACACACACACACACACACACACACACACACGCAGAGCGAGGCAAAGTAAGCGGTCGTTCTTGTTCTTAAAGCCGGGGCCAGACGCTCACTGCTCCGGGAACGATCGTCGGCGCGTCGCTCCCAACTTTAACCGCCACAGTGGAGTGGACGAGGGTAACAACGGCTCGTCCTCAGCTGGCTCTGACTGACTGACATCCCAGGCTGCTGGAGCTGAAGTCTCGTGCACATGTCGTGCACATAATAAGTGATGATGTGTCCCGCACTGCACACACACACAAACACACACACAAACACTGGTGTCCCTCAGTCCCCGCACACACAGTCACACTCCTGGTCCCTGCACTACATTGGCACTTTTTTGTGAGGAGGATGATGACAAAAAAAAGAGAAAAGTGGTCTCTACGTCACACATGTGCGAGGAGACTAGTTTATTCAATCCGAATTGAGACCCCGATTGACCGCTAGATGGTGGCGTTTCTGAGATTAACCTCTTAAAACCACCCACACACACACACACACACACACACACACACACACACACACACACACACACACACACACACACACACACACACACACACACACACACACACACACACACACACACACACACACACACACACACACACACACACACACACACACACACACACACACACACACACACACACACACACAAGGCTTTGATTGATTGATTGATTGATTGATTGATTGATTGATTGATTGATTGATTGATTGACTGACTGTGTAAAGTTGCCCAAACGGCCAAGGCTCCAAGAATTCACAGTCAGAAAGGTTAGGTTAAGGGTTATTATTCTCCCCAAACTCCACCACCAACCTCCAGTCCAGACAGTTTTCTGCAGTGCAAAGACAATAATTCACTAACTATACCTACTGGCCAAAAATAGACCAACAAAATACATACTTTGACTTTCCCTTCAGGTTAAACCTGGGTCACACCAGGCCCTGTAGCTCTCCCTCAGGACCGCTACCCGTTTTAATTAAAGCCCACAACCCAACTAACCCACCTGTCCCTGCAGCCTCCCTAGGAGAGGATCCTACCACAGCACACAGAACAATTAGCAACATTTCTTCTCAATAAATACTTATAAATAAATACTTCCATAAAAAAACCCTTGCATAAAAGTAATCTAAACATTAAGATGCATTACAATTAAACAAGTATAACTTGGGTTGGAAACTCAATGACAATTAAACTCAAAGCATAGGAAACACCCCTCCCCTGCATAGCACTTGACCCCTTCCTAAATCAAGGGGAAATGCCACCAGCCATGCAGGAGAGAGACAAGTAGCAAACCATCAGTGAACATTTAAATTCCAATACACAAGTATAAAACAATAGTCCTTTCCTTGCATGTTATAGAAAGCAGTTTCATTGTATTTGTATATAGGGCACGGGTTGCCTCGTGACTGACTGAGTATTCCATTCACCTCCACCATCTGTTCTCTCCCCTCCAGGAAGGATTGCATCCAGCTCACTGATGTGCTATCAAAACCAACAGAGCACCGAAGTCTGACGTCACTTTCAGTAGAGGGCGCCAATACACAGGTTAATGTATTTTTTTTTATTTGCAGTGAAATCTCCATATGGGGCGATTTTAGGTCGCTTCATATAAGAACTGTGTTTGAAAAATAAACTGACCATCCCGGCCTTTCTGTCAGGGGAGTGGCTGTGCGTCGCTAATGATGTCCATTCATATTTGATACCGCCAGTTTCTGGAGAAAATGGAATTAATGTAGCCGCAAAAGCCTTGAAACTACATATGAAGGCAATGTCGCTGCTAATATACGTACGTCACGCCCAGCTGTCAACACATTGCGTTCCTGAGATTCCTCGTTGACGTAAGCTCAGCTGGTGGTGACTCAACTCGTACTAACCACGAAACATTAAATATCAATAAAATAAAAATAAATGTAATTAACATTCAGTTTCTGTTGTGCGACGACGGGCAGATGCAGCCACCCACCTCCCCGGAAATGTAGTCTTTGACTCATTTTTAACGCTTATTTTGGGTATATTTGTACATTTCCACCTTCAGTCGATGCTTCATATCCATATGAGTGAAAAGGCCGGGGTGATCGGTTTATTTTTCAAACACAGTTGTTATATGAGGCCATCTAAAATCCCCCTATGGAGATTACAATGCAAATAAAAAGTACACGAACCTGGGGACTGACGCCCTCTACTGACAGTGACGTCAGGACTTCGGTGCACTATTGCTTTAAACGTATTGATCAGTACGATCAGACACGGTTTACGGTGTCAAACATTTGGAGGTCCAGCATGATGACCATGCCAGCGTCCACCTCGTGTTTGAGTTTGATGTGGTCACTCAAATAGAGGAGGCATGTGTCGGTGGAATGGAATGTTCTGAAGCCAGATTGGAATTCATACATTCTTTTTTTTTGGTATCATATCATATCAATTCAAGATCTTGTGGCAAGTTTAATCCTTTGGTCATCTCTAGGCTACGCATGATTTGACTGAAACGACCGAGGGCATGTTTAGCCTGACACTAGAAAACTTTATTTTGTTTTGTTTTGTTTTTTGCGGCTTTCGCCATTATTTTATATTCTTTTATGGAGGGACAGACAGTAGGCTGACAGGAAATGGGGAGTGAGATGGAGGTAAATTAAAGGCCGTCGGGATTGGGAGTCGAACCCGCGGCACACTGCCAGACTGGATTAATAGCCAAGGTGCCTGGACCGCTGAGCCACGGCCCAGGCCGTCACTATAGCTCTTAAGCTCTTAACCTGTTCTGTGAGAGGGAGCAGGCCGTGTACTGTACTGTACGTCTCGTTCTCTCTCTCACCCTGGCCTGTCATGTCAGGGTGAAAAGAGGGAATCATTAATATAGCATTAGCAGCAGCTGGCTGGGAACCAACTCTGCCCAGGGCTCATCACAGACACTGCACTGGCCGCTGCCCCCATGTGTTGTCATCCTTCACCACGCGCTCCGTAGCCCATTAACTATTGATTATATACACTCAGCATTTTGGCGCTGCTGGTATGGTGTGGGAAAAGGACATGCAGTAAAGTACAGTTACCTAAGTTCTGTACTGTAAGTGTAATTTTAAGGTATTTGTACTTAACTTGAGTAATTTCCAATAACCAATACTTTTACTTCTACTCCGCTATACATCTCAGAGACAAATATTGTACTTTTACTCCACTACATTTATTTGAATACTTTAGTTACTAATTACTTTATAGATTTTTGATTATTAATACAAAATATGTAGGCTACACAGATTTCAGCTATTTTCAAAAGGTTTTTATACATTTGAAAACTTGTGAAATGGGACATTCTACATGCTGAGTACGTTCTACTTTTGGCACTTTATAAGTACATTATTAGTACGTAAATAAGGATGATGCACAAGCGTTTAAGCAATTCTCCATATGCAGAGTAATTAAGTACCACAGCCATCTTACCATATAAGTTAATGGAAAGGTGCTAACAAGGTGCAACTTCCCATAGACAGCCCATTCATCCAAACAGAAAAGTCCTCTCTGATTGTATTAAACAACGTCAAACTCACCAACATTGCAGCTGTACTGAAAGCTTGAATTATTCTCTTTCTATCCTTAAAGTGTTTGTTTAATAAAAATCCACTGTATAGCCTACATGTTATGAGCTACTTTGTGTCCTTGCAGCCAGAACCTACCTGTCAGTTGCTGGGGTCCGGGGACCCCCAGTAGGCCTACCTACCTGTCAGTTGCTGGGGTCCGGGGACCCCCGTTAGGCTACTGGCTGGGGGTCCCAGAGATAGAAATGCCACTAAATGGAGATCCGCACTTTCCGCAGTCTAATGCATGTCAAACTAGCCCTAACCAAAACCTCACAAAAACAAGTAGTCCGTGTTGTTAGAAATTTACCAACGGGGTTTGAACAGGCAAAATTACGAGATTAGGACTTTAAGTCAGATGACTAATCCACTCGACCACCGCGGACACTGCAATGTTAGAGATCAGGCTTTGTGTTGTGTATTACCGTGACGTCAGCCACTTCCGCGTTCTACTCCAGGAAGTTCCACGTCGCACTTAAAAACTCGCGGGCGTGGCCTCACACCGGAAGGAAGTGACGGCACCCTCAAATACGGAAGAGATGCGTGGAGGTGAGTTTGGTCAGTGTTTGTTTGGAAGTGCCACGTCACCACGCATCGTGTCCCTCGTCGGAGCAGGTATGTTATTTAATACTTAACGCTGTTGTTGTTTTTGTGTTCAAACGTCTATCACTTATGAAGTTACGTGTTATGATGTTTATATATGATGTTTCTACAAAAAATGTAAAACAGTGTTTCAGTGGCCTAATGGTTAGCGTCGAAGGTTTATAACCAACGGGCCCGAGTTCACGTCCCCGTCGATGACCGAGAGTGTTTTTCCTTCTTATCAAAACAAACACAATTGTTTTTGCTAGACTAGTCGAGGTCGATTATTCATTCAGTATTTCAGCCACAGACCACCATGTTACATTTATAGACTCACAATGAATGGTGGTCAGTGGCTCAGATACTGAATGGACCTCCACTAGATGCAAAAACGAATTTGTTTTGTAAAAAGAAAACACACTCTCAGTCCTGGACGGGGAGTAGAACCCGGGTCTTAAAGTTACTAACCGTCGACACTACCCGCTCGGCTACCGAAACACGGCTTTAAAGAGTAGTATTTACATATCTAAACACAACAAGTAACTCCAAAAGTGATAACCTGTTAAAGCCACGGACCACCATTTCACATTAATAGACTCTCACAATGGTGGTCAGTGGCTCAAATGGGTCTGAGAGACTAGATGCCCTCAAATGTTGGTCCATGGCTCAAATGCTGAATAAATAATCGACTAGAGGTGAAAATAGTATTGTTTGGTAGGTAAAAGGACAAACATTCTGTGTAAATTGGCGCGAAGCAACAAACATTCTTTGAAATTGGCCGGGCACTCATCTTAACAAAGCTCAGTCACTAACCACTATGCTACAATCAGCATTATATAATCAAAGGATCAAAAGTAGCAATCTTCTACATTCTCTAATTGTGTAGTTTTTTGGAAATTAAGCAGATGCTTAACAACAATTGAACTATTGAGAGTGTAAAGATCTACTATTGGGGTCCATTTGGTTACCTAAATTAAATTGCTCTGTATTGTGACAGTAATCATTGCTATAGAGTGTGTGTTCAGTAACAGTGTTAAATAGCTCTATAGTGTGACAGAAATCATTGCTATAGTATAGTGTGTGTTCAGTAACAGTGTTAAATAGATATTGTGACAGTAATCATTGCTATAGTGTGTGTTCAGTAACAGTGTTAAATAGCTCTATATTGTGACAGTAATCATTGCTATAGTGTTTGTTCAGTAACAGAGGTCTCCCGGTCTCTCCAGCTTTTTGTTAAACAGAAAAAGCATTCTCTGATACTGCAATTTTATCCAATCAGGAACGCAGTCAGGATACAGATTAAACAAACAAAGTGGAAATGTAATGTAGGCCTAACAGACAAAATTAGAACTGGAACATTAAGCTCATAAATGGCTACTTTCTCCTGATTGGCTGAAAATGTGTCACCTACCTGATTTTTTTTTTTAATATCGTCACCTTATTAAACTAATTGCCCAAGTCATTTTTTCAAGGTTTTCAGGAAACACAAAAAACTGTGCCAAATGTAGAATGTTATATTTCTTAATCATTTCAATTCCAAAAAATATGAAAAAATATGACTATTGACATACAAATAAAGTGTATGTCAATCATGTAACATGTAAGGATAAAATGACTTAGGCCAATATCTGAACATGCCATTTTAACTTAGGCAATTATAAACGTTATTTAGGCCAAATTACTTAAGTCACTACGTCACTAGTAAGTGACGTAGGCAAAATGTTTTATTCCCATTATGTTTAATTGACCATGGTTTTTCCTATGGGACTGACAGTCCAATAGTAACAGTACCTCCCATTCACTCCCACTCACTCCCATTCAGTCCCATTCACTCTGAATGGGAGTGACAGTCCCATAGTAACAGTACCTCCCATTCACTCCCATTCACTCCCTTTCACTCTGAATGGGAGTGACAGTCCCATAGTAACAGTACCTCTCATTCACTCCCATTCACTCCAATTCAGTCCCATTCACTCCCCCATTCACTCCCATTCACTTATATTCACTCTCATTCAGTCACATAGCAACAGTACACCCCATTCACTCCCATTCAGTCCCATGCACTCCCATCGTATCAGTCCCATTCACTCCCATAGTATCAGTCCCATAGTAACAATACCTCCCATTCACTCCCATTCACGCCCATGCACTCCCATAGTATCAGTCCCATAGTAACAGTACCTCCCTTTCACTCCCATTCACTCCCATAGTATCAGTAACTCCCATTCACTCCCATAGTCCCATAGTAACAGTACCTCCCTTTCACTCCCATTCACTCCCATAGTATCAGTCCCTCCCATTCAGTCCCATTCAGTCCCATTCACTCCCATTCAGTCCCATGCACTCCCATAGTATCAGTCCCATAACTAAAAAACATTGCATGTGATGTAGAGCAATATCCACCGCTTAGATTATCCTGTGGCTACTACAACTCCTGAGCCCTTTTCTATTTATTAAAGAGCTGGAGAGACAGGAATATTCCTGTTACTGAACACTTAACACTGTTACTGAACACACACTATAGCAATTATTACTGTCATAATAACTTAGTAATGCTACTGATGTTATGTTAGACTATATTTACATCAATATGTCTGGGTCCCCACCTACTCACTCAGGGTTGACGTGTCACACCTGCAGTGATGGGAGGGGCACCAAAATGTGGTGTTTTGATTGGTTAATTGGGGGCACTCCCTTAGTATAAAAGTGTGTTTTGTGTACACATGACCTGATGAAGATCAAATAGATCGAAATGTCAGTATTTCAATAAAGAACGTCTTTCTTATACCTGTGGTGTGCGGGCTCCATGCAATACCTACACCAGTTGTGATGCAACAGAGTTTGCTGTGACCGTGTGGATTATGGGTGGTGTGGTCTTTGCCAAGACGGTGGATTGTGGCACATGCCTTCCTGCTGTTATTTGTCATGTTGGTGTTCTCTATATCTTTTCGTCCTGGGCATGACGTTAAACTGTTCCGTTTGAGAGGACCGGCGACCCTCTAATGTAAACAGCCACGAAAGGAAACTATGTGTGTTTGAGGTGTTCTCTATGGGTTGGGTTTCAGGTGGTTGTATTGTAGTAGCTTGACATTTCTTGGAGGGCACTTTCAAGGACAGACTCAATCTTCTGGAAGTCTGCTTGTTGGGTCGTAATGCAGAGGTCGTCCGCGTAGATGAAACGCTGGCATTGGGTAGTAGCTGGTCGTTTGTGTAGATATTGAAAAGGAGGGGGGCGAGCACGCTACCTTGTGGGAGGCCGTTCTTTTGGGCTTTCCATTTACTCCTCTTTCTGTCATTTAACTGGACATAGAAGCACCTGTAGTTGAGGAGGCTTTTCCTGACCATTGTGCGGTGTTGGAGAGTGTCGTAGGCAGCAGAGAGATCTCTGAATGCTGCTCCAGTTATTTGTTTTCCCTCAAACCCATCCTCAATGTGTTGGGTGACATTGAGCTATGTCCAGCACAGGAGCGGCCGGGACGGAAACCAGCTTGGTCTTTAGTCAGATAGATACAGCTTGGTATCTATGAGTGGCAATGAGGCGTTGGAGTAGCAGCCTCTCATAGAGCTTGTAGGTGATGCAGAGGAGGGAAATGGGTCGGTAGCTCTTTGGGGATAATGGGTCTTTGCCAGGTTTAGGGATTGCAACCACTTTGGCCTTTTTCCAGACAGAAGGGATGGTTTTCTGTGCTATGCATGTGTTCAGCATCCCCATAAGCCAGGTCTTTGCGTTGGGTCCCAGGTGCTGTATCATTTCTGCCAGTAGGTCATCAATCCCTGCTGCTTTTCCGGGTTTCAACTTTCCCATTGCAGTTTCAAATTCTTCTAGGTCGAAGGGTTTGGTTTAAGGGCTGGCTGATTGTGGTTGGTCTGATACCACTGTGCGATGGTATTCTCCTGTGGGTCGGTGGCGGTCTTGGTCACAACTGGTGGCCAACAGTCATAACCAACACCGCCACCGACCCACATAGAATACCATCGCACAGTGGTATCAGACCAACCACAATCAGCCAGCCCATGAAACCAAACCCTTCGACCTAGAAGAACTTGAAACTGCAATGGGAATGTTGAAACCCGGAAAAGCAGCAGGGATTGATGACACATACTGGCAGAAATGATACAGCACCTGGGACCTAACACAAAGACCTGGCTTGTGGGGATGCTGAACACATGCATAGCACAGAAAACCACCCCTTCTGTCTGGGAAAAGGCCAAAGTGGTTGCAATCCCTAAACCTGGCAAAGACCCATTATCCCCGAAGAGCTACCGACCCATTTCCCTCCTCTGCATCACCTACCTGTGATGCAACAGAGTTTGCTGTGACCGTTGTGAATTATGGGTGGTGTGGTCTTTGCCAATACGGTGGATTGTGGCCCATGCCTTCCTGCTGTTATTTGTCATGTTGGTGTTCTCTATATCTTTTCGTCCTGGGCATGACGTTAAACTGTTCCGTTCGAGAGGACCGGCGACCCTCGAATGTAAAGAGCCACGAAAGGAAACTATGTCTGTGTGAGGTGTTCTCTATCATTTCATTCCAGACTTTCCTTCGTTCATCCCGAACTTCACTGTCTATCTCCTGTGTTCTCCATTCATCTTGAGCGATGTCGTTTGATGTGCGGGGTGAGGTGCCGGCTAGCGCATAAAGGCACGGGACAGGTGTTGTCTTGACGCATCCCGTGATGATGCGACAGGTGTCATTCAGGGCTGTGTCGACCAATTTGGTGTGACGTGATCGGCTCCAGCTTGAGCAGACATACTCTGCTGTAGAGAAAGACAGGGCCATGGCAGTTGCACGGCTTGTTTGTGGGTCTGCGCCCCACTTGGAGTTCACTAGTTTTCACAGGATGTTATTGTGGGTGTTGACCGTGGCTTTTGTGTTCTCCAGGTGTTTTTTGAAGAAGAGTGTTCTGTCCAGTGTAACTCCAATATACATGGGGTGGGTATGGTTGGAGAGTTTGTGACCATCCCAAGTGATGCTCAGTTCTTTTTTCGCGTCTCGGTTCCTCAGGTGGAAGCTGCATAGTTGGGTTTGTGTGTGTCTTTCTTTTTCTGTCTTTCTTTCTTAGGACGGAGATCAAGGTAGACGCTGTTGGAAGGCTCAACACAAACCGATGCCCCTAGAGATCCATCCCAAAGCTTCCCTCAGGGAGCCCAGCAAGCCAGCTAGCCAGCGAGGCTGCCCAGTCAGCCAACGCAGCCAGTTAGCTGCGCCAGTCAGCCAGTGTAGAAAGTCATGCTGCCAAGCCAGAGCATATCAGCCTTGCAATCAGCCATTGCAGCCATACCAGCCTTGCTCAGTCAGCTCAGCCAGGCCTCTCTCGAGGCCTGGCTCTCTGTCTGCCTGGCCCGGTCTGCCCTGCCCTGCCTTGCAGCAACAGAACCAGCCTTTCTGGCAAGCCAGCCGGCTCAAAATGCGAGCTGAGCAAGCCAGTGCAGCAACAAGCCCAGACTAGGTTACTGCAGCCTTACTGTGCAGCCACAGCCACTCAGCGGAGATCAGCAGGAGCTGGCCAGGCTCCAACCCTTGCAGCGCAGCCTTAGGCCGGATAGTCCCCCTGCCTGCACTTTGTTGCCTTCCTGGCCTGTCTGCCTGCCTAGGCGCCTCGGTCTTCCTGTCTGTCTGCCTTGGCCTGCCGGTCTGAAACTGGTTAAGACTAACTGCGTGCTTGCCAGCTGCGCTGGCTTGCTGAGCTCGTATTCTGAGCTGGCTGGCTTGCCAGCAAGGCTGGTTCTGTTGCTGCAAGGCAGGGCGGGGCAGACCGGGCCAGGCAGACAGAGAGCCAGGCCTCGAGAGAGGCCTGGCTGAGCTCACTGAGCAAGGCTGGTATGGCTACAATGGTTGACTGCAAGGGCTGATGTGCGCTGTTTTGGCAGCCTGACTTTCTACACTGGCTGACTGGCGGATCTGGCTGGCTGTGTTGGCTGACTGGGCGGGCTTGCTGGCTAGCTGGCTTGCTGGGCTCCCTGAGGGAAGCTTTGGGATGGATCTCTAGGGGCATCGGCTTGTGTTGAGCCTTCCAACGGCGTCTACCTTGATCTTCGTCCTAAGAAAGAAAAACAGAAAAAGAAAGACACACACAAACTCAACTATGCAGCTTCCACATGAGGAAGGCAGGCACGCACGCAGGCAGGCATCAGCTGCCTGCGTGCCTGCGTGCAGTGTTCTCCAGGTGTTTTTTGAAGGAGTGTCCTGTCCAGTGTAACTTCAAGTTACATGGGGTGGGTATAGTTGGAGAGTTTGTGACCATCCCAAGTGACGCTCAGTTCTTTTTTCGCGTCTCGGTTCCTCAGGTGGAAGCTGCATAGTTGGGTTTTTGATGGGTTGGGTTTCAGGTGGTTGTATTGAAAATCAAGGAAAAGCGAAAGGCTATAGTCCATGGTCACGAACCGCATACTGGTCAAGGTCATTTATACTGGTCAAGGTCATTTATACTGGTCAAGGTCATTTATACTGGTCAAGGTCATTTACTAGTCTAATGAAGGTAATTTATACTGGTCACGGTCATTTATACTGGTCAAGGTCATTTATACTTGTCAAGGTCATTTACTAGTCTAATGAAGGTAATTCATACTGGTCACGGTCATTTATACTGGTCAAGGTCATTTATACTTGTCAAGGTTATTTATACTGGTCAAGGTCATTTACTAGTCTAATGAAGGTAATTCATACTGGTCACGGTCATTTATACTGGTCAAGGTCTTTTATACTTGTCAAGGTCATTTGTACTGGTCAAGGTCATTTACTAGTCTAATGAAGGTAATTTATACTGGTCACGGTCATTTATACTGGTCAAGGTCATTTATACTTGTCAAGGTTATTTATACTGGTCAAGGTAATTTACTAGTCTTATGAAGGTCATTTATACTGCTCAAGGTCATTGATATTGGTCAAGGTGATTAAGTGGCACGCTATAGTGCGCGATTCTTCATCATTGTTTAGGATTTGAAAAAAGGTGAAATCGCGGAAAAGCGAAAGGCTATAGTCCATGGTCACGGAGGGCATACTAGTATGTTGTTTTTCACGATTTCGGAGGATTTGAAAAAAGGGGAAAATCACGGAAAAGCGAAAGGCTATAGTCCATAGTCTCGGAGGGCAAACAAAAATGTGTGGTGCTAAACAGGCCGTCCTGGAACATTTGGGGCAGAGGTTCATCGTTGGCATCCAGGGAGTGTGTGCGCAAAATTTGGCATCGAACGGGTTAATGGTGCTGGAGATTAGCTGTTAACAAACGACGGGGACACACACACACACACACACACACACACTCAGAGTGCAAAACATACTCTCTCCCCATGGCTTTGGCCTGGTGCCATACAGTTTTTAATGATTGTCTACAATGTAAATTGTGAAATTACTTTACCGTTGAAATGCAAAATTTACATTTCAACGAATGGACCTCGTAAAACAAAACAAAAACCAAGGCACTGGTTGTGGTACTTCTGGTTTACCGGAATGGGGTTCGACTCCCTGCAGTGCTCTGCTCAATTTGTTGTATTTACATGGTTCATTTTTATTTTCTGCTCATTGTGTTGCAATTTCATAGATGATAACCCCCAGGTTCTTTACTGTGTTTGCACTCCCTACAGTTAGGTTACCAAGTCTATCTATTTATTATTTCTGTTCACTAGAACTAGAACCAATTGATGAGATGCACACGGCTGCCGTCTTGCCAGCAAGGTGCTACCTACAAGCTCTATGAGAGGCACCGTTGTGAATTATGGGTGGTGTGGTCTTTGCCAAGACGGTGGATTGTGGCACATGCCTTCCTGCTGTTATTTGTCATGTTGGTGTTCTCTATATCTTTTCGTCCTGGGCATGACGTTAAACTGTTCCGTTTGAGAGGACCGGCGACCCTCTAATGTAAACAGCCACGAAAGGAAACTATGTGTGTTTGAGGTGTTCTCTATGGGTTGGGTTTCAGGTGGTTGTATTGTAGTAGCTTGACATTTCTTGGAGGGCACTTTCAAGGACAGACTCAATCTTCTGGAAGTCTGCTTGTTGGGTCGTAATGCAGAGGTCGTCCGCGTAGATGAAACGCTGGCATTGGGTAGTGGCTGGTCGTTTGTGTAGATATTGAAAAGGAGGGGGGCGAGCACGCTACCTTGTGGGAGGCCGTTCTTTTGGGCTTTCCATTTACTCCTCTTTCTGTCATTTAACTGGACATAGAAGCACCTGTAGTTGAGGAGGCTTTTCCTGACCATTGTGCGGTGTTGGAGAGTGTCGTAGGCAGCAGAGAGATCTCTGAATGCTGCTCCAGTTATTTGTTTTCCCTCAAACCCATCCTCAATGTGTTGGGTGACATTGAGCTATGTCCAGCACAGGAGCAGCCGGGACGGAAACCAGCTTGGTCTTTAGTCAGCTTGGTGTTAATGAGTGGCAGTGAGGCGTTGGAGTAGCAGCATCTCATAGAGCTTGTAGGACAGGTGATGCAGAGGAGGGACATGGGTCGGTTTGGGGATAATGGGTCTTTGCCAGGTTTAGGGATTGCAACCACTTTGGCCTTTTTCCAGACAGAAGGGATGGTTTTCTGTGCTATGCATGTGTTCAGCATCCCCACAAGCCAGGTCTTTGCGTTGGGTCCCAGGTGCTGTATCATTTCTGCCAGTAGGTCATCAATCCCTGCTGCTTTTCCGGGTTTCAACTTTCCCATTGCAGTTTCAAATTCTTCTAGGTCGAAGGGTTTGGTTTAAGGGCTGGCTGATTGTGGTTGGTCTGATACCACTGTGCGATGGTATTCTCCTGTGGGTCGGTGGCGGTCTTGGTCACAACTGGTGGCCAACAGTCATAACCAACACCGCCACCGACCCACATAGAATACCATCGCACAGTGGTATCAGACCAACCACAATCAGCCAGCCCTGAAACCAAACCCTTCGACCTAGAAGAACTTGAAACTGCAATGGGAAAGTTGAAACCCGGAAAAGCAGCAGGGATTGATGACATACTGGCAGAAATGATACAGCACCTGGGACCTAACACAAAGACCTGGCTTGTGGGGATGCTGAACACATGCATAGCACAGAAAACCACCCCTTCTGTCTGGAAAAAGGCCAAAGTGGTTGCAATCCCTAAACCTGGCAAAGACCCATTATCCCCGAAGAGCTACCGACCCATTTCTCTCCTCTGCATCACGTCTTTCTTATACCTGTGGTGTGCGGGCTCCATCCAATACCTACACCAGTTGTGATGCAACAGAGTTTGCTGTGACCGTTGTGAATTATGGGTGTTGTGGTCTTTGCCAAGACGGTGGATTGTGGCCCATGCCTTCCTGCTGTTATTTGTCATGTTGGTGTTCTCTATATCTTTTCGTCCTGGGCATGACGTTAAACTGTTCCGTTCGAGAGGACCGGCGACCCTCGAATGTAAACAGGTGTTGGGACAGGGACAGGTGTTGTCTTGATGCATCCTGTGATGATGCCACAGGTTTCATTTAGGGCTGTGTCGACCAATTTGGTGTGACGTGATCGGCTCCAGCTTGAGCAGGCATACTCTGGTGTAGAGAAAGACAGGGCCATGGCAGTTGCACGGATTGTTTGTGGGTCTGCGGCTGCGCCCCACTTGGAGTTCACTAGTTTTCACAGGATGTTATTGTGGTTGTTGACCGTGGCTTTTGTGTTCTCCAGGTGTTTTTTGAAGAAGAGTGTCCTGTCCAGTGTAAATCCAAGATACATGGGGTGGGTATGGTTTGAGAGTTTGTGATGTGCAATTCTTTTTTTGCGTCTCAGTTCCTCAGGTGGAAGTTGCATAGTTGGGTTTTTGATGGGTTGGGTTTCAGGTGGTTGTATTGTAGTAGCTTGACATTTCTTGGAGGGCACTTTCAAGGACAGACTCAATCTTCTGGAAGTCTGCTTGTTGGGTCGTAATGCAGAGGTCGTCGGCGCAGATGAAACGCTGGCATTGGGTAGTGGCTGGTCGTTTGTGTAGATATTGAAAAGGAGGGGGGCGAGCACGCTACCTTGTGGGAGGCCGTTCTTTTGGGCTTTCCATTTACTCCTCTTTCTGTCATTTAACTGGACATAGAAGCGCCTGTTGTTGAGGAGGCTTTTCCTGACCATTGTGCGGTGTTGGAGAGTGTCGTAGGCAGCAGAGAGATCTCTGAATGCTGCTCCAGTTATTTGTTTTCCCTCAAACCCATCCTCAATGTGTTGGGTGAGGTTGAGCTATGTCCAGCACAGGAGCAGCCGGGAAGGAAACCAGCTTGGTCTTTAGTCAGCTTGGTATCTATGAGTGGCAACGAGGCGTTGGAGTAGCAGCCTCTCATAGAGCTTGTAGGTGATGCATAGGAGGGAAATGGGTCGGTAGCTCTTTGGGGATAATGGGTCTTTGCCAGGTTTAGGGATTGCAACCACTTTGGCCTTTTTCCAGACAGAAGGGATGGTTTTCTGTGCTATGCATGTGTTCAGCATCCCCATAAGCCAGGTCTTTGCGTTGGGTCCCAGGTGCTGTATCATTTCTGCCAGTAGGTCATCAATCCCTGCTGCTTTTCCGGGTTTCAACTTTCCCATTGCAGTTTCAAATTCTTCTAGGTCGAAGGGTTTGGTTTAAGGGCTGGCTGATTGTGGTTGGTCTGATACCACTGTGCGATGGTATTCTCCTGTGGGTCGGTGGCGGTCTTGGTCACAACTGGTGGCCAACAGTCATAACCAACACCGCCACCGACCCACATAGAATACCATCGCACAGTGGTATCAGACCAACCACAATCAGCCAGCCCTGAAACCAAACCCTTCGACCTAGAAGAACTTGAAACTGCAATGGGAAAGTTGAAACCCGGAAAAGCAGCAGGGATTGATGACATACTGGCAGAAATGATACAGCACCTGGGACCTAACACAAAGACCTGGCTTGTGGGGATGCTGAACACATGCATAGCACAGAAAACCACCCCTTCTGTCTGGGAAAAGGCCAAAGTGGTTGCAATCCCTAAACCTGGCAAAGACCCATTATCCCTGAAGAGCTACCGACCCATTTCCCTCCTCTGCATCACCTACCTGTGATGCAACAGAGTTTGCTGTGACCGTTGTGAATTATGGGTGGTGTGGTCTTTGCCAATACGGTGGATTGTGGCCCATGCCTTCCTGCTGTTATTTGTCATGTTGGTGTTCTCTATATCTTTTCGTCCTGGGCATGACGTTAAACTGTTCCGTTCGAGAGGACCGGCGACCCTCGAATGTAAAGAGCCACGAAAGGAAACTATGTCTGTGTGAGGTGTTCTCTATCATTTCATTCCAGACTTTCCTTCGTTCATCCCGAACTTCACTGTCTATCTCCTGTGTTCTCCATTCATCTTGAGCGATGTCGTTTGATGTGCGGGGTGAGGTGCCGGCTAGCGCATAAAGGCACGGGACAGGTGTTGTCTTGACGCATCCCGTGATGATGCGACAGGTGTCATTCAGGGCTGTGTCGACCAATTTGGTGTGACGTGATCGGCTCCAGCTTGAGCAGACATACTCTGCTGTAGAGAAAGACAGGGCCATGGCAGTTGCACGGATTGTTTGTGGGTCTGCGCCCCACTTGGAGTTCACTAGTTTTCACAGGATGTTATTGTGGGTGTTGACCGTGGCTTTTGTGTTCTCCAGGTGTTTTTTGAAGAAGAGTGTTCTGTCCAGTGTAACTCCAATATACATGGGGTGGGTATGGTTGGAGAGTTTGTGACCATCCCAAGTGATGCTCAGTTCTTTTTTCGCGTCTCGGTTCCTCAGGTGGAAGCTGCATAGTTGGGTTTGTGTGTGTCTTTCTTTTTCTGTCTTTCTTTCTTAGGACGGAGATCAAGGTAGACGCTGTTGGAAGGCTCAACACAAACCGATGCCCCTAGAGATCCATCCCAAAGCTTCCCTCAGGGAGCCCAGCAAGCCAGCTAGCCAGCGAGGCTGCCCAGTCAGCCAACGCAGCCAGTTAGCTCCGCCAGTCAGCCAGTGTAGAAAGTCATGCTGCCAAGCCAGAGCATATCAGCCTTGCAATCAGCCATTGCAGCCATACCAGCCTTGCTCAGTCAGCTCAGCCAGGCCTCTCTCGAGGCCTGGCTCTCTGTCTGCCTGGCCCGGTCTGCCCTGCCCTGCCTTGCAGCAACAGAACCAGCCTTTCTGGCAAGCCAGCCGGCTCAAAATGCGAGCTGAGCAAGCCAGTGCAGCAACAAGCCCAGACTAGGTTACTGCAGCCTTACTGTGCAGCCACAGCCACTCAGCGGAGATCAGCAGGAGCTGGCCAGGCTCCAACCCTTGCAGCGCAGCCTTAGGCCGGATAGTCCCCCTGCCTGCACTTTGTTGCCTTCCTGGCCTGTCTGCCTGCCTAGGCGCCTCGGTCTTCCTGTCTGTCTGCCTTGGCCTGCCGGTCTGAAACTGGTTAAGACTAACTGCGTGCTTGCCAGCTGCGCTGGCTTGCTGAGCTCGTATTCTGAGCTGGCTGGCTTGCCAGCAAGGCTGGTTCTGTTGCTGCAAGGCAGGGCGGGGCAGACCGGGCCAGGCAGACAGAGAGCCAGGCCTCGAGAGAGGCCTGGCTGAGCTCACTGAGCAAGGCTGGTATGGCTACAATGGTTGACTGCAAGGGCTGATGTGCGCTGTTTTGGCAGCCTGACTTTCTACACTGGCTGACTGGCGGATCTGGCTGGCTGTGTTGGCTGACTGGGCGGGCTTGCTGGCTAGCTGGCTTGCTGGGCTCCCTGAGGGAAGCTTTGGGATGGATCTCTAGGGGCATCGGCTTGTGTTGAGCCTTCCAACGGCGTCTACCTTGATCTTCGTCCTAAGAAAGAAAAACAGAAAAAGAAAGACACACACAAACTCAACTATGCAGCTTCCACATGAGGAAGGCAGGCACGCACGCAGGCAGGCATCAGCTGCCTGCGTGCCTGCGTGCAGTGTTCTCCAGGTGTTTTTTGAAGGAGTGTCCTGTCCAGTGTAACTTCAAGTTACATGAGGTGGGTATAGTTGGAGAGTTTGTGACCATCCCAAGTGACGCTCAGTTCTTTTTTCGCGTCTCGGTTCCTCAGGTGGAAGCTGCATAGTTGGGTTTTTGATGGGTTGGGTTTCAGGTGGTTGTATTGAAAATCAAGGAAAAGCGAAAGGCTATAGTCCATGGTCACGAACCGCATACTGGTCAAGGTCATTTATACTGGTCAAGGTCATTTATACTGGTCAAGGTCATTTACTAGTCTAATGAAGGTAATTTATACTGGTCACGGTCATTTATACTGGTCAAGGTCATTTATACTGGTCACGGTCATTTATACTGGTCAAGGTCATTTATACTGGTCAAGGTCATTTATACTGGTCAAGGTCATTTATACTTGTCAAGGTTATTTATACTTGTCAAGGTCATTTATACTGGTCAAGGTTATTTATACTGGTCAAGGTCATTTATACTGGTCAAGGTCATTTACTAGTCTAATGAAGGTAATTTATACTGGTCACGGTCATTTATACTGGTCAAGGTCATTTATACTGGTCAAGGTCATTTATACTGGTCAAGGTCATTTATACTGGTCACGGTCATTTATACTTGTCAAGGTTATTTATACTGGTCAAGGTAATTTACTAGTCTTATGAAGGTCATTTATACTGCTCAAGGTCATTGATATTGGTCAAGGTCATTAAGTGGCACGCTATAGTGCGCGATTCTTCATCATTGTTTAGGATTTGAAAAAAGGTGAAATCGCGGAAAAGCAAAAGGCTATAGTCCATGGTCACGGAGGGCATACTAGTATGTTGTTTTTCACGATTTCTGAGGATTTGAAAAAAAGGTGAAAATCACGGAAAAGCGAAAGGCTATAGTCCATAGTCTCGGAGGGCAAACAAAAATGTGTGGTGCTATACAGGCCGTCCTGGAACATTTGGGGCAGAGGTTCATCGTTGTGGCATCCAGGGAGTGTGTGTGCAAAATTTGGCATCGAACGGGTTAATGGTGCTGGAGATTAGCTGTTAACAAACGACGGGGACACACACACACGCACACTCAGAGTGCAAAACATACTCTCTCCCCATGGCTTTGGCCTGGTGCCATACAGTTTTTAATTATTGTCTACAATGTAAATTGTGAAATTACTTTACCGTTGAAATGCAAAATTTACATTTCAACGAATGGACCTCGTAAAACAAAACAAAAACCAAGGCACTGGTTGTGGTACTTCTGGTTTACCGGAATGGGGTTCGACTCCCTGCAGTGCTCTGCTCAATTTGTTGTATTTACATGGTTCATTTTTATTTTCTGCTCATTGTGTTGCAATTTCATAGATGATAACCCCCAGGTTCTTTACTGTGTTTGCACTCCCTACAGTTAGGTTACCAAGTCTATTTATTTATTATTTCTGTTCACTAGAACTAGAACCAATTGATGAGATGCACACGGCTGCCGTCTTGCCAGCAAGGTGCTACCTACAAGCTCTATGAGAGGCACCGTTGTGAATTATGGGTGGTGTGGTCTTTGCCAAGACGGTGGATTGTGGCCCATGCCTTCCTGCTGTTATTTGTCATGTTGGTGTTCTCTATATCTTTTCGTCCTGGGCATGACGTTAAACTGTTCCGTTCGAGAGGACCGGCGACCCTCGAATGTAAACAGCCACGAAAGGAAACTATGTGTGTGAGGTGTTCTCTATGGGTTGGGTTTCAGGTGGTTGTATTGTAGTAGCTTGACATTTCTTGGAGGGCACTTTCAAGGACAGACTCAATCTTCTGGAAGTCTGCTTGTTGGGTCGTAATGCAGAGGTCGTCGGCGGAGATGAAACGCTGGCATTGGGCATTGGGTAGTGGGTGGTCGTTTGTGTAGATATTGAAAAGGAGGGGGGCGAGCATGCTACCTTGTGGGAGGCCGTTCTTTTGGACTTTCCATTTACTCCTCTGGTCATTTAACTGGACATAGAAGAGCCTGTAGTTGAGGAGGCTTTTCCTGACCATTGTGCGGTGTTGGACAGCGTCCTAGGCAGCAGAGAGATCTCTGAATGCTGCTCCAGTTATTTGTTTTCCCTCAAACCCATCCTCAATGTGTTGGGTGACATTGAGCTATGTCCAGCACAGGAGCGGCCGGGACGGAAACCAGCTTGGTCTTTAGTCAGCTTGGTGTTAATGAGTGGCAGTGAGGCGTTGGAGTAGCAGCATCTCATAGAGCTTGTAGGACAGGTGATCCAGAGGGGGTCATACCTATGTTCCCTCAGCCCTATGTTCCCTCAGCCCCGAGGTGCGCTGCGGGTCGGGAGAGGGTTGCGGTTAGGTTTAGGTGTCTGCCCCGGGGGAGGTTAGGGTTAGGGTGAGGGAGGAGGTAGGCTGAGGGAACATAGGTACGGTCCCATGCAGAGGAGGGACATGGGTCGGTTTGGGGATAATGGGTCTTTGCCAGGTTTAGGGATTTCAACCACTTTGGCCTTTTTCCAGACAGAAGGGATGGTTTTCTGTGCTATGCATGTGTTCAGCATCCCCACAAGCCAGGTCTTTGCGTTGGGTCCCAGGTGCTGTATAATTTCTGCCAGTAGGTCATCAATCCCTGCTGCTTTTCCGGGTTTCAACTTTCCCATTGCAGTTTCAAATTCTTCTAGGTCGAAGGGTTTGGTTTAAGGGCTGGCTGATTGTGGTTGGTCTGATACCACTGTGCGATGGTATTCTCCTGTGGGCCGGTGGCGGTGTTGGTCACAACTGGTGGCCAACAGTCGTAACCAACACCGCCACCGACCCACATAGAATACCATCGCACAGTGGTATCAGACCAACCACAATCAGCCAGCCCTCAAACCAAACCCTTCGACCTAGAAGAACTCGAAACTGCAATGGGAAAGTTGAAACCTGGAAAAGCAGCAGGGATTGATGACATACTGGCAGAAATTATACAGCACCTGGAACCTAACGCAAAGACCTGGCTTGTGGGGATGCTGAACACATGCATAGCACAGAAAACCATCCCTTCTGTCTGGAAAAAGGCCAAAGTGGTTGCAATCCCTAAACCTGGCAAAGATCCATTATCCCTGAAGAGCTACCAACCCATTTCCCTCCTCTGCATCACCTACCTGTGATGCAACAGAGTTTGCTGTGACCGTTGTGAATTATGGGTGGTGTGGTCTTTGCCAATACGGTGGATTGTGGCCCATGCCTTCCTGCTGTTATTTGTCATGTTGGTGTTCTCTATATCTTTTCGTCCTGGGCATGACGTTAAACTGTTCAGTTCGAGAGGACCGGCGACCCTCGAATGTAAACAGCCACGAAAGGAAACTATGTCTGTGTGAGGTGTTCTCTATCATTTCATTCCAGACTTTCCTTCGTTCATCCCGAACTTCACTGTCTATCTCCTGTGTTCTCCATTCATCTTGAGCGATGTCGTTTGATGTGCGGGGTGAGGTGCCGGCTAGCGCATAAAGGCACGGGACAGGTGTTGTCTTGACGCATCCCGTGATGATGCGACAGGTGTCATTCAGGGCTGTGTCGACCAATTTGGTGTGACGTGATCGGCTCCAGCTTGAGCAGACATACTCTGCTGTAGAGAAAGACAGGGCCATGGCAGTTGCACGGATTGTTTGTGGGTCTGCGCCCCACTTGGAGTTCACTAGTTTTCACAGGATGTTATTGTGGGTGTTGACCGTGGCTTTTGTGTTCTCCAGGTGTTTTTTGAAGAAGAGTGTTCTGTCCAGTGTAACTCCAATATACATGGGGTGGGTATGGTTGGAGAGTTTGTGACCATCCCAAGTGATGCTCAGTTCTTTTTTCGCGTCTCGGTTCCTCAGGTGGAAGCTGCATAGTTGGGTTTGTGTGTGTCTTTCTTTTTCTGTCTTTCTTTCTTAGGACGGAGATCAAGGTAGACGCTGTTGGAAGGCTCAACACAAACCGATGCCCCTAGAGATCCATCCCAAAGCTTCCCTCAGGGAGCCCAGCAAGCCAGCTAGCCAGCGAGCCTGCCCAGTCAGCCAACGCAGCCAGTTAGCTCCGCCAGTCAGCCAGTGTAGAAAGTCAGGCTGCCAAGCCAGAGCATATCAGCCTTGCAGTCAGCCATTGCAGCCATACCAGCCTTGCTCAGTCAGCTCAGCCAGGCCTCTCTCGAGGCCTGGCTCTCTGTCTGCCTGGCCCGGTCTGCCCTGCCCTGCCTTGCAGCAACAGAACCAGCCTTTCTGGCAAGCCAGCCAGCTCAGAATGCGAGCTGAGCAAGCCAGTGCAGCAACAAGCCCAGACTAGGTTACTGCAGCCTTACTGTGCAGCCACAGCCACTCAGCCAGATCAGCAGGAGCAAGCCAGGCTCCAACCCTTGCAGCGCAGCCTTAGGCCGGATAGTCCCCCTGCCTGCACTTTGTTGCCTTCCTGGCCTGTCTGCCTGCCTAGGCGCCTCGGTCTTCCTGTCTGTCTGCCTTGGCCTGCCGGTCTGAAACTGGTTAAGACTAACTGCGTGCTTGCCAGCTGCGCTGGCTTGCTGAGCTCGTATTCTGAGCTGGTTGGCTTGCCAGCAAGGCTGGTTCTGTTGCTGCAAGGCAGGGCGGGGCAGACCGGGCCAGGCAGACAGAGAGCCAGGCCTCGAGAGAGGCCTGGCTGAGCTGACTGAGCAAGGCTGGTATGGCTACAATGGTTGACTGCAAGGGCTGATGTGCTGGTTTGGCAGCCTGACTTTCTACACTGGCTGACTGGTGGAGCTGGCTGGCTGCGTTGGCTGACTGGGCGGGATTGCTGGCTAGCTGGCTTTCTGGGCTCCCTGAGGGAAGCTTTGGGATGGATCTCTAGGGGCATCGGCTTGTGTTGAGCCTTCCAACGGCGTCTACCTTGATGTTCGTCCTAAGAAAGAAAAGACAGAAAAAGAAAGACACACACAAACTCAACTACGCAGCTTCCACATGAGGAAGGCAGGCAGGAAGGCAGGCAGGCACGCAGGCAGGCACAAGCTGCCTGCGTGCTTGCTTCGCCCTCCAGTTGCTGCTCCAGTTATTTGTTCACCCTCAAACCCATCCTCAATGTGTTGGGTGAGGTTGAGCTCTGTCCAGCACAGGAGCGGTTGGTACGGAAACCAGCTTGGTCTTTAGTCAGCTTGGTGTCTATGAGTGGCATGAGGCGTTGGAGTAGCAGCCTCACTTGTAGGTGATGCAGAGGAGGGAAATGGGTCGGTAGCTCTTTAGGGATGATGAGTCTTTGCCAGGTTTGGGGATTGCAACCACTTTGGCCTTTCTCCAGACAGAAGGGATGGTTTTCTGTGCCATGCATGTGTTCAGCATCCCCACGAGCCAGGTCTTTGCGTTAGGTTCCAGGTGCTGTATAATTTCTGCCAGTATGTCATCAATCCCTGCTGCTTTTCCGGGTTTCAACTTTCCCATTGCAGTTTCGAGTTCTTCTAGGTCGAAGGGTTTGGTTTGAGGGCTGGCTGATTGTGGTTGGTCTGATACCACTGTGCGATGGTATTCTCCTGTGGGTCGGCGGCGGTGTTGGTTACGACTGTTGGCCACCAGTTGTGACAGCTGTGACCGTTGTGAATTATGGGTGGCTCCCAGAGGTCCAACAGTGGTCATTGAAGCGTGCACACACACATGCACAAATGCACCTACACACGCACAGGCGCACATGCGTATGCACACCTGGACCTGTAAATGAACAACAACACAAAAACTAAGGCACTGGTGTCGGACTTCTGGTTTACCGGAACGGGGTTCAACTCCCTGCAGTGCCCTGCTCAATGTGTTGTATTTACATGGTTCATTGGTCCATGGTCTCAGAGGTCATTGAGCGGCGTGCTATAGTGTGCGATTCTTCATCATTGTTGAGGATTTTTTTCAGGTGAAAATCAAGGAAAAGCGAAAGGCTATAGTCCATGGTCACGGACCGCATACTGGTGATCATTTACTAGTCTCATGAAGGTAATTTATACTGGTCAGTCATATACTGGTCACGGTCATTTATACTGCTGAAGGTCATTTATACTGGTCAAGGTCATTTACTAGTCTCATGAAGGTCATTTATACTGGTCAAGGTCATTTACTAGTCTTATTGAAGGTCATTTATACTGGTCAAGGTCATTTACTAGTCTCATGAAGGTCATTTATACTGGTCAAGGTCATTTACTAGTCTTATTGAAGGTAATTTATACTGGTCAAGGTCATTAAGTGGCACGCTATAGTGCGCGATTCTTCATCATTGTTTAGGATTTGAAAAAAAGGTGAAATCGTGGAAAAGCGAAAGGCTATATAGTCCATGGTCACGGAGGGCATACAAAACTGTGGTGGTCCTGGAAAATTTGGGGCAGAGGTTCATCGTTGGCATCCAGGGAGTGTGTGTGCAAAATTTGGCATCGACCGGGTTAATGGTGCTGGAGATTAGCTGTTAACAAACGGACACACACACACACACACACACACACACACACACACACACACACACACACACACACACACACACACACACACACACACACACACACACACACAGTGCAAAACATACTCTCTCCCCATGGCTTTGGCCTGGTGCCATACCGTTATTAATTATTGTCTACAATGTAAATTGTGAAATTACTTTACCGTTGAAATGCAAAATTGACATTTCAACGAATGGACCTTGTAAAACAAAACAAAAACCAAGGCACTGGTTGTGGTACTTCTGGTTTACCGGAATGGGGTTCGACTCCCTGCAGTGCTCTGCTCAATTTGTTGTATTTACATGGTTCATTTTTTTTCCTGCTCATTCTGTTGCCGTTTCATAGATAGCCCCCAGGTTCTTTACTGTGTTTGCAGTCCCTACAGTTGGGTTACCAACTATGTATTTATTATTTCTGTTCACTAGAACTAGAACCAATTGATGGAACCTTACAGGTCTGTAACTCTGAGAGTACGTATGGTGGCTTGCAGGTGATTCCAAAGTGCTGGAGTTTGGAAGTGCTCGTTAGATATCACTCAACTTCCCTGTGTACCGCACCTGTTTTGAATTAGCACATAATGCAAGAGGCAGCAGGACATTGCTTTACTGAAAACGAGTGCTTCCAAACCCTGATGGAAACATGGCCACGGTCTGCAAATGGGCAAGAGTTGTAACAAATAATGTTAAAAGTTTAAGCAGAAGGGAGTTCCAAACGCGCCTCTCGCCTATGGCAGGCCTGTCTGGTGCATCTCAGAGGCCTCTCGCCTATGGCAGGCCAGTCTGGTGCATCTCAGAGGCCTCTCGCCTATGGCAGGCCAGTCTGGTGCATCTCAGAGGTCTCTCGCCTATGGCAGGCCAGTCTGGTGCATCTCAGAGGCCTCTCGCCTATGGCAGGCCAGTCTGGTGCATCTCAGAGGCCTCTCGCCTATGGCAGGCCAGTCTGGTGCATCTCAGAGGCCTCTCGCCTATGGCAGGCCAGTCTGGTGCATCTCAGAGGCCTCTCGCCTATGGCAGGCCAGTCTGGTGCATCTCAGAGGCCTCTCGCCTATGGCAGGCCTGTCTGGTGCATCTCAGAGGCCTCTCGCCTATGGCAGGCCAGTCTGGTGCATCTCAGAGGCCTCTAGCCTATGGCAGGCCAGTCTGGTGCATCTCAGAGGCCTCTCGCCTATGGCAGGCCAGTCTGGTGCATCTCAGAGGCCTCTCGCCTATGGCAGGCCAGTCTGGTGCATCTCAGAGGCCTCTCGCCTATGGCAGGCCAGTCTGGTGCATCTCAGAGGCCTCTCGCCTATGGCAGGCCAGTCTGGTGCATCTCAGAGGCCTCTCGCCTATGGCAGGCCAGTCTGGTGCATCTCAGAGGCCTCTCGCCTATGGCAGGCCAGTCTGGTGCATCTCAGAGGCAGGACAGGTTACAGGAGAAAAGGAGGCACTGGAGAAACTCAAGACAGTTTAAGCACTTATTTTATTATCAGAGTGTAAAGTAAAAAAAAAAAGCAACACTGTTTTGATGTTTCAGTTAAATTCTTCGTCAGGTCATGTGATAATAAAACAAGGGCTTAAAACTGTCTGAGTTGCTCCAGTGACTCCTTTTCTAATGTTAAAAGTTAGTTGTATTTTATTGTGTGTTACACAAAATTTAAAATACAACAAACGTTTTGGGGGCATGATATTTGAAATATAGTCCTAAAGCCTCATAAAAATACAAAGTTGTAAGTTACTCATTTTAATACTATTCAGATATACTGATAGACTACTACTAGTATACACACTCAAATGTGTCTGTTAGGTGAGTCAGAAGGGTTCCTCTAAGCTCCAGAACAAGTGTTGATTTTGACAGCAAATTTTGATTTTAGTTTAGTCATAGTCTTTCTATTTGAAGAAAAACTTAATTTAGTTTTAGTCACATTTTAGTTATCTGAAATGTGTTAGTGGTAGTCTAGTTTTAGTCGAGTAAATAGCATAAGATTTTAGTCGACTAAATCTACAGTTGATTTAGTCGACTAAAATGTATTTTGGCGGGCCTTCATGCTGCCGTAATGACTGATTTTAGTGCTGAAAATAGACGATAAGCTCACAACGTTGTGAGCTTATCGTCTATTTTCAGCAAGAAACCAAGTGTAAAATGATGTGTGTCTTATACTGGATCTCTTGTTCACTAGTCCCTTCCTATAATATTTTAGTCTAAATGATAAATGGTGCATTTATATAGCAACAGCGCTTTACATAGATTGTGCATGACATTCACCCATTCACACACACATTCATACACCTTTACATAGATTGTGCATTACATTCACCCATTCACACACACACATTCATACACGAATGGCGGCGGAAACCATGCAAGGCGCCAGTAGCAATTAGGGGTTGTTCAGTGTCTTGCTCAAGGACACTAAGTCTGGGGGAGCCCACAGGGTTCGAGCTGGCAACCTTGCGGTTACCATCCGGCCACTCTACCCCTGAGCCACCGCCACCCCTATGCATGTCTAGTCTAGTTTTTATCTGTTGACGAAATTGACAATATATTTAGTCATAGTTTTAGTCATCATAGCTTAGTTTCCATTTAGTTTCCATTACATTTTCGTCAGTGAAGGTACAGTAGTCAAATGTAGTCATTTTTCATCATAGTATTAGTCGACGAAATCAACACTGTCCAGAACCCACTTCAATCTAAAGATTATTACATAGCAATTTTACACTTGTAAATTAGTGTGTGGAATTATTTTCCATAAACAAGTTCCCACAAATTTAAAGTAGTCAAAGTAGTTAGTTTCTTGTCCCAGTAACAAGTAAGATACTTCTTAACAGCAGATATCAATATATGAAATGTGTAATGGACTTATTGGACTACGGTATACTGTAATGACATAAACTGTAAGAGTCATATTATATACATAAAGTGACAGCAGCAGGCCTGTGTCGCCCAGATTGGGCGACACAAAGTGGTAAAGATTGGCAACATGCTCTCTCAATCCATGACTCTTAACACTGGGGCCCCCCAGGGCTCTGTTCTCTCAGCCCTCCTCTGGGCCCCCCAGGGCTGTGTTCTCTCAGCCCTCCTCTGGGCCCCCCAGGGCTGTGTTCTCTCAGCCCTCCTCTTGGCACTTTATACCAATGACTCTATTTCACATTCTCAATTTGTTTCTTTTTTTAAATATGCAGATGACACAACTGTTGGCTATATTAAAAATGGTGACGAATCAGCCTACAGGGCCGAGGTGGCAGCCCTCGTAGACTGGTGCACTTCGAATAACCTTATCCTAAACCTGGCTAAGACCAAATAAATTATCTTTGATTTCCGGAAAAAGGGGATTATTCCCCGATCCCTGGTTATCGATGACCAGCCTGTCGAAAGGGTCGACAGTTTTAAATTCCTTGGCACCACTATACGCTGCTCCCTGAAATGGGAAGTTAACACTAGTAAAATCTTGAGTAAAGCCCACCAGAGGCTTCACTTCCTAAGCCTCTTAAAGAAGTTCGGTGTGACTGGGGAGGCGTTGGTTCACTTCTACAGAGCCACTGTGGAGAGTGTCCTCGTCTTCTCAGTCTCAGTGTGGTATGGAAACACCACCGTCTTAGAGAGGAAACGGCTGGAAAGGGTGGTACGCACAGCGTCAAAAATCATTGGCCTCGACCTCCCATCCGTCTCCTCTATCTACACCATACGCACCAAGCGTAGGATGCAGAAGGTGATCACTGACCCCTCCCACCCTGCCTGCTCTCTTTTCGCACCCCCTGCCCTCAGGTAAGAGACTCCGGTCTCTAAAGTGCAATACCTCCCGCTTTAAGAACAGCACTTAACTGTTCGCCTCATGAATGCTGACCCTCTTTTCACTCACACTTTACAGCCTGAAGCTGCTTTGTAAAACGATGAACTGTGATGAATTTGCTATTTATTTATTCAACATGAATTGTAACGTTTTGCATTCTTCTTATTTATTGGTCCCCCTCATATGATGTCTGTACTTTTGTATCGTGTTCTGTCTGATTATGTGATGTGAATATGTGTATGTATCGTATCGTATGTATGTTTTTAGTGCACTGAAACAAATTCCAATCAACTCTGTTGACATGGCAATAAAGTCTTGAAATGAATTGACATGTTGGCAGGTCTCAGTAGGCATTACATGTCTTCTTTTTTTTTAAGATATTTTTTTTGCGGCTTACGCCTTTTATTGATTTTTTAAGGGACAGATAGTAGGCTGACAGGAAACGGGAGAGAGATGGGGGGATGACATGCGGTAAAGGCCGTGTCGGGTCCGGGAGTCGAACCCGCGGAACACCGCGACTGGATCACCAGTCCGGTGCCCAGACCGTTACGCTACGGCCTGGGCCAGGCATTACATGTCTTTGTTATATTTTAAAGCTATTTAAGTGATTAGTTTAATGACGATTAAGTTGTCAACCTTTCAAACCATTCCATTAAGGCACTATGAGGCAATATAGTTTTCTTTTTTATATATTTTTTATCCCACGATTTTGTAACCCATTTTTCACCCCTGTGTCAATCATCTAATGTGATCCTGGGCTCTACACACCCTCCACCAACCTAGTCCCCATATATGGGGGACAAGGGGATACCAACCTAGTCCAACAAGGGGAGAGCAACGGACTTGAACTCATGCTTCCTTCATGCCTGAGTGTCCAAGTTGCTCCTTTACACCAATATAGTTTTGATTGTAGCCTAAAATGCAAACAGCAGGCGAGTAGCCTGGTTGTTCTGACACGGTTTAGACCTAGGAACTGATTCTAAGGGCTGTATTTTGCGTGTCTTAAGTACCAGGTCTTATTCCCTAACTTGAGTAAACTAGACCTGGAGGCGTGATCAATGCCATTTGGCTATTCTGAGTGGCCAAAGAGCATTGATCACGCCTCCAGGTCTTTAGTTTACTCAAGTTAGGGAATAAGACCTGGTACTTAAGACACGCAAAATACAGCCCTTTATCTTGACAATCATGACAGTTTTCTGAAAAAGCTATGTTTCTATGTCAGTCGATTTAAAAAAAATAGCAGACCCACAAGCTCGTAGCGCGCCACTCGGTGGCGTGCTATGAGCTTGTAGATCTGCTATTTTTCAATAGCTAAAGCATAACATAATGCTAACACCAAAAGGGGTTCCCGCCCAAAATGGGTTCATTTTAGACCTAGGAACTGATTCTACAAAATGTCTTCTATAAATCATGTTTCAGTTTTCTGAAAAACCTATGTTTCTATATGTCAGTGGACCACGCAAGTCTGGAACAATTCTTTAAATTTATATTGTTATGTTCATTTTATATTATGGATGGATACATATTCTTCAAATCATGGCATACAGTATATCATATCCCAAAAAGCCACACCCATAGTGACACAGCCATATTACCATTATTATGGCAAAGCATAAGATTGAAGGAACACTGAAAGGCATACATGACACTATTCAGCTATTCACTGTAGACAGCTGTGGGTAAAATGTCAAAGTCACAGAAACAACTCTTTGTGTTTCAACAAACAGGCCTACAGGATCTGAATTCCTGCATGCGGATAACTATGGTTAAAAATAGAAATCTGTTTCTAGAGCAAGGTTATTTTGACCAAGATAGCCTAGACTCATTACCTATGAACTATTACAGAAGAACTGCAGTGTGGTAAATGTGTGTCCCGAGTCCCCACATCAGAAATGTGTAACTGTATGGTATTATCGTGCACATACAGTGCACAAATAATGCACACATCCAATAAGTATAATAGTATTTTGTGTTTGGAAGTCAGCGCAGTCTGTGTAAATTAAATACATGTTCCCACGTCAACACATTTCGGAGAAAATGAACATGAGAAAATGATTTGTATAAAAAGTTCTATTTATTCTGTATTTGACAATCAGACTGGGGGGGGGGGGGGGGGGGGTAAACGCATGCTGAAAAAAAACACATGAATAAAACATACATTTGTTACAATAATTGCTCAGCAGCCATCAATGGCAGACACTGGTGAGCAGAACAAAGGTGAACACATTCACTTATTTAGGTTCCAGAACCCCCCCCCCCCCCCCACACACACACACACCCCCTCCCCCCTGGAAAAACAAACAAAAAAAAGCTAGCATGAAGAAAAGTGAAACACAAAAAAAATGAGTTAGTTAGAGGCGCCAGTCCCGCTTTATAGGATTATAGAGTTGAGTCAAATCCACAAGAATCCAATGTGGGCTTTTGGATAATCCCGTCAGAACTGGCTACTACAGAACACCCAAGCCTGTTACCATTGAGGAGACCCTAGTGAAGGAAAAGGATGAGATTTGACAGAAAGAAAACAGAGGAAGAAGAAGCGCAATAATCCCTATTAAATAAAAAAAACTTCACGATTATTTCTACATGACTAAACAACTCTGTCAACAGCATGTGAAATGTCAAACAAAAAAAAAGGAATATAAACTATTTACACAGATACAAAACTAGGTTTTTCGTTTTTCTTTCTTTCTTTTTTTTGCTGTTTTTGCCAAAATATATTAATGAGCATATAGGCTACTCTTTCACAGAACCTTAACCCATTAGAATAATATCACATATTTATAAAAAACCCAATACATGTAAGCCTGTCCAAGCGGCCATGAATATGCACACAAAAGTGCTATGCATGTCTGTGAGGTGAGACTGAGGTAACACGAAGCTCTGCTCCCAGTTACAGTTCATCAATAATTGATGAGGGATATTTTTCATATCATCCTCCATCAATACGTTCATTAACCTAAAAGTGTGATTGTGACATTTTCCCCTGATTAATGTAAAGTATGTAAGTTAGTGGAGCGATGGAACCTGCACAGCAAAATCCATTTTTACTTTCTAAGAAAGTAAAAATAGATCCGTAAGTCGACCCTTGCTGCAGGTTCCATTTTTATATACTGTCAGTTAAATGAATGCTTTAAAAGGATTGTACTGTGCGGTAGCTGGTATATGTTTGAAATATGAATTATTGCTATCGGCATATTCATATTATGACATTGATGAGTGACACCAGAACCACAACTCCATGGACCAGCCTGAACGGTCAAATCTTCAGAGATCTTTTTTTTATCCATTTGTAAATCTGAGAGTTCATCAGAGGGACCACTAACGGGTCCATTTGGTTTACTCTCAGTGTTAGTGACACTGATGACATCACTAGTGCATAGCCTATCAATAAGGAGCAAACTTCTGCCGGTCAGACTTTTTCATGCCGGCGGCGGCGGCGGCCATTTTGGCGGTGTAAGGGTTTAGACCTTGTGCCGCGGCCGGGTGGACGGCCAGGTAAGGGAAGGATTTCATGCCAAGCAGGCTGGAAATGGGGACGGCGTAGTGCGAGGTTTGCATGGTCGGCATGGCGGAGGAGGGAGAGTGGACGTTAATGGCAGTGGGGGGCAGCTGGGCTTGGGCTTGGGCCATGGCGACCGCCATAGAGGTGGGAGTGGAGACAGTGGGGACAGCGGAGTGAGGGTAGCCCATGTTGAGGTCCACCGCAGCCCCAGGGCTGCTGGCGGCGGCAGCGGCCTGCATGGTGTATTTAGCCATCTCTAAGCTGCAGGCCAGACAAACCCAGGGTCGCATGATCGCAGACATGGAGAGAGGGGGGGGGGGGAGGGGGGGACAGGGTGACATGAGGTGGTGGTGGTGGTGGTGGAGGAGGGGGTCCAGTGAAGGCGTTAAAATTAAATGACAGAGAGACAGGGAAGAAATGGGTGAGACAAAGGGGGAGGAGGGGAGGTGAGAGAAAGAGGAAACAACATAAGAATCAAAGAAGGAATGTTAAACGTGTTAAAACAAAAATAATAAAATAAAGGATTTTCTTCATGCTATAAGAATGGAGTGCAGTGAACCGGATCGAATCCGAACCGTATATATACCTCAAGCAAAACAAATCCTACGCTGCCTTGCAGAATATATTCAGTGTTTTTCTGGGGTTTGTCTTATCTGACATTCAGCAGTGTGACTGCTGGGGCACCATGTCTAGTATAACCTCTGGAATGTCTTACCTGGCGTTGATGAGGTACTGGGCCACGCTGATGCTGGCCGGCGAGCCGGTGATCGTGACTTGGCGCATGGCTGAGCCATCAGTGGCGCTGGCGATTTTTATGTGAGCTCCAGAGACCTGCCGGATCTCATTGATCTTGCTGCCTTGTCTTCCTATTATGCAGCCGATAAACTGAGGGGGAAAAACAAGACCAACGATTTAAACTAAAGTCATACTGTCTGTAGCTCTGCTGTTTCCAAACCTGCTAAGAGTCAGACCGGCAGGCAAGCAACAATGGAGTATTGTTTCCCCCTCCCCCCTCCCCCTTCTTCTCGAAATACCAAGAATAGGTACAACGAGACCAAGAATAGGTACAACGTTAGCATGATCATTTATCATGATTCTGAAAGAGCTACTGTAGTATTCCAGGATGTACAGTATATGTCGCATACTAAGCCCTTATCACTATACGGTTGTCTGATATGATAAGCCAGAATGCTGGGTTTCAGCAGCACTGCTTTTAATGCATTGTTATCGTATAACTTATTGGAACGTATATAGTGTTCTTCTGTATAATGTTCTTCATATAATTGATGGTATTGTCGTCGAAATACATTTTAGTGTAGCACAATTACATCACTTACATCGTTAGGTATTGCGAGCTCTTGTGAAGTTGTGGGGACCGATGCGTCCATACCTACAGTACAAAATAGAAGGAATGGTAACATTTATTTGGAAACATTGCAGTCTGCAGTTTGGAAACATTGCAGTCTGCAGTTTGGAAACATTGCAGTCTGCAGTTTGGAAACATTGCAGTCTGCAGTTTGGAAACATTGCAGTCTGCAGTTTGGAAACATTGCAGTCTGCAGTATGCAGTTTGGAAACATTGCAGTCTGCAGTATGCAGTTTGGAAACATTGCAGTCTGCAGTTTGGAAACATTGCAGTCTGCAGTATGCAGTTTGGAAACATTGCAGTCTGCAGTCTGCAGTTTGGAAACATTGCAGTCTGCAGTTTGGAAACATTGCAGTCTGCAGTATGCAGTTTGGAAACATTGCAGTCTGCAGTATGCAGTTTGGAAACATTGCAGTCTGCAGTATGCAGTTTGGAAACATTGCAGTCTGCAGTATGCAGTTTGGAAACATTGCAGTCTGCAGTATGCAGTTTGGAAACATTGCCGTCTGCAGTATGCAGTTTGGAAACATTGCAGTCTGCAGTATGCAGTTTGGAAACATTGCAGTCTGCAGTATGCAGTTTGGAAACATTGCAGTCTGCAGTATGCAGTTTGGAAACATTGCAGTCTGCAGTTTGCAGTTTGGAAACATAGCAGGTAAACATAAGTACAAAACATAATACATAATTATAGTAGAAACCTTCTAACATTACCACAGTTAATCGTAACAGTGTTTATCTTAATAAGAAAACTGCATATTTTCCATATAGATTTAATGATGTTACCACGCTATATTCCTACCCACTGTGTAATGTTTTCCAGTTCAGTTAGTGGCGGTGACGTACATGAGTATATGGGATAGGCTAGGACGGTCAGGAACGGTTGGTTTGGCCATGAAGATGTTAGATTTAGAGGAGAGATGATGCAGAGGAGGTATCAAGGATGGGGTTGAAAGAGATGATGATTTGGAAAGAGGGATACTGGGGCAAATTTAGAAATAGAATTCCAAATCTGAAAATATTTAGAAACTGTAAATTATGTCTGGCTTTGCGTAGAAGTGTCCTTAAATTGAGCAACAGTGCTGATTTTGTCGACTAAAAACTATAAGACATCGACTACCTTTTTCCACTGACGAAAACTAAATGTAAACTAAATAAAAACTAAGCTATGATGACTAAAACTAAGACTAGTAAATATACTGACAATTTCGACGGCATCAAGGCGAGCCAAAATACATTTTAGTCGACTAAATCAACTGTAGTTTTAGTCGACTAAATAGGCTATCATACGATTTTAGTCGATTAAAACTAGACTAACACTAAAACATTCCAGGTGACTACAATGTGACTAAAACTAAATGAAAGCTATTCAAAAAATGTGCTGTCAAAAAGCAACACTGTTGAGCAAGCAATTATAGGTGCCTTGAATGGTTGCATCTGTTGTGCGTCGGTGTGTGTGAACGGGCGAATGTTACACATTATAAAGTGCTTTGGAGGAATGTATTAAAGAAAAGCACACCATTCACATGAATAATTTGGCAGATAAATAATTAATTACCGACTAGGACACCTACTTATAAAACTACAAAAAATTCCATCGTATATTTATTTTCATCGTATGCAAGTGGAAATAAATAATTATCTGAACTGAATCTCTAAAAAAGTATCCGATAGAGTGAGTCCAGCGGTTCCAAAACCTTTTTGGCCGTGCACCCCCTGTTACCTCCCAACTTAGCTGACGCACCCCCCACATGCTTTATAGTTTATAGAGATATATATTTCCTATTTATCCACATATATGCACATATATGAACCTGAATATGGTATATATATATGCAGCATAGGCTATATTCTGCATTATTACTGTTAATATTTTTCAAATAAAACCATAGCACCACCATTAGACATTTCATGTCCTGCACCCCCTATAGAAGGTGTTCGCGCACCACAAGGGGTGCACGCACCACAGTTAGGGAACCACTGCGCGGATAGACCAATATAGACAATGTAACCTGAGAGATGATGGAATGAAGGCTCATACATAGTCTGGATCTTCGGTGGTGAGGTGACCACCGAACTACAACATGACGTCACTGAGCCGCGGTGAAGAGCAAACCACACCGCCACCGCTCCAGCCTTTCTCTCTGTTTTTTACTCACCACCGCTCAACGTTATTTCAGCTCCATCAGCTCAGCTCACCACCGAAAATCCAGACTATGAATAGGCCTTTTAGACTCTTGTCCGACGCGAAAAAGGGGTGTTTTTTTGATGGTGTGATTGAAACAAAAGAGGACAAGAGAGACAGAGGGACAGATGGACTTCCCCAGGGAGCCGTTATGGCGGGTACGTACCAGGGAAGGTGGGGTTGTTCTGCCCAAGGGAAGGGAAGGGGAAATGCTGCATAGAGGCCAACTGGTGAAGCTTGGACAACTGCAGGGTAGGAAGGTTAGGTTAGAACTAACCAATCAGACTGGATTATTTCAGTGTGGAGTCTAACATCTATTAGAATAGAATACAAAGAGCTTGAAGTTGAACAAATACATCAACGATCACAGACAGTGGTGGAATGGAAAGAAACCGTTTCTGATGTTTTCTGATGGATTCTCTCCTGTACTTGTTTTCACAACAGTTAACCTTAACAGTCCTACTGTAACTGTAACTGTAGGGATAATCGATCATTAAGCCAGGGACAGACAAACTTGTGTACTTCTAGTCGTTTTCCCCACATTCACTGTAAACAAATCACACTCCTATTGTTTGTTAGGGTGGGTTAGTAATGTTGATAGTGTAGATCAAGGTTGTTAGAGTTTCATTTTCGCCGGGTTGGGTAGACGGGGCTTAGTGGTGGCTTGCTTGGAAGGAGTGGACATGAGTATAACGTTAGGTCAAAGGTCATATGGGGGTAGGTGATGAAACAAACAGACTTACATCTTGATGCGGGAAGGCATATTGGCCTGGAATCGCAAAGGCCTGGAATAAATAGGAGAAGAGATATGGTTATATTATTATGTCATCACTACTCTACTGTCAAATTATGTTTACCATGTTGCCTAATATATCCAGGGCTGTGTCATTCATGGGGTGCAGAGGTCACAAGGAACAACGATAAAGGATAAAAAGCAGCTTTATAAAAATGGGTCTTCAGGACAGGAGTGATTTAAAACGAGGAACCGAGAATCCTGATTTCCAGGGTCAGGGCATTCCATAGTAAGGGTGACACATGAGTCATGTGACATGACTCACGAGACCTATACCTAATTTGGGTGGGCGTGGGGGGGGGGGGGGGCAACAAACATACAGTGATATTTATATAGCATTTTTGGTACACCCTTTTTTTGTCGACTAAAACTAAGATGAAAAATGTACGTCGACTACCTTTTTCCATTGACGAAAGCTAAATGAAAACTAAGCTACGATGACTAAAACTAAGACTATACTGACAATTTCGTCAACAAATAAAAACGAGACTAAAATGTTAGGAAGGGGACTAGTGGAGTAGATATAAGTCATTTGTAGACATTGTAGCCTCTGTAGACATTTTTTAAAGCACAGCTCAAGACCCACTTCTACACCTTTGCTTTTAATTGATCTTTAAAATAATTGTTATTCATGTCCTCACTGTATTGCATTACTGCTCTTGTTTTTTAATGTTTATGCCTTGCTTTTCTTTTCTTTTTGTCTCCATTGCTCTGTAAAGCACTTTGAGCTGCATTTCATGTCATGAAAGGTGCTATACAAATAAAGTGTAAAAAACAGTCGGCATCAAGGCCCGCCAAAATACATTTTAGTCGACTAAATCATCTGTAGATTTAGTCTGCAAAGTGGTCTGTGAAAGTGCCATGACGCAGATTTATAATTGGCCTTTTTCTTGACCTACGGGGAGTGTGCATATAGTATTATGTGGTTAGCTGTCCACATGGCTCTTATCTCTAAACATTGAATCGTAATTAAGTGTGAAGGTCATCCAATTATTCTATTTCGCTACTCTTTGACTGAGTACAGAAATCCATGATAGGGTGCATATCGGACAGAGAAGGTAGTCCATAAAATAAGATAAATGTGAATCACCTCATATGTTTTGTTCTCACATAATTATGACGAATTGGTCTGTAAAATCTCAAAACAACATGATATTAATATAGTCCAATGATGTTGAACACTTTATCACACTGTCAACCTGGCCTCCCTGAAATACTTTCTAACATTATTTATGTTGTATTTCTTTATTTATCTAACATAATAATAATATAAATTATTATTATTATTACATTTATTATTATTATTATTATTATTATTACAATTATTATTATTGTCATTATGACATTTGTGATGATTTGATTGGCTGAGCATGGAATGTGACGATAAGAGCGCCCCTCATTTCACACAAGTGTTATTTTATTATTTATTTCAGAGATCTTCAAAACAATTTGAAACACTGTTCCAAAAATGTCAATATGGTAAAAAAAAGAAAAAGAAATAGCATATCTACAATCTCACAATTCGTGCAGCAGTTTGA
The DNA here is from genome assembly GCF_964188405.1 of Protomyctophum parallelum. Classification (NCBI taxonomy): domain Eukaryota; kingdom Metazoa; phylum Chordata; class Actinopteri; order Myctophiformes; family Myctophidae; genus Protomyctophum; species Protomyctophum parallelum. The sequence goes on along the minus strand of NC_139704.1, from coordinate 46,185,360 downwards.
GCTTGTACTGTACATCAGCTATTAGGTTATTAACAGCAGAGCATTCATTACCATATAATTACACAGATGTGTCCCTCTAGTGGTCATATATGGTTACATGTTTGACTTTAATTTGTGATCTTGTCAAATGGGTCACCTAGATATTGTCATAAATTCATTAGTTACACCACGCATGTTAGTTCAGTTTTAGTCGACTAAATGCCATACGATTTTAGTCGACTAAATCTACAGTTGATTTAGTCGACTAAAATGTGTTTTGACAGGCCTTGATGTCGTTGTAATGGCAGATTTTATACTTTGGTTGCATGCTGAAAATAGCAGATCTACAATCTCAACACGTCGCAGCACGACTGCATCTCTTGTCCCTCCCTAACATTTTAGTCTAGTTTTTATTTGTTGACGAAATTGTCAGTATATTTAGTCTTAGTCATCATAGATTTGTTTTTATTTAGTTTTAGTCAGTGAAAAAAGGTAGTCGACAAACATTTTTCGTCTTTAGTTTTAGTCGACGAAAACAACACTGATGCAAGTCATTCATATTTGCATCCACGTAACCGCCACATGTGCACTATACAAAATGACTATAATGCTTAATGTGTATATATATATATATATATATATATATATATATATATATATATATACCGCTGTACAATAGTGCATCAGGCCTGGGATTCTATCACTGATCATCACGTAACAAAGACAAGGTACTTACTGGTGCCGCGTGCTGTTGTGCTAATACGCCATGGTTTCCTCCAGGCATGGCCTTGGGACGATATGGAATGGTGGCTCCCTTTGGAGGTGACTAATGATAAAATCACACAGAGCACAGGTTACAGTAACAGGAGGAAGGAAGGATTGTGTGTGCCTGACTGTCAGAAGGAGGAAGGAAGGATTGTGTACGTGTGCCTGACTGTCAGAGGGAATTGAAGGATTGTGTACGTGTGCCTGACTGTCAGAGGGAATTGAAGGATTGTGTGTGCCTGACTGTCAGAGGGAAATCTTGCAACTCCAGTAGCAATTTTAATGCCCTTCCTTGAGCCAAGTGTTTACAAGGTATTTTATTGTTTGACAAACGTAATGGTCGTAGGGGCCCATGAGACCCATTCACAACCTACATAAAAGTCTCAAAAAATTCACGGTTGTCAACCTGACAATGTGGCTGTTTTTCTATTTTACAGAAAAGCCAGCTTTTTGAAGGACACAGTCCGGCCCCGGGCCATAAGCCTGCAGCTGAGAGTGAAAGTGACTCGTATACTGCTGCATCTTCATCAAAGTGACACATATGATATAGCTCTACACAAAGCTCTTCAAAATGAAAATCTTTTCCTCTCTCACAAGTACTTACCTCCAGCATGACGGAACAGATGTGTCTCACACACTGAGTGATGGCCTGCGGAGTGCCAGAGATAGTCACAGCCCTCTCAGTGGAGTCAGGCAGCATGTCTCCGGCCACCTGAACCTGGGCGCCTGTGGTCTTCATAGTTCCATCAGGGCAAGAGCAGAAAAGATTATCATTTAACCCCTACTGGAAAGGCTATAGTAGGCCATGCCGAAAAAAGACAGTGGCAGTGGTGGCCTAAAGGTTACACAAGTAAGTGCACTTCTGCATATCTGAACAAGCAGGAACAATCTGGATGGGGGAGTCAATAACCAACACTCACCCCTCTCTAAACGTCAAGTGCTTTTGAGCAATACATACGGTACTCGGCCATTAGATTACAAAAGATCCGTATAGGGAGCGGACAAAACAGAGGGGGAGAGGAATTTCACGTATTTCTTTATTTTTATCTCCGTTGCCGACTGTTCCCAATCCGACGTACGTTACGTTACTGATCGGCCCCCGATTTCAGATCACGTGATCGGATCGGATCGGGACAACCGTAGTTACGGTGGGTGTTGGTTGTACCCCCTGGAGACATTTGACACAAGCATACACAAGTACCGAAAGTAGCGTATTATATGAAAGTATGCATGCAGACTGACTGACTGACTTGACTGACTCACTGACTCACTGACTGACTGACTGACTGACGGACGGACGGACGGACTGATGGGAAATGCATGATTTCATAGTAAATGCAAACTGTGGCCGTAATAAATGTCTCTGCTTGGGTCAGGGGAATAAAAAAAACGAATGAATAAAATGTCTCCTGATGCTCCTACCTCTCTAATCTCTTTGATCTTGGAGCCTCCTTTGCCAATCAGTGAGCCACACTGGCTCCCCGGGAACACCAGACGAAGTGTCACAGGTGGCTTGCTTGTCACGTTGCTGTTTATCATCGCTGCAGTAATATCCTGGGGGAGAGTTAGGACAAAATATGCTTTATTTTCAGGCCTGGAGAAATTTCTGATTTATTTACCCCGAGACTTTATTTATACGGTTGCAAAATTGGCAAGAGTCACATCCACTATAAATGTATTCATGTGTTTTGACCCTCTGGTCAACCTATGCCATTTAACTTATTATTAAAGATGACTTTCCATTTATTTTTTCAACGTACCTCCTCAAACTTTTCTGCGATCATAGCGAAAGCTCTGAAGAGTCCTTCGGTGGGTCCAGTAATGGTGACTATCCTCTCCGGGGAGGAACCTTCTGATATGTTGATACGTGCGCCACTCTGTAAATACACATTTAACCTGTCACAACATGTTGGCCACAACGAGGAATATCGCCTTCATTTTGCTGTGGCTCACATGGCAAAACAATGAGTTCATGAAGCATTCATGTGACTATAGGCTACTGTGTGTGAAGACACGTGATTTTCAATAAAAACAAGACAGGGTTTAATAATGTCATGCGCGTGGAACTCTATATGGGCAAATATTTGATGACATGTGGAAATCCATACTTTGTTCAGGTTGTGCTATATGCGCCTGAGCGACAAAAAGAAGCACAGGGGCAGTTGAAGCCTTTTTATTTCAGATGCAGACTAAGGTTTCAATATTATATCTTCATCAGAGACTTTGATGATTAAGCTGAAATAACGAAATTGTTTAGTCTGCAATAACAAAAAAGGTCTTCAATTGCCTGAGTGCTCCCTGTACTCTCCCTTCAATAAATAGTTGTTAGTGCCCAACTCACCTCCTCTCTCATTTTCTTAACCGTTTCCCCCTTCTGAAATCACGCAGGAAATTGCAAAATAAAGTATTATGAGATCTTGTACAAACATAGTGTAACAACAAAACAAAATCCATATAGATCGTAGATAGATTGTATAGATTGTATAATTAAGATACATACCTTCCCAATGATGCTGCCCACTTCCTGTTACCAAGGAGATGAGAAAGATTGGTTATATTGCTATATACATTGTATTATTAAAATAATAAACGATAAATTATCCAAAAATATACTGTAACAACTTTGGGAAAACAAGTTATTATCTTTAAGGTCACATATTATACTAATTTTCAAGTTAATATCTGAGGTCCCCAAAACTTTTTAACAAGCTTTTTTCTGGACAGGCTGCTTCTGGCAAATGCCCCATTCTGAGACTGGCTGCCATGGTCCCCCTGCCTGCATGCCCCATTCTGCCCCAAACTGGCTGCTGGTCCCCTGCCTGCAGACCCCATTCTGCCCCAAACTGGCTGCTGGTCCCCCTGCCTGCAGACCCCATTCTGCCCCAAACTGGCTGCTGGTCCCCCTGCCTGCAGGCCCCATTCTGCCCCAAACTGGCTGCTGGTCCCCTGCCTGCAGGCCCCCTTCTGCCCCAAACTGGCTGCTGATCCCCTGCCTGCAGGCCCCATTCTGCCCCAAACTGGCTGCTGGTCCCCTGCCTGCAGGCCCCCTTCTGCCCCAAACTGGCTGCTGGTCCCCTGCCTGCATGCCCCCTTCTGAGACTGTTTCCCTCTAGTTCTCATCCACTTTGTTTCATGATCCTGATCTAAAACGATACTCCACGTAGCTTCTGTGCAATTCTTATCTGCCCCTCGAATGGGTGGAGAAACTGGAGATACCGAGGAGGGATTCTTTTAACGAGTCCCCTCTTGACATTATAGTAGGAGGAGGTCAAATCGGAATGTCTTGTTGATTGATTGAATCGCCATGTTTTCTGACCTAGCCAATGAACCCACAACAAGAAACTGAGATGGGTTGTCTTATTGCACAGTTTGTGTTACTTAGCACATCAGAGACCAGCTCTGTGGCCTTGTGTTAGTGTCTGCCCTGAGGTGGGCAAAGACCAATGCAATGCCTCCCTGCTTGGCACTGACCTACAGTATGTGCCACAAGGCTTGGGAACTGTTGGTTCACTTCTTAAGGCTACTTACTTTACACCAAAGTACACTCAAATATAGGTGTTTTTTTTCCCAGGGCAGTTCAGAAACCAGCCAAAGAAAACAAGAGTAAATTCACTGTCAGAGGGCTAGCTTTCAAAGTGAGTGTTTAACTTGTCCAACATTTGTCATAAATAGTTCAACACTGTCATGTTATTGTCTGAGACAAAAACCGGCAGCCAAGCAGGCTAAACCACCCCTTAAACTAAAGTTATTGAAATTGTTGTTTGACCAAAGACTGGTTTACCTTCCCATGCATCAGCAGCCTCAGTGTCAACATGACGTTCAGACCCCCGTCCGAAGCCATTTCTTCCTTGTCAGACATGGCCAGTGTATTCCAAGCTTCAAAAATAAACTCTGTGGAAAAAGACAGTAATGGATGTGAAGACCTCCAGAATGCATGTAAAAGAAAATGTTAGGATATTTCGGGCTGTGTGGTAAACTTTCGTTCTAAAATGAAGAATATGATCAGTGTCATCCAAGTATTAAAGTCATTCATTAAAATAAACTAAAAGCATTCCTTTGGATATTTTTACACATTAATGAGGGAACTATAATGACTAATTTCAAGATTTCCAGCATTAAACCAGCATCATGTGCCCTTGTCTTTCACTTTGACCAACTCTAGACATGTGGTAGAAACTTATGCAGTTGCTTGAGTCAACATGAATGTATTCAAAATAAATCCATTTACTTATTCATTCACAGTAAAGGCTCTGACACACACTGTATGCTAATACTAGCATTCTACTATGCGTGATCATGTCTGTGACCGTGGCCAAGATAAGCCTTATAGTCTATCCCGTGTGAGGAGGAGCTAGCTGTGCCGTTGGTTTTTAGCTAAATACAACTCGTGTGACTGCTGTTGATTAGATGAGTCACAAAACAGGGGCCATTTTGTTTCTCTACGGGGGCTGAAGATCAAGTGACATCTGTGTGACCGACCGTCTCCCCCAAGGAGGTTCATGTAATCTCACGCTGAGAGGATACAATGTCCCACTGTTCAACATGTCTAATGCATCATGTTTGCAGATCCAGCCATGAAGGAATGTCTCTATGCCGGCAAACATGGAGTCGCAGCCACCGTAGCATTGCATTTAAAGAGGACAGTGGTCCTGCCTGACATCCCCGGGGATTCCAGGATGTGGACTTGGCATTCATTCTTAACTGCATGAACCCTAAGCGTCCCCTTTTCTGGGCATGCCATAATAGGCATACGTTCTGCAACAATGGGAGCTCTACAAGTCCACAACGCACCGCGTCTGAGACGCATTGCAAGTTTGTAGATTGTCTATTTCTTCGTAAAGACATTTGGTATAGACTAGAGGGAAAAAAAGAAGGAGGCCAAGTACAAAACCCTGTGGGACCCCATCCAATGATGTGTATATATGGGTTTAAGTGGTTAACAGTGGATGATCAGTATAACTGGATCCAACATGTTCCACAAAATAAGTCGCTTTTCCACAACTTTGACACTGGCTCGGCTCAATTCGACTCGCCTTTCTTGATTTTTCCACTTCAGAATGGACCCCCTCAATGTTGCTCGCTGTCATAGCAGCATAGCAGCATCATAGCTTGACTGGAAACAATATCTACTTCATCTGTACAAAAGAACAACTGGTGATTCTGTCTTGCCAATCAGGAGTTTGCAGTGTTTTAATCTCTTGTTATTTATTACCTCAAAAATGTACAAGGCATACAAATGAAGGGTTTTAAAAGATTTTTTGTTATTTTTTTATACGGGTCACAGGTAATGTGTTATACCGTGCAAAGATGTATGTATGCATTAAGACCCCTTGGAACCAGCCAAATATTGCAATGCTACCTGGAACCATATATGGAGATGTACAGTAATAGAGTACAGTAAGGGTCAGGCTTCTGTATAAAACTAAAATGGACCCATAGGAATATAATTATTTGTAGACTCTCAGAGTTAAACTAACACTGGGGATGTTACTGTGCATTGTATTGATGAATCTCCTTAGATACTCACACAAATCAGTCAATGATGAGTTCTCTGCCGCCATTCCACACCTAAGAAAAGAGGTTAAAATGGGTTGGCACAAGCATGGGCATTTAAGGCACTAAATCAGATATTAATACAATGAGAATCATTATCTGTGCAATGCAGGACGTATTCCAAATGAATTGCTTTCGTGAGCAAATTGTGCATGGCATTTTAACAATATTCTTAAAATACTGTAAATGGGAAAATAAGACCTGGATTTCTAGAAACAAGAGCTGGCTTATACTGAAAAACCATCTCCTTGTACAGTCAATACCATGTGAACATCACCAGACAGACAGAGGTGAACAGATTTATCTACACAATAATGCTGTGATATTCTTCTTATTTCTGTGTGTAATTGTATAGTTACTGTACAGTGTGCATCGAACAAACGGCAACTTCACTGTCTAATCCTATAGGCCAGGATTTATTTAGCTAACGCTAACACCCTTTTGACCCATTTCTGTCACCTCTAACATGTCAGCGCTCACGGAAGACTTTAGAACAAAACCACAAAGAAAACATGACATTAAAACAATGTAACGCAACTCCCAACGCACTGACTATCCGCTAAACCAAAATCTGATGCATGTGGGGCTTTTCTTTTTACCGGTTTTTAGTTTTCGTTTTTGGAGGGTTATATGGAAAGTGTATTTTTGTTAATGTTAGGGCTTTTTGTTCCAATATATTTAATCACTTTACAAAACAAACAATCAGAACAAATGCTGAATCATTTGAAGATAACAGCGTGGGATTACATTACACCCTCAATAATGCCACTGAATCGCAAACAAAGGATTTAAGATACTGTAGTAGACGGTATGATTTTTCCATAAATGCAATGCTAGGCTATAATGTATACCTTATTTTATATCACATATAGTATTCTATCATAATAATAACTTTTCTTTTTGTGAATAACATGTCATGACCGATCTGTACGATGGAGTATGTTAATTCAACATAACTAATGCAGTGATTGGAGGTGGTTTTGCTGTTCTTCTATTCAGACATTATTATATCTTGTGGTCGGGCATAGGACCACTACTGATTGACAAGAGGTACTGCATGACATGTCAGTGGACAGTATAGGACAAAGTTACCGATTGCGGCTTTAAGCTTTATTTATGAGCTCACACACATCAAGCTACACATGGGGCCTATACGTTTTTAACATCAGGCCATTGCATTCCACCCAAAAGACATTAGGTCTTAAAGATAAAAGGATGTGACTGTTAACCAGACAAATGGGGCAAATAATCTGTCTCAAATCAAATCTACAGTATACAGTCTTTAGCCTATAGAGTGTAATCAGCCGATTGGTTTACTTTTGCATACTTTACCTTAAAATAGTTCAGAAGTGTAAATGTCTACAGTATCTCAAACTCAATCCTATTCCACTGTATTCCGGCCTGCAGTATATTGTTGCAAGAATAAATCTTAGCAGTTAAGAGCCTGTGTGTGAGACTGAAAGGCCTGTAATGCGACAACAATGAGTAGTGTAAAGTACTGACCTTCTATTTGATTATGCTGGGTGCTCTTCTTCTGCTCGTGGTATCTCCTCAATGAATGCCCGGTCAGTGTGGAGGTTATGTATATGTTTGTCCCCTTTGTTGTGGGTTATTGGGCAGCGAGTGGACAGATGGCTCCCTGTGCCCTCAGACCGGCTGGAGTGAGGCTGGCTTTGCTATTAGTCCCTTCAGCTTAGCCCACGATAAGCCCTTATGCAGGGCAAGGGAACCCACATCTCTCGCCTAATTCTCCCTGTCAGTGTTATTGGCGTTCCACTGAAGACAGTCCCGCCTGCTGAAGAGGCCTGAGGGTATGTCAGAGTGGATCTCCGGCGGGACACTGTCCAACTCAGAGAGGGCATGCTACTGTTGCAGACAGTATACGGCCAAACGGGGGAGGTCTATACCCTTTTGCAGACACCGAAAACAAATGCAGAGACATTGCTTGGGGGGGAGGGGGGGGGGGGAATAGAAGCGTTGTTAACTGATGTGGCCTTGTGACTAATGTCTGTGCTTGACTGCTGCACTGATCATTAGATTCTCAGAGAGCTTCCTGCTTTTCCACCATGCCCGATTTTTTTCCTCTAAAAATAAATCCCTGTGTATGAATGAAGTCGGTGCTTTTGTACAAGACAGTCGTGGCACATAGACACCCGACTAATTGAGGACCAGCGAGGGCAGTGACATATTTGAGGTGTTCAGTTTTGTTACGTACAATGTCTTCATGGGGCGCTTCGACCCCCCGTTCCCTCCACCACCCACCCTTCCCCCACCCCACACCAAGCCCTTGTGTCCCGGTAATGAGGCCATCGTGGATACAATACAAGCCTTCTGCAGAGAAAAGGGGCATTCAGTTGAGCTTCAAAACTCGCAAAGGAAATGAATCAGCGAAGCATAAGTGGCATATTTAATTACTTTTCACTGCATTGCACGAAGACAATGATGGCTGCTGTGAGCCTCATGGCAACCTCTCTCAGACTTAAGTGCTCTGGCCGTTCCTACATGGAATACAACAAACTGTTGTAACTGTAACTTACAGTAATGATATACAATTGTAAAGTGGGTGAATTGTTTTTTTGGGATGCGGCGGGTGTGGGTTTTCTTACTTTTAAATGTATTATTATTACACACTGTAATAAGTGCACCTTCAACACATTGCCAGTATTACTGCTAGTTATGCTTAAGTGGTACATTTCAATAGATAACATATCACTCCGCCATTGAGTACTTTAGATGTGCTACTTCTGGCATTGCATCTGTGCACGAGTGTCAGTGTGTGTGTGTGTGTGTGTGTGTGTGTGTGTGTGTGTGTGTGTGTGTGTGTGTGTGTGTGTGTGTGTGTGTGTACTCGCGTGCGTGTGTGTATTGTGACAATCTCACCCACATTGTTTGCCTATATCTTCTTTGTCCATGTGTTTTCCCTCATCATGCAGGACGGAGGGGGGACGCAGGAGGGGGGGGGGACGCAGGAGGACACAGGAGGACACAGGAGACTCTCTGAGGACACCTGGCTGCTGTGTCGCAAGACAAATTTCAGTGTGAAGTTAACTGACAATAAAGTACTATATCATATCATATCACCTACAGTATATGGAACCAGTGAGTGTCCAAGTTAGACGACGTTTGTTAAACCCTCCAGACTATAGACCTGAGTTACAACTGTACTTGGACAGCCTTTTTTTCACCATCTACAGTCTACACTCTACACCAAATCTATTTGCCAAAAACAGGGGTTCTACAAACACCACCGTTTTCACCCGTCACAATGGTCAACGGTCTGCAGCAACATCCTCCAGGGGCTCATCATCATGTCTGATTCTGCACTTCCTTAAAGGACCACTTCACCACTTTTCAACCTATCTTCATATAATAGGTCCTCACTAATAATCATGATAAAATGGCACGATTCTTTCCTACTCAGTATGTGTCTCATAGGAGGGCTGTGGGCAGTTTAGAAAATGTCTTCCATCATTAGGCAATGTTTAGATTTTCATTATCGTGAGAACGATGGCTTCCATTTTCGCATTACAACTTTTCAGGACTAGAAAGCCTGAAGTTTCTATTAGCTTGTATTCCCCATCGAAGATGTCACTGGAAGACGGTTTCTGAACTGCCCACAGCCCTCCTATGAGACACAGACCGAGTAGGAAAAAAAATGCGCCATTATTTCATGTGGCCCATAGTGTGGCCCATATGGTGTAGTTGGCCATATAACACATATAACAACAGCGGTTTGAGGGCATCCTCACTGCATGGCCTAGCGAATACCGAAGAACGCACCAGTTTACCAAGTCGCCGCGGCGAGAATTCTTCATCAATGTCTTCATCGTTATGCTAACATGCTGTCTTCATCAGTGTGGTGTGTCAAACTCACAGATGTTATCAAATTATTTTGTGCAATTAAATGGTCAGCTAGATGATGATAAAAAGGTGAGTATGTGAATACCGATGATAAGTAGGCCTACCATTTCAGGAATTGTTTACTAATGAATGACATTGTTTTGGTACTTTGGTGTTTAAACTTTTTGTATTCCTACTTTCTCTAGTGTTAACTCTAAACAACTATCCTCTCTCTCTCAATTCAATGCAATTTAAATGAAGGTGAAGTAAAACTAAAATGCACTAAATCGCGACGAGTTGGTAAAGTGGCGAGTTCTCTGGATACCGGCCTAGCCATCGTAGCTGGTGCTGGGCGATCGTAGCCTAAGGGCCGATTCATACTCCTATTTTACCGCTGTTTCGGCGCTGTAGTGCCGAAATGATTTCGGCTCGTCAGAAATTTTCAGTAGCACCGAAGAGCCGACTTTAGGACGGTATACCCGCCCACCCGAACCTCAAATGATATGATCAACCAAAAAGAAAAAAAACAAACACAAATTATGGAGAACAGGTTTCTGTCCAACAGCAACGATATAGTACTGTACAGTGTACACTGTACTAATAATTTACAATAAATCTTTATTGTAAATATTTTACTGGTCTATGAAGCTCTAAATGGTCTTGCACCCTCTTACCTCCTCGACGGTCTACCTATGTCCCAGGCCGCCCCCTCAGGTCCTCCACTGCTGGCCTGCTTGAGGTGCCTATAAGGGATGGCAACAAAAAGACACAGTGAGGCGGCTTTCTGCTTCTATGGGCCAACAGCCTGGAATAAACTCCCATTACAGCTTTGACAGGCACCCTCCTTAGCCATATTCAAAGCACAGCTCAAGACCCACCTCTTTACTACGTTTGCTCTTACTGCCTTGCCTGTTTTACTGCTGTTTTTTGATCTTTACTTTTGCTTTATTGTTGTTTTATGCTCTTTGCCACTATGTTTTTTTTTGCTAAATTGTTACTTTACGTTTGTGTTTTTATCTTCTTCTGCCCTGTAAAGCACTTTGCGTTGCATTTTATCACATGAAAGGTGCTATATAAATAAAGTTTATTATTATCATAAGCCAATGGGAGGCAGCCTATAACCTATAGTCTGAACGGCATAAAAACGCATACTCTGAAGTGCAACGTGAAGCCATATTGGCTGCTGTTGTGTAAGGGGCTAACACCAGAGACGTTAGAAGGACGGAGCGAGTGGTAACAGAAGCTAATTATAAGCTATCTGGAGATAGAAAGCCATAACAAAACACAGTGAATGAACCAACAAAAAAACGTCGGAAACGAACGAAAACAACGGCCGGGAGGTTGTGACAGAGAAACAGAATAAAACAACGGCCGGGAGGTTGTGACAGAGAAACAGAATATAACAAAAAAAAAAAAAAAATCTTACAACAAGAAACCTAGCCCTAACCCTAAACCCAGGGGGGTGGGGGACATATAGAACCCTAGGAACATAGGGATGACCCCAAATGGGTTCCCTGAAACAGGGGTGTGCAGACAGTGCAGTAAACGGTATTTTTGGTTAAAGGTATAGCCTATAAGTGTTAAATCTGCTGTTGGCCTGTCGCGTGTCACCCCACTGTAGTGCGTGCATGTGCACATCTTGTTACCGGGGCGGACCGGGTTTTTTCCCAAATCACTGACTGAATGCTCCTTTAAATTGGAAGTGATGAAACAAGATAGAATTGGAACTGGAACACTAGGCCTATAACATTTATGTCACTGGCAGAAGGGTTTCTGAACTGCCCACAGCCCTCCTATGAGACACAGACTGGTTTCTGAACTGCCCACAGCCCTCCTATGAGACACAGACTGGTTTCTGAACTGCCCACAGCCCTCCTATGAGACACATACTGGTTTCTGAACTGCCCACAGCCCTCCTATGAGACACAGACTGGTTTCTGAACTGCCCACAGCCCTCCTATGAGACACAGACTGGTTTCTGAACTGCCCACAGCCCTCCTATGAGACACAGACTGGTTTCTGAACTGCCCACAGCCCTCCTATGAGACACAGACTGGTTTCTGAACTGCCCACAGCCCTCCTATGAGACACAGACTGGTTTCTGAACTGCCCACAGCCCTCCTATGAGACACAGACTGGTTTCTGAACTGCCCACAGCCCTCCTATGAGACACAGACTGAGTAGGAAAAAATGGTGGCAATTTTATCATGAACATTAGTGAGGACCAATTATATGAAGATAGGTTTAAAAGTGGTGAAGTTGTCCCAAACTTTTTCATGTCAAGGACCCCCAAATTGACCCATTTGAAAAGATTTGCCAGGGACCCCCATAAGAGAACATTTTTACGGCAGCTATAGCAGTGATTCTCAACCATTTTAATTTCAATGCATTTGATGTGCAATAGGCATTTCTATCTCTGGGACCCCTTAATGAATGTATATTGTAAAATCAAAGTTAATTTAACTCTGATAGTGTACAAATAGCGTTACAGACCCATAAGGGTCCATTTGGTTCCTAACCCCTCAAGGACCCCGGTCGGACCCTGCACTTTGGGAACCACTGGTGTAGGCCACACACTCACACATGCACACACACGCACAGACATGTGAATGTTTGACATATTGACAGCCGTCTCGTTGCATGGAATGGGGAAGAAGAGGACCTTGATCTCCCTACCTGCTGTCTGTATGCTGCGTGTTTTTCCAAACGGGTAAACTAATATAAACCGCTAGCCCTGAAACATGACATAATGTCATATGTCATAATAACGAGCCTCATGTGAACCCAGAGCCCGCTGTGTGTGAACCATGGCTATAGGTAAACGCATAATAATATAACCCCACGCAGCCGCAGCTGTTGTAGTTTTTACACTTTCATTTGCAGTTTCATAAACTGTCGCATATGGCTGACAAGCTCATGCTTCCTGTTTTGTTTACAGAGGAATGCAGACTACTGCAGTTAATCATTTCGACACGAACTCGTGAAGATCCGACCGACAGCGAAAGGGTCGATTTGGTAAATGAACGTATAACCATGTCAGTCCATGGAAATGAGTAGACGGGTCTCTTTAAAAGCGATAAACGTCCAAATACTTCGGGCGTTTCGTTTCTTCGGCTCTTATTGCTTCATTCATTGCGATCAATGCAACAACAAGGACATGGATTTTCAGCAACTGTGTACCTTCGAAAGTTTCCAGAAAGTCTGGACTCATTATGGCTACTCGAAAAAGTTACAAGACGTGATTGAACAGGAATTCACAAGGATAAAAGGTAGTAAAACACAATGTGGGAACATATAAGGAAGTGATCATGCTTATTGTCGCTGTGTGATGATGATGATCATTGACATGCTGTTTATTTTGACCAGGAATAACCTATCTGGACCACGCAGCCGCCCCCCTCTATCCAGAGTCATTAGTGAGAGATTTCTGCATGGACATTTCCAGCAATGTGTATGGTGAGGAAAGTAGGCATGGGCTTAATCGAGACCCAATGGATATACTGTACCTCAAATGACTCTGTTATTACTATAGCTCTGGTCCATAGCCTTAGTACTGCCGTTGGCATTAGAGCTATGGCACAGAGCTACTGTATGGCAGAACAAGAAAAATGGATGAGTATATTATAGGCTATAATGTGACATTTGTTTCCCTGCCATGGCAGCTATACATTTCCGTATTACTATCGTATTATTTTATAATAGGCCTATATATATTTTTTTCAATAAATAGCCTATATATTTTACTGTTTTACAAACATTATTATAGAAGTCATTCTAGCTGTATATCAAGCTATACAAAACATTCTGTTGTCTCCAAAACTTGACTTTGTATTTGTATTTGAACCAACAGGCAACCCCCATAGCCATAACCCAAGCAGCAAACTGACACATGACACTGTGGAACATGTGAGATACAGGTAAAAGACTACTAGAGGCTATAGCAGCTTCCATTGTCACAGCTATATTGTAACTGCTCCTAAACCATCTTCATCTGGTGCAGAAATAAGACAACGTCCCAAATGATATCACGAGGGCCTTTTGGCTTTTTATTTATCCCAAGCGACGACGTGAAAAACTGCAACACAAAACAATATCCTTTTAAACACAATGAAACATGAATGTCCTTGTTGTCAGTCAATCATGATGTCCGTATTCTCACAATGAAATGTCCACATGTCACAAACACAAACAAATACACGATACAATGGCAATATAACTTTTACAGACACCAAACAAAACAACTGGGAACATACCGTATGTGCCTAATGTCTTTTAGGAGTTAAGTTCTTGTTCTTTTTTATATTATTTTCTTTCTTATCTTTTGTGGATGGAGACTCTCTGACATGAAAGAGCTCCTCTCTTCACCTCTGCTCTGTTTGTTCTGCTCAAACATGCCCAAAACCCAACAGGTGATTGAAATGAGGTGATTAGCTGCTTAGGTGAGCCTAATTCAACCTGCCCATGAAACAGACAAACAGACCCCAAATACAGAGCACAGTAGATGGCACTATCTCACCATGCATTTACCATACAAATACCGAAATATACAGTTTGTTGCCCAAAACAAAATATACAATTTACCATATGCATTTTCAGAAAAATAAGCTAAATAAAATATTACAGCATACCCTAGCCATGGTTCATGACTCTCGTATTCATACGAGAGTCATGAAGTAACTGCACCCTGTTTTTGGCAACGTTTCCGTATATATAAACATTCGGAATTCAAATATAAAGTACTCACAATTTGTCCCACGGGTGTTAGTTAGTTAGTTGCAGCTCCAGCGATTAGAATTTCTGCATCCCGTGTTGTTTAATAAAAAGCATTTTTATCCGAGCTGTTATTTTGCCATTGGCTTTCAACTACGTGCCCCTATCGGTCAGGAGGAGGGTGGCACTCGGTGTGTTCGATATAGGTACGCTGACCGCCCTGCCAATACAGACTAATAGGCGAGTGCGCTCCCGGTGTGCAACTGTCGGACAAAAATGCTTTTTATTAAACAACGCGGGATGCAGCAATTCTAATCGCTGGTGCTGCAACTAACTAACACCCGTGGGACAAATTGTGAGTACTTTATATTTTAATTCCAAATGTTTATATGTACGGAAACGTTGTAAATGTAGCGAGCGCCAAAAACAGGTTGCAGTTACTTCATGACTGTCATGATAATCATCATGGCAGTCATGTTTCAGGGCTAAGCATACCCATTACTGGGACAGCTACATATATAATGAAGTTAACATTGAGAAGAAAGAAAAATGAGCTAAAAAGCTTCAACGTCTTCCAGGGTGTTGCAGCATTTCAACACCACCCCTGAGGAATACTCGGTCATTTTCATCTCCGGCTGTACAGCGGCTCTCAAATTAGTGGCCGAGAGCTTTCCCTGGAGGCCCCGGACCGCCACCGAGGCCGGGAGTCTCTTCAGCTACATCACCGACAACCACACCTCCGTCGTTGGCATCCGAGGGCTGACGTCCGGCCAGGGAGTGGTGACCCTCCCGGTGCCAGCGGGCGACGTGGAGAGCAGGGCAAAGGACCCCGAGCCTCTGGGTGCGGAGGAGGAGGAGGACTGCCAGACTCCACACCTGTTCTGTTACCCGGCCCAGAGCAACTTCTCTGGCCGAAAGTATCCCCTGAGCCACGTCGGAGGCATGCAGGCCAGACGCCTCTACCCGGCGTGCGACCACCCGGGCCGTTGGTTGGTGCTGTTGGACGCCGCCGCTCACGTGGCCTGCTCCCCTCTGGACCTCCAGGAGTGCCGTGCGGACTTCGTCCCCGTGTCCTTCTACAAGATGTTTGGTTTCCCCACGGGGCTCGGGGCCCTCCTGGTGAGGAACGACGCCGCAGCCTTGCTGAAGAAGAGTTATTTCGGCGGGGGCACGGCGGCGGCTTACCTCGCCGGGGAGGATTATTATGTGCCGACGGCGAGCGTCTCTGACAGGTGGAATATTATGCCAGCGCACAATCGAAAACATCTGACATCATGTGAAATTAAATCATTCAAAAGATGCCATGTGATAAGATCATAATTTATTCATTGCTCTTGTAATATCACACTACATCTTTTCCCCTTGATAAAGGTTTGAGGATGGCACCATATCTTTCTTGGACATCATTGCTCTGAATCATGGCTTTGACGCACTGAACAGACTCACAGGTATTTGTGACACACAGTACTGTAATGGTTTGAAATGGAACAAAGGAAAGCCGTTAACATTACCACACGTGTCATACTAATCTGAATCAAGGATACACAAACAACGACCCTTCCCTTATTATCCCCCTCTTCTCCTTCAGGGAGCATGGCCGACGTCCAGATGCACACGTTTGGCTTGGCGCGCTACACGTACATGCTGCTGTCGTGTCTTTGCCATAGCAACAGGGAGCCGGTGGCTCAGATATACACCCACGGCGAGTTTGAGAGTCCGAGCACACAGGGTGCGATCCTTAACTTCAATCTGATGGATTGTCATGGACAAGTGATTGGATACTCTCAGGTGCGTATACAGCCGAAGGGCCCGAGGGGGCTTTATTTCTGTCTCAAAACAATGTAATTACTCAATGCACTGCTGCTGCTGCTGCTGCTGCTGCATTTTGCCACAGCTCAATTATTCTGTTCCTTGCTGCAGGTAGACAAGCTGGCCAGCCTGTACGACATTCACATACGAACAGGTTGTTTCTGCAACACCGGGGCCTGCCAAATCTTTCTCTGCACCACAAATGCCCAAGTGAAGAGAAATCTGCAGGTGAGGCAGCGAATCGGAAGAAAAACATACAGTATTCTAATCACAAAATGTTGCCCAAGAGTATAACATGTTTTTCTGTTTGAGGCTGGCCATGTGTGTGTGTGTGTGTGTGGGGACAGCATGGACATTGTGATAACATGTGTTTCTGTTTGAGGCTGGCCGTGTGTGTGTGTGTGTGTGTGTGTGTGTGTGTGTGTGTGTGTGTGTGTGTGTGTGTGTGTGTGTGTGTGTGTGTGTGTGGGGACAGCATGGACATTGTGATAACATGTGTTTCTGTTTGAGGCTGGCCATGTGTGTGTGTGTGTGTGGGGACAGCATGGACATTGTGATAACATGTGTTTCTGTTTGAGGCTGGCCATGTGTGTGTGTGTGTGTGTGTGTGTGGGGACAGCATGGACATTGTGATAACATGTGTTTCTGTTTGAGGCTGGCCATGTGTGTGTGTGTGTGTGGGGACAGCATGGACATTGTGATAACATGTGTTTCTGTTTGAGGCTGGCCATGTGTGTGTGTGTGTGTGTGTGTGTGTGTGTGTGTGTGTGTGTGTGTGTGTGTGTGTGTGTGTGTGTGTGTGTGTGTGTGTGTGTGTGTTGGGACAGCGTGGACATTGTGATAACATGTGTTTCTGTTTGAGGCTGGCCATGTGTGTGTGTGTGTGTGTGTTGGGACAGCGTGGACATTGTGATAACATGTGTTTCTGTTTGAGGCTGGCCATGTGTGTGGGGACAGCATGGACATTGTGGACGGCCAACCGACAGGATCTGTCCGGGTGTCCTTTGGCTACATGTCGACCTTTGAAGACTGTCAGAACTTCCTCAACTTTGTTGTCGACTGCTTTGTAGAGAAACCTGTGCAAGTCAACCACGTCAGACTGGAGAGACTAAGAACGGCGGCGACATCCTCGAGTCACGGCCCCTCAGTCCAAGGCACTAGTGGCAAAACGGAGCACGTGGAAGAGAACTGTAATCCCACAGAACCGTTGTTGAATTTACACGGAGACAGAGCTCTCACAACAAATGCAAACAAACAAGCAGGGGCGTACACTCTGACAAACATCTACATATACCCCGTCAAATCATGTGGAGCATTCGAGGTATGACCGTCACACACTCTCTCCCTCTCTCTCTCAATCCTAAATCTCAATCAGAATACAGTTTTAAGACTGTTACCGTGTCCATCAAAACAACCTGAATCTCTCCATTTAGCTCCCTCTTTCTTTTCCTTTGCTCTTCTCTCTCCCTCAAACACACGCTTATATTCTTGCAGGTCAGCGAGTGGCCGCTGGGTCCTTTGGGCCTGCTGTATGACAGAGGCTGGATGGTGGTGAATGGGAACGGTGTATTCCTGAGTCAGAAGAGGGAGCCACGCCTGTGCCTTATTCACCCACAGGTCCACCTGCCCTCAAAGAAACTGCTTCTACGGGCCTCAGGTACCAAAGATCTATGAATATTTGATCTCAAGTCAATTAATATTCAGTGCACTTCTGCACAAGCATTTTCTGCCTCAAATGAGCTTTGATAAGAGGGATTTTCTTCCCTCTTATCTGTAGGGATGGATACCATTTCAGTTCCCCTGGAAAACCACTCTCAACTGCACACAAGCCAAAGGGTGTGTCAAAGTAAGGTTTGTGGGGACAGGTGAGTTTGAATTTGAAGGAACACACTTTTCACACTATCTGAAACCATCAAACTTATTTTACAAAAAGATAAATGACAGAAATGTTTTATAATCGTTATCATTAACCTAAAGCCAATATGTAGTATGTACCCAACCATGAATTATGTAAACTGTTACATGCCTGGATATATGGAGATAATGTTAATGATGGAATGCAAACGCAGCACCCATTTTGGACTGAGGACGATTCTAAAAACGCTTCTAAATCCTGACCTAAGTTTTCTGAAAAACTTCAAATATTTATATAGCAGCATATTATTATAATTTTTTACATTTTTGAATACTGTACCGTTCAAACAAATATGCAAAAGTAACAATTAAGTTGCTCAAATTGGAGACCGCAACATAAGGAAGAATGAACAAGTTTTAACGTGTATTTTAAAGATTTTTTTTTTGCGGCTTACGCCTTTTATTGATTTTTTAAGGGACAGACAGTAGGCTGACAGGAAACGGGAGAGAGATGGGGGGATGACATGCAGTAAAGGCCGTGTCGGGTCCGGGAGTCGAACCCGCGGCACACTGCGACTGGATTACCAGTCCGGTGCCCAGACCGTTACGCTACGGCCTGGGCCGTTTTAACGTGTATTAACCAAAACTTTTCCCCCACAGGAAGTAATTGAATTACTTGGTGCAAACAAACAAAGTGTCAAACAAAGTACATTTAAATGTCAGGTACTTTACCAAAAGTAGAACTCCAAAAACAGCCAAAACAGGAGAATGAGGGGGGGCCCAGGCCACCCCCTATAGGGACATCGAAGCAGTTTCCCCCCCCCCCCTCCCCTAACTTAAAAAGCCAACTAACTAATAACTATAACAAAAACAGTGACTGCCGGCCATCTCCAGGCCAAAGAATGGCTGAGTGGTAACCGCAAGGTTGCCAGCTCGAACCCAGAGTTAGTGTCGAAAGTGTCCTTGAGCAAGACTCTGAAAGCCTAATTGCTCCTGATGTGCTGGCTACCATCTAACTGGCATGGTGTTGTGTCTGTGTCTGCCTTGACACTGAGCTGGCTGGCTTTTATAGCAGAGGGCTGTAGCAGAGGACAATTGGGGGAATTTGTTGCAGGTGTGTCAGTCTGAGTGGAGGAGAGACAGAGAAGATTAGGCACAGACAATGATTGAATGACTAAGTACTGTGTGTGTGTGTGTGTGTGTGTGTGTGTGTGTGTGTGTGTGTGTGTGTGTGTGTGTGTGTGTGTGTGTGTGTGTGTGTGTGCGTGTGCGTGTGCGTGTGCACGTGTGTGTGTGTGTGTGAGTGATGTCATGGCCACACGCAACATGTACATACTGTCCAGAAGGGTTAAGAAACAATGTTAATCTCTTCTGACAGAAACCTCTGAATGGCAAATCACAAGTGAAAAAAAAACAAAACAAAAAATAAATCTTCCTTCTTTCTAAGATTACCGGTAGATGTAGCAGAGAATTGCGAACCAAGAAAGAGGTTTCAAAAGCAATAGATTTCCCTGGGGTCCTCCGTAAACGTTACGTACAATCCTCCTTTTCCCCAGGGTGCAGACTGTCGACTGCGGGGATGAAGCCGCGTCATGGCTTTCAGAGTTTTTTGGACAGGCCTGCCGCCTCATAAGACAATGTTCTGATTATACCCGAGATATGAAAAACAGCGCTGGTAGAGGTATGTAAAACCGATTTGACCCCTTCTGTCCCCTTCCTGTTTCTTTACCAAGCACCGTCTTTGATGTATGGTAACTGTCTACCTGGGAAATAGGAGCATTTGATGTATGGTTTGTGTACAACAGTAGCTTTGCACCCCTTATTGACTGTTAAATGTTTCCATCCATCCATCTTCAACCGCTTATCCGTAGTCGGGTCGCGGGGGCAACAGCTCCACCAGAGAGCTCCAGACTTCCCTCTCCAGAGCAACATTAGTAACTTCCTCCTGGGGGGATCCTGAGACGTTCCAAGGCCAGTTAGTCGATGCGTTTCCTCCAAATGCGCCTTGGTCTGCCCCGGGGTCTCGTGCTTCGAGGACCTCCCTAGGGAGACGCCCGAGAGGCATCCTAACCAGATGCCCCGAACCACCTAAGCTGGCTCCTTTCCTGGCGAAGACGCAGCGGCTCTACTCCGAGTCTCTCTCGTGTGACTGAACTTCACCCTATCTCTAAGGGCCAGCCACCCTTGGGAGAAAACTAATTTCGGCCACTTGTATTCGCGACCTTATTCTTTCGCAGATTGTGTTGGCAATCTGCACAGCAAAATCCCAAACCTGCATAGGTCAATTTCTACACTACACTTAAATTAACACCTCGGATTTCAGCTGGTCTTACATTCATTTTAAATTACTCTGTGCCACCAGAGCCCCAGCTGAATATCTAGCAATACAAATGTACAGTTCAGGTTTTTCCATTTAGTGTTCTGTTGAGAGAGCTGTAATCGAAATGGGAATCTAATTGGGAACACGTTTATTGAATGAATACACTGATGTTTGGTGATGTTTCCACCCCAATGCATTACAGTAGAGCCTCCATGATTAAAACTCCTCTGGGATGAAGGTAATTCAATAAATACATAACTAATAATAATATATTCACCAGTAGCAGAGCTATACTGCGGGGGAAAGAGGGCAAGCATTTTCCTCGGCTAAAACGAAGACGAAAAATGTTCGTCGACTACCTTTTTTCACTGACGAAAACTAAATGGAAACTGAATGAAAACTAATCTATCATGACTAAAACTAAATATACTGACAATTTAGTCAACAAATAAAAACTAGACTAAAATGTTAGGAAGGGACTGGTGGACAAGAGATCAAGTAATTTTACACTAGTTGGTTGCATACTGAAAATAGCCGATCTACAAGCTCACAATGGGTCGCAGCGTTTTTTTTTCAACAATGAGTTGAGTTGAGTATACAACAAAGTAGGCGTGTTTTATATACAGGTCGACAAGCTGTCTTTGCAATGAGGGTACCCCCCCCCCCCACACACACATCTACTGACATATAAGCTAACATACAAAGTTTGTAGAGCATAGTCAAGTAGAAAAAATATTAAGGCACTGAGGCCATTTGTAGAACCAATAAATATGGAAATAGATTATATTTACCAATTAAATATTTCCATATTTATTGGTTCTACAAATGGCCTTAGGGCCATCGTTCCTGATGAAGACCTGGAGGGGTGGATAACGCTGATTCCTGAACATTCCCTAATAAACTACTGGGAGCAAATTAAAAAAAATGTCTTCAAAATCCTGACAGTTTTCTGAAATATCTTATGTTTCTGTATCAGTGGTGCTCAATATTTCATGTCAAGGACCCCAAAAATGATATGTAATATGCCTCCACTCCCCCATCTGAAAATATGTTGTTCCAGGGACCTCCCCATGCAGAAGCAAAGATTTGAGTTAAAATGTTCACTCTGTAATAATTAAAAGAATTTAGGCACATTTTCACGATTTTTCAAAAATAGCAGACCTACATGCTCATAGCGCGGCACTCGCTATGAGCTTGTAGATCTGTAGATCTAAAGTGCTTAAAACACCAAAAAGGGGTTCCCACCCAAAATGGCTTAAAGAACGCTGTGCGGACTTCCTACCCTCTTTCTGTGTGTATATATTTTTGTCCTGCACCTCGTCAACATTTTTGAGATGTGCGTGCTTCCCGTTTGGATGTTCTCTCTTCTCTTTTTTTTTTACAATGCAACAATCAAAAGTGTGCCGTAAATGTTCAACTCCGAATACATGCCGAAAAGGTTGTATTTGATTAATTAATTAATTGTATCCTGGATTCGATCTGCTCTTCTCTGTTTATACTTATCTCACAGCTGTGTCTTTCCCTATACCACCTTGTTACTTACAGTATTTCACCACAGCTGTGTCTTTCCCTATACCACCACCTCTATCTTTTATTTAATAGGCCTAGGTGAATGTTGTAGCATCTATACGTTGTCTTTAGTGTATCGGTGGTGGTAATGGCTTCTGTGGAGACCGAGAAGAGTCGGGTGACAGCTCTGTATGCTGCATTCCTTTGCTCTCCTGGGTATTTTATGCCCTTGGCTTGTAAAAAAGAAAAGAAAAGAAAAGGAGAGCATGATATGTTGCTGTCCATTGGTGGTGGTGCTGAAGCTTGTAAAATGATGATGAGATGGCCAGTGTTGTTTTTGACAGCAACTTTTAGTTTTAGTCCTAGTCTTTCGAACAGTTTTCATTTAGTTTTAGTCACATCATCTTAGTCACCTGGAATGTCGTGGCGTTAGTCTAGTTTTAGTCGACTAAATGTCATACGATTTTAGTCGACTACATCTACAGTTGATTTTTGTCGACTAAAATATTTTGGCGGGTCTTGATGCCGTCGTAATGGCTGAGTTTACACAGTTTACACGTTGTGAGCTTGTAGAATCCAAGTGTAAAATCTGCTTTTTCTATTTCTCTTCCATTATGTTGCCTTTGACAATTTTATTCTGGCTTATTCTCCCCCTTCTGCATCCCCCCTAATATTATATACAATCACCTGCCAGAGTCATTGCAATAGTTGTGTGTGCCACGGGCTGCCTGTCTCAAAGTCTTTCATTCGGGGTGTCTGTCGGGTACTGTTTCAGCCCAAGTTTGTTTTGGTGTCTTCAGCACCCTCTGGTGGACAAATGTTTGAACATACTGTAGAAGAAACTAGTATTTGGTATTGAACCTGTACCTCCTAGTTGGATTTATGTCATTTTTGAGTGGTGCAACCACTCCTACAACCAGCAATGTCCGTGACGTTCACCTATGTATGTGACGTTAACCCATGCACCTATGTATGTGTGAGCACCAGTATGAGTACCAGTACGGGCGCTGTTGTGCCATGCAGAAACAGAGAGAGAGAGAGACAGTGCTGACAGACTGTTGCCTGCTAATGAGAGAGAGAGAGAGAGAGAGAGAGAGAGAGAGAGAGAGAGAGGGGAGGGGGGGGGGGGAGAGAGAGGGGAGTTGCACCACTCGGTTCACACGGGTGTGATGTGGAATGGAGAGGCATTGCATTTTCATGTATTCTGTTAACACACACACACACACACACACACACACACACAAAACCTGGGATTCAACTTTGTTTCACCCAACCACATGGGTCCACTGGTTCGTCGAACAATTCAGATTTGGTTGAATTCATCACCACATAATTTATCTTATTAGCTAGGTCATTTTTGTTTTCCTGCTTGCTAGTTTGTGCATGCTTGCCTGCATGCCTGTCGTACTAGTGGGGATCCGGTGATCACAACCTGCGACGTAAACATAAGATGGCTGTAGATATATTATAGGATGTTGTAGTTTTTTCCCCGCCCACTACTGAATGCAGGGGCGTGCAGAGAGAGTTAGAGGGGGCGAGGGGCTGAAATCCCGTAAGAGGGCACTTTGAGAAAAATAGCAAAAATACCAGATCTACAAGCTCACAACGTGTCGCAGCGCGACACGTTGAGAGCTTGTAGATCAGCTATTTTCGGGCTGCAACCCAGCACTCTTTAGCTAGTGGAGATGCAGGTGTGTAACAACATGGATTTATAAACAAACTTTTTCAACGCAAAATGCTGCGTTCAAGTTCAGGAGACTTCAGGAAAAAAGCAATTCTCCTGAATGCTGCCTTCCGGCATGGCATGGAAAGGAGAGGCATGTGCATTTCTTTCACCATGTAGTAAATCCTGCATTCGTGGTCTGGAGAGGGCAGTTGTTTTACAGACGGGTAAAAGGGGCAGGGGCTGAAGCCCCCTTTGATGTCTATGTGTGCACGTCCCTGACTGAATGTGCCAGGCAGGGCACGTCCAGGTTATGATTACCGTATCTTTGTTCCAGGCGTGGCTGCTCTCTCTTTGGTGAATGAAGCTCAATACCTGATGATCAACCATGCCAGTGTGGAGCTCATTCAGAAGCATATGAACAACAGGTACATTGTTGAATGAATGAATAGTTTATTTCAGGTCTTAAATCATGACATGTACAGGGTTAATTACAACAGCTTATAGTGCCTGACCCTTTTTTATCTTGTTTTATACTAAGACAAATATTAACAAAACAAACAATTGCAAAACGTCGATAAATCGTCAACAGGCAAAACAAAGCAAAGGAGGACATTTGATCAAATCACATGGTGGAGATACTGAATTATGAATGGTTTATAATAGTGTTTTATATTTATCAACTACAGTATGTTATCTTCAAACATTTTCTTAAATTTGTAGATTGAATTGCACATTTTTAGGCGATTGTCACAACTATTCCATATCTCTGCCTTGTTGTATAGTATGTGTTCCGCTTGTGAGGATTATGAGCATGCTCTTACACACTAAAGGCCCAAACCACACCAACTGCAACAAAACAAACCACACCAATGCAACTGCCATCTACTATATAATGCGTGAGTGTGTGTGTGTGTGTGTGTGTGTGTGTGTGTGTGTGTGTGTGTGTGTGTGTGTGTGTGTGTGCGTGCGTACGTGTGTGTACCGTTGTGATGCACGTAACTCGAGAACCGTTTGACCCACTGACTTCACATTCGACACACGTGTTCCACACCCCAACAGGGGGCTCTGTGACCAGAGCCACAAAAGGCTCTGGTCAGGCTCTGCCAATGGGCCTAATGAGGCCAACTCCTTTCACCTGGCCAGGCTCTGCCAGTGGGCCTAATGAGGCCAACTCCTTTCACCTGGGCCAGGCTCTGCCAATGGGCCTAATGAGGCCAACTCCTTTCACCTGGGCCAGGCTCTGCCAGTGGGCCTAATGAGGCCAACTCCTTTCACCTGGGCCAGGCTCTGCCAGTGGGCCTAATGAGGCCAACTCCTTTCACCTGGGCCAGGCTCTGCCAGTGGGCCTAATGAGGCCAACTCCTTTCACCTGGTCAGGCTCTGCCAGTGGGCCTAATGAGGCCAACTCCTTTCACCTGTGCAATTTCCAGCCTCTGCCTCAGCCAATTGTTGCTCAACCAATCAGGCTCTGCCAGTGGGCCGAATTGATTGCCAAGTAGCCTCGATACCCAGGCTTTCAATTCGTCTGTGCGAAAATTGCCAAGTACACTTTCAGTTTGCAGTCTTCACACACACACACACAGGCACATACACAGATCTCCATGTGGGACACTGGCTGACACTAAAAATGGGTGCTATGACAACGTATATCATTAGGTTCCCAAGTAGGCCCGGTGGCCGACTGCGACGGGCACGTACAGGTCTAGTTGGGAATAATGGCAAGGTGTTGCGTGTTGCAAGGAGTTGCATGTCGACCCTCTGGTGTGGTTAGGGCTTAATTAAGACTAAAATGGTGAATGAATCCTTGTGATCAGAGCATGGCAACATGAGCTGTTCTTTTTCTGTGCCATTTACAACAACAGACAAGAGCTTTCCGCAGACCATCAGCCTTTTGACGTGCAGAACCTTATGAGTCGTTTCCGGGCTAATTTAGTGATTACCGGAGTGGAGCCATTTGAAGAAGATAATTGGTCCCACTTGATTATCGGCACGACTCGATTCCTGGTGAGTGACACGTGGTACACAACACAGCACGATCTTAATTTCAGCTGACGGCGTCGTGTACAGGAGGAACTGGTATATTTGTACACTGTCAGAGTTGAACTAATGATGTGGGTTTTGCTGTGTATTATAAAGCTGTGGTTTACAACCAGTTAGTTTTATTTGTCTCCGTCATGGTTTATCACAGCAGTTTTACATACAGACCAGTGCTGTTTTCATCGACTAAAAACAAAGACGAAAAATGTTAGTCGACTACCTTTTTTCACTGACTAAAACTAAATAAAACCGAATCTATGATGACTAAAACTATAAGACTAAATATACTGACAATTTCGTCAACAAATAAAAACTAGACTATAATGTTAGGGAGGGACTAGTGGACAAGAGATCCAGTTTTATGCTGGGTTGCATGCTGAAAATAGCAGATCTACAATCTCACAACGCATCGTGCTGCGACGTGTTGTGAGCTTGTAGATCTGTTATTTTCAGCATGCAACCAAAGTGTAAAATCTGCCATTACAATGACATCAAGGCCTGTCAAAACACATTTTAGTCGACTAAATCAACTCTAGATTTAGTCGACTAAAATTGTATGACATCAAGATACTATGACAAATTTGCTGCCAAAAACACAGAAATTATACAGTTGAACGAAAAGGAAAGGGCTGAAGCCGAAGATTATTATGCCCATGCACCTTTTTAATATTTAAGTAAGTTATTTCATAGAAGGAAACAAAAGCTAAATTCCCCTGACCAGTGGTCCGGGGACCACCGGTGGTCCTTGGGGAGTTCCCAGGTGGTCCCCAGCTAAATGACGGAGAGTTAAGGCTCATACATAGTCTGGATTTTCGGTGGTTAGGTGACCACCGAACTACAACATGACGTCACGAGCCGCGGTGAAGAGCAAACCACCACCACCGCTCCAGCCCTTCTCTCTGTTTTTACTCACCACCGAAAATCCAGACTATGAATAGGCCTTAAAGGCCTATTCATAGTCTGGATTTTCGGTGGTGAGGTGACCACCGCTCCGGTGGTGAGCTGACCACCGGAGCTGAAATAACGTTGAGCGGTGGTGAGTCAAAACAGAGAGAAGGGCTGGAGCGGTGGCGGTGGTTTGCTCTTCACCGCGGCTCGTGACGTCATGTTGTAGTTCGGTGGTCACCTCAGTGACGTCATGTTGTAGTTCGGTGGTCACCTCAGTGACGTCATGTTGTAGTTCGGTGGTCACCTCAGTGACGTCATGTTGTAGTTCGGTGGTCACCTCAGTGACATCATGTTGTAGTTCGGTGGTCACCTCAGTGACGTCATGTTGTAGTTCGGTGGTCACCTCACCACCGAAAATCCAGACTATGTATGAGCCTTTAATGGTAACCATTTGACCCTTATAGATCTTTAACTCTTGAGAGCGTAAAAATGAAACCAAATTCGGACCCGTTCGGGTTAATTTTACGCTCTCAGGAGTAAAATGATTGTTAAACATCTGCATTACTTGATTTTAGGGCCGGGACTTTAACGCGTTAATCGAGATTAATTAACTACAGAAAAATTTATCGCGATTAACTACAGATAAATTAATCGCACCTTTTTGTTTCCCCCATAATAAAGTTGTTTTTATTTGTTTTCTCATGCCCAGCCATGTAAAGCACATTTGAGTATTCATATACACACTGAAGACACTTTATATAGGCACTGTTGTGTGCACTGGAAATAATCAAAAGTCCCCCCCATTCTGTGTTGCCTATAGAACTGAAGGTCTGAAAAAAACAGTAACATTATGAAGTACATTTTTGTGATGTCACTGAGATGTACTTCATAATGTTACAGATTTTTTTTTCAGACCTCCAGTTTCTTGGCAACACAGAATGGGGGGGACTTTCTTATTATATCCACACAACAACTC
This sequence comes from Protomyctophum parallelum, assembly GCF_964188405.1. Taxonomy (NCBI): domain Eukaryota; kingdom Metazoa; phylum Chordata; class Actinopteri; order Myctophiformes; family Myctophidae; genus Protomyctophum; species Protomyctophum parallelum. The sequence goes on along the minus strand of NC_139704.1, from coordinate 46,157,454 downwards.
TAAGGTATATTAATGACAGTAAAATGTTGAAAATTAGTGGAATCCCGTAGTCACTATTCACTGGGATACCAAAAACATTTGAAAAAAAAAGGTTTCTCACTGTTCTTGGGTTAAATATTGATATGCGATTAAAATGTGATTAATCGAGATTAATTAACTACAAAGCCTCTGATTAATTTGATTTTTTTTTAATCGAGTCCCAGCTCTACTTGATTTACAAGAAGTCTACACAATTTTTCATCAACGTTTGCCTGTTCTCCTATCAAAATCAATACAGCATGGAATTGTGGACAAAATCATATTGAACGGCAACAAAATGTTCTACGTTTTGGGTCTTGCGAGGCTAAATCTCATCAAATGGTGGTTCCGTGGCTGAGTGGCTCAAATGCAGAATAAATAACGGGCCTTGATGTGAAAAGGCGTTGAAAACCCACTGTTATGAAGATTGAATTGAATGGAGACAGAATGTGTCGTGTGTGTGACTTGACTTCCAGGTTGCTGGTCAGTGTGCAAGGTGCCAAATGATCGGCGTTGACCAGGAAACAGGGGTCAAGGCCAAGGAGCCGCTACTGTCTCTCTCTGCTTATCGCAACGGGAAGGTCAGTCGATGAAACGCCGCTGCGCCAGGTTAGGGGATTATGGTGAAGCGATTATCTATGGGCCTCATCTACACAGGCAACGAGCAAGCCTTTCCCACGGAGAAACTGTCCTGATATGGAGTGTTACGTCCCTATATGGCGGTCTGGGGCTTTAAGGGACAATAACAAATAACCGGTGAATAGAATGGATGAAACTGATGTAGAAAAAGGAACTCCAGTGTTTTAAAGGATGGAGTGCCGTGATTTTTCTCCCCCCTAAAACATGATCATCAGGTATTATGATTATACTATAGGAGGAAGATTTCTTTCAAAATAGTGTACAGAAAGTGTTAAAATGATGTTTTAATGTGGCCACATCCACCCAAAACTCAAATAGAAATGTGCTGCCAAAAACAACACGGATTTCATCGTTCGCTCGCATCGCATCGCTGGCAGTGTAGATGAGGTGGTATAGAAACAGAAATCAGCTAACCCAGTTTATTATTATTATTATTATTATTATTATTATTAATAGCTAATTATTATAGCCGACAATGAGGTTATATCTTCCCTTCTTCTCTGGAGTCCTGCCTCAAAGCAGACCAGAGGTAGAAAACTGTCGTTCCCTGATGTCATCGCTATAGGGACACAGGGCATCAGTAAGCAGGAACTGGGGAAGGCAATGAAGGACCGGGAAGTCTGGCGTAATATTGTGAAATCCACGATCTCGACCGCGGTAGAAAAATGATGATGATGATGATGATTATTCTTCTTTTTAGGTGACCTTCGGCGTGTACCTGAGCCATCAGCTTCAAGAGGACTCCGTCACAGCCAGCACCCTCTCTGTGGGTTCCGTAATCCTACCAGATGTTTCTTTGTGAGATCATTTTGAGTTTAAATGGCCATTTCTGTCAATAATTTATAATCTACAATATTGTAATGTGTTTTAATTTAAGTGTGGAACATGAATATGAACTGAATATAATTATGACACCAGGGGGGGGAAAAAACATGTATATTAACTAATTTGCATCATTAAATTAGCTTGAAGAGTTTCACTGTGCATGGTTTCCTCTAGGAAGGAAAGGGATTTGTTCTACCTGTCCTGGGTGGTGCACTCACTGCACACGTTGGAGTGAATAGCAATAGGTCATTTATTTATTTATTTAAATATGTTGCTTGACTTTAGAACATATTTATTCACAAGTAATGCTTATTTGACCGGCTACATACAGAGGACACTGGATATTAGTTTAGTTTGGCTGAGAGCAATTCATTGTTAATGTAGGTGATCATTGCGTGCAAGAATTCATGAAATTAAATGAATTAATTAATCTATTAAGCTCAAAACGTGTCGCAGTGCGATGCGTTTTGATCAGCTATATTTTTTTGCTACGACAGTAATGTGCAGTGTGGCCTTCTGGAGTGAGTGTGGGACTATAATGGCCCTCTCCATCGTCAAAGTGTCCCAGCCCTGGCATACAGTATGCCGGACAAACATTGTCATGGTCTATGGGGTGCAGCTGGTGGAGGCAGTAGTATAGTCTTCCATTGGGACGGGTCCTTACCTTATCTGCCCCTCACCAGCACAGACGAAACCTGTGTAGATACAGCTTATCTGCCCCGCACCAGCACAGACGAAACCTGTGTAGATACAGCTTATCTGCCCCGCACCAGCACAGACGAAACCTGTGTAGATACAGCTTATCTGCCCCGCACCAGCACAGACGAAACCTGGGTAGATACACCTTATCTGCCCCTCACCAGCACAGACGAAACCTGGGTAGATACACCTTATCTGCCCCTCACCAGCACAGACGAAACCTGGGTAGATACACCTTATCTGCCCCTCACCAGCACAGACGAAACCTGGGTAGATACACCTTATCTGCCCCTCACCAGCACAGACGAAACCTGTGTAGATACAGCTTATCTGCCCCTCACCAGCACAGACGAAACCTGTGTAGATACAGCTTATCTGCCCCGCACCAGCACAGACGAAACCTGTGTAGATACACCTTATCTGCCCCTCACCAGCACAGACGAAACCTGTGTAGATACACCTTATCTGCCCCTCACCAGCACAGACGAAACCTGTGTAGATACAGCTTATCTGCCCCTCACCAGCACAGACGAAACCTGTGTAGATACACCTTATCTGCCCCTCACCAGCACAGACGAAACCTGGGTAGATACACCTTATCTATGCCCCCGAGGCCAATGCTGAGACAATAGAAGGTTATCCAATGTGGAATACTTTTATCTGTACAAAGAGGACCTCAGACATCTACAGTACTGCACACTCAAAACACTTGCTTTTCCTACATAATCCCCCTCCTTGTCTGCCTACTTTGTTTCTAGTTTTAAAAAAATACTTTTGAACTAGTTTACTTTTTCGAATAAAACTTTTTTATTTTATAGCGACTTTGGGTGCCTTGAAAAGCGCTATATAAAATGTATGTATTATTATTACTATGTGCATGTGAATGGAGCGGCTTCATTTAAACACATTCCGAAACTCAACCGTTTGGGACATGGGGCGACTCGCCGGAATCGGCCCGGCCCCCTCTGGGCGCGTTCCTGGGGGTCTGGATGTTCCGGGAACCCCCCCCCCCCCTCCCGAGGACTCCCCGGGGACCCCCACATGGTAACTCTCATTTCTCTACCATTTCGGACGTGGGGCGGCTCACCCCAGGCCAAGGGGAATTTCCGGGGACCCCCACACGGAGTTACACCACTCACTTCACACGGGTGTGATTTTTAACTTCGTGTTGGGTGCATGGATTAACCACTGATTAACCACAGTGGTATTCTGGGATGTGCCATTTTGCTGTTAGTGTTAATGATAGGTGTATAGATGTTTTATTGTGAGAGATGAATGTGCTAATGTTGTTTTATAGATCCTTTCAAAACCATGACTGCATGATGAGCTATAGGCTTATTGTAACCCTGTGGGCCTAATGGGTAGGCCGATAGTAAAAGTCGCAATTTGGTTTCAAATTGCCAAAATGTATAGGGTTGAAGTGGTTACTGTATGTTTTCTAATCAAAATTAAACTAGTAACTAAAAGTAAAAATGTCAAATAATTGTAGTAAAGTAAAAGTGCAAATTTTGGCTGCTCTGAAATGTAGTGGTGTAGAAGTAAAAGTAGGCCTACTGGAAATTGGAAATAGGCCTACTCAAGTAAAGTACAAATACCTCAAAATTGTACTTAAGTAAAAGTTACTTTCCAACACTGAAAAGATCAATAAATTGGTCTTTATCAGTAAAAAGTCAAATCATTGTGGGGTTAGTTTTATTTATTTATGTTCCACTTTGTTCTTAAGGTCGCGTCATTAGAGTCACAATAATATTTTGCCTACTGGCACCCGAGGCCACCTTAACCTTAACCGGCTGCGTTCCGCCCCTTATATCCTCATTCTCTCTGATCAAACTGTACTTTAACCTCTTTGGTCGCATTGTATGCTAGCCTGCCCTGTAGCCTTACAAGCCTGTGTGTTTTACTATACTAGACTAACTTTCAAATTAATATTGCTTGGTTGCACGAATATATACTGAGTTGACAACATGAGGAAAAGGGTCGATACAGCGAGTAGTACGGCCGCGACTGCTTCCCACCTGCAGGGCGCAGCTCAAACAGAGGAGAAACCGTTACCGTGAGTATATCAGCTGTATGCAAAGTTTATTGATGATAAAGTCTACCTCTGTCTGTCTGTCTGTCTGTCTGTCTCTCTGCCTGTCTCTCTGCCTGTCTGTCTGTCTGTCTGTCTCTGTCTGTCTGTCTGTCTGTCTGTCTGTCTGTCTGTCTGTCTGTCTGTCTGTCTGTCTGTCTGTCTGTCTCAATTCAATTTCAATTCAAACTCAAAGGAGTTTTATTGGCATGAGTTCAAACGTACGTTTACATTGCCAAAGCAGAACATAAGACAATCAAAATAAAACAATGTATTTACAAATAAATATTGGATATAAATAGGAATTAAATAAAGGTGTAAACAGAGCTGTGTTACATTAACACTAATAATAATATCTTGTGAAACTATAGAAAGGATTGTGCATTTTCTGTCAGAGATAGTTATCCATATAGGAGACGTTTAGCTTTATACTTTTGATAAATAGTGTAGGCCTACATTAACACAATGGTTTGTATTCCTTATTGTATTTCCTATTTCTAGTCTCTCTCTCTCTCTTTCTCTCATTCAAAGGAGCTTTATTGGCGTACAGGCTTCGTTTACATAGTAGTGGTACTACTGTAGGTGGTAGACAGTAAAAACTTCACTGAAGTAACTTAACAAAAATACAAACTTAATCTCTCTCTCACGCCTCACTTCCTCTCCTCTTGCTCCCCCTACTGTTCTCTCTAGGAACGGTTCAGGCTTACAGTAGTAAAAACTTAACTGAAGTAAACTTAACAAAAATACAATCATAATCTCTCTCTCTCTCTGGTTACTTCAGATCCCCGTGGAGGCGTTGGCTCAAAAGAGGCATATTGGCATGCTGTGCCTTTTGCACTATTGCAATACAATACGCATTACCTGACTTAACGCCACGTGTTGTATATTCTTATGGAAGTGAGTTAAATGTCCTCCTGTCCATTTCAACTGAACTCTATTATCTTTAAAGAAGTGATTTAAAAATAATGTCAAACATCCTCCTCTACCTTCTAGTACGACTCCCATTCTTTGTCGACCTCGCCCAACCTGCTGAACTCTCCCTTAACCACACTGTCAACATGTACCTCACGCCAGAGGAAGGCGTCTCTGTTGGTGTATGGTGAGTATTTAAACAAAACATGGTAGCAACTTCATGAATTTAGGCCTGTAGACTGGTCAGGATAATCTGCTGCATCCTTATTGATTGATTGATTGAAATATTTATTAACAGTTTGCAGAATTACAGTACCTTTCAAGCACAACTCAATGCAAAGACTGTTAACTGCGAGTGGACGACCCAATAAAGCATTACACTTGTTTGCTAGAGCGTCCACCTTGTTGGGCAAGATAGGTGATTTTTGTGACTTTGAAGGAGGCATGGTTGTTGAGTGTGTCAGAAAAAAGCTGATCTGTGATTTTCAAAGGTTTAAAACAACTGAACAGATCTAACCTTGAGGAAGATGGGCTATGCTACAGCAGCAGAAGACCACACCAGGCACCACTCCACTCCTGTCAGCAACGAACAGAAAAAATGACACGGGAAAAGTGGTCAATAGCAGTTTGGAAAGAACTTGCCTAGTTTGATTGTGTTAAACTTAAGTCCAAGACTCCCAGTAGATAGTAGATTCTGAAAACTGAAATACTTTGGCACCAACAACCATTATAGTGCCTGTAGTGGCTATTTGTCAACAACAATAAAACTCAAAGGGCCACTGAGGCTCCGGGTATAGTGGATCTTACGCAGGGATAAATGAGTCGATGTCCAAACAGCTCTTGCAGGTTGGTGATATTTTATTGTTTTTCCTTCATAGACGAGTATGGCAAACATGATGGAAATAACTGCTTTGACCCTGTCACCCTGGTAAAAACTTGTGCACCTGCAGTGCCAAACTGAAATCTGTGTGCCTGTCTGATGACAGTTAAATAAATTCACCTGTGTACACCCAATTGCCCAATACCTTCAAAATAAAAGCCTTTAACTGGAACACAAATAAACTGAAATTATAATGCATACAATAATTCTACCAAACAAATCCAACAAATAAATGTGAAATACAAGATAGTGAATAGCTCCAACAGTGCCTTACCCATTCATTTGAACTGCATAGCAGATCATCTTGACCTGCATGCCAACAGGCCTATATGCATTTAGTTGCTATGATTGTCGGATTAGAAATTTGCGTTAACCTCTTCCTAAGGAAGAACACTTTTTGGTGAATCAATTTGAACTTATCTTGTGGGTCTGTTTTGCATTCTTCAAGGCACACTGTTCCTGAAGGTCAGTGGAAAGAGGCACAAGGGAAGGACCTGGCATGGTACCAGAACTCTTTGGGAAATGGATCTCCAGTTGTCATATATCTGCATGGCAATGGAGGAACAAGGTGTGAAGAATAATACTTATTATTATTATTATTAATATTTACTAGACCGGTGCCCAGCTGTAGAGCACAGAGTCTGTAACGAACGATGGAAGTTGGAGATCCATCATCCATGCCCCACCGGCTATATCCCGTTGTACCAGTGTCAGAATACCCGTTACACCCATCTGTCTGAGTCCCTTTTATGCCCATATAAGGAGATATCTGTATCTGTCTCTCTGTGTCCCGCGTGTCAAATTTGAAGTCGGTGGGGCTGACGGTTCTTAAGTTAATTGCATTACAGCCGTACACATGACCCATTTTGGGCGGGAACCCTTGTTGGTGTTAGCATTATGTCGTGCTTTAGCTATTGAAAAATAGCAGATCTACAAGCTCATAGCGCGCCACCGAGTGGCGTGCTACCAGCTTGTAGGTCTGCTATTTTCGAAAAATCGAAGAACGACTGACACAGAAACATAGCTTTTTCAGAAAACTGTCAGGATTTACAAGACATTTTTAGAATCATTTATAGATAGATTATTTTATTCTTCCTAATGAATCATGCCTTTTATTGAAACAGGGCAGCTACTCATCGTGTTGGAGTGGCAAATGTGAGTGACAGGTGACAACCACATCGATTTTCAAATGGATTTTTTAGTAGACACTGTTTTAATAATCGGCAAAATGTTAAGTGTCAACATGTGTCAACAGCTACTGAGTGCACTTGGTTATCACGCGTTGGTGCTGGACTACAGAGGTAGGTAACTGGACTACAGAGGTAGGTAACTGGACTACAGAGGTAGGTAACTGTTGGTGCTGGACTACAGAGGTAGGTAACTGTATCACGCGTTGGTGCTGGACTACAGAGGTAGGTAACTACAGATTGTTATATTTAAGTTAACACCCCAAAAAGCACTGCTGCACCTGTGCAGCACAATCAGTCAAAAGCCCAAACCACACCACACCAAAGGGTTGAGACGCGACAAGGTGGTTTCAGCGTTGGTCCCAGTGGTGTGATGTGTCCTGTTGACCCACGTTGTCCCAGCGGTGTGATGTGTCCTGTTACACGTTGACCCAAGTGATTCAACTGGTCCCAAACCACACCCATGGGTCGCCAATACAACTACGTCAGTGGTTCCCAAAGTGGGGTCCGGGGATCCCTCGGGGTACTTGAGGGAGTTCCAGGGGGTCCCCAGCTAAATGATAGTTTGGAACCAAATGGACCATTATGGGTCTGTAACTCTGAGGGTGCATTTGTACACTCTCAGAGTTAAATTATCAGTGGGTTTACAATATAAATTGGGGTACCAGAGATAGAAATGCCATTAAATCGGGGGGTCCGTAGCATAATGCGTGTGGTTTGATTGATTGATTGAAATATTTATTAACAGTTTGTAGAATTTACAGTACATTTTAAGCACAAACTCAATACAAAGACTGTCAACTGTGAGTGGACGACCCAATTAAGCATTACACTTGTTTACAACAGGGTCCACATTGTTCAATTCATCAAAACATTTAAAGACATACAAACATTTAGAGACATACAAATAGACATTTCTATGTAGCTAAATTCATCATATGGGAAGCAAAAAAGGGAAAAGATACAATATACAGTGAGGGAAAATGGGGTGGGGGGGGTGGGGGGATTCAGATTTTACAGAGGCCAGTTTCGAATTGCAGCCATCCGTAGGTGCCCTTTGAGAGCGGTTTTGAAGGAGTCAAGGGATTCACATGTCTTAATGACTGTTGGTAGGGCGTTCCACATTTTGGTGGCATAGGAGCGAAAAGAATTTAGTCCCTTGTTTGTGCCGAATCTGGGTTGTACATGGTTTGTTGTACTCCCTCTGGTGTTGTGGGTGTGGACTTCGTTTACACTAAGGAAGTATTTAGACAGGTACATGGGTATCTTGGTGGTGTATCGAATCTTGTGGACCAGACCCATTGCAAGATGCTGTACTCTGTCGTCGACCCTAAGCCATCCCAGCCTGTCAAAGTGGGCAGGGGTGAGGTGGGTTCGGGGGGTGAGGCCAAGTAGGAGCCTGACCAGTTTGTTTTGGGAGGTCTGGAGCCTTGTTTTAAGGGCCTTTGAGGTGCTGTGGTACCAAGAGGTGGATGCATAGTCAAAGAAACCTTGTACGAGGGCTCCTGTTAAGGTCTTCAAGGTGTTTTTGCTGACCAGTGAGGAGATCCTGTAAAGGAATCTTGTTCTTTGATTGACTTTTTTGATTACGTTGGTGGCCATCTTATCACCGGAAAGATTGGCCTCCAGGATGGAACCTACTGTAGGTAGGTAATTTGATCTTTTCGTGTGATAATATTGTCACCCACTCTAACCAAGAAGCCATCTGCCTTGCTGAGATTACTATTTGATCCGAAGAGGATGGATTCAGTTTTTCCCAGGTGTAAGGATAGTTTGTTATCAGCGAGCCAGGTGCAGATTCTACCGAGTTCAGAGCTGAGGGTCTTTTCAACCTGCAGTTTGTTCCTGTCCGAGACCAGCAGTGCTGAGTCATCTGCGAACAGGAACAAGTTGCAGTCACAAGCTGAAGTCATGTCGTTAACATAATATTAGGAACAGTAAAGGCCCTAGTATGCTTCCTTGTGGGACGCCACAGCTCACTGGGAGGGGAGGGGACAGTGGAACTGGGGGTCCATGAAATTAATATGTGTCAGAATCACTGCTAGAGCTGTAAAACTCCTCTCTTATCGGGGTCACTGGCATATGTTTTCAAATGGAGGTCCGTGGCCTAATAAATGTTGATTTGGGGGTCCTTGACACGAAAAGGTTTGGGAAGTACTGAATCTACGTGCAAGTTGCAACCATTCTGTATTGCTGAAGTTACAACAAATCTTCCAGGGTTTGCGGATTCCACTGGGCGACCTACGGAAGCAGGTCTGACCACTGATGCCCTCTATCTGTACCAGTGGGTCAAAGCCCGTTGTGGAGACAGTCTCGTAGTCATTTGGGGACAATCAATTGGCACTGGGTAAGTAAAAGGCAGTGAATTCAAATTGTGAAGTTCTATGCCATATTGATATAACACATTTTGCACAGGTTTGGTCTGTCAGCCATACTTGTGACTTAAAGGACCATATCACTGTAAATTCATCATTGTCTGTTCACAGCATTTATGCCTTTTTTTTTTAGACTATACATTTTAGTTTGTTTGCATTTGGTTTCATTGTGCAGTTGAGTTGAATTTTGTTAATCTCTTCCCCAGGGACTATTTCAGCAAGGCATTTGTAATCAATCCTGTCTGCATATTTTCATATTTTCACATTATCATTTTCATATTATACTGATAATATATCAATAATGTCTAGTAGGCCTGAGTCGTATTGCGTGTATGTCTCGGTCTCTCTTTGTTTCTCTCTGTGTCTCTCTTTCTCCCCTCTCTCTCTCTGTGTCTCTCTTTCTCCCCTCTCTCTCTGTGTCTCTCTTTCTCCCCTCTCTCTCTCTGTGTCTCTCTTTCTCCCCTCTCTCTCTCTGTGTCTCTCTTTCTCCCCTCTCTCTCTGTGTCTCTCTTTCTCCCCTCTCTCTCTGTGTCTCTCTTTCTCCCCCCTCTCTCTCTCTCTGTCTCTCTTTCTCCCCTCTCTCTCTCTGTGTCTCTCTTTCTCCCCTCTCTCTCTCTGTGTCTCTCTTTCTCCCCTCTCTCTCTGTGTCTCTCTTTCTCCCCTCTCTCTCTCTCTCTGTGTCTCTCTTTCTCCCCTCTCTCTCTCTGTGTCTCTCTTTCTCCCCTCTCTCTCTCTGTGTCTCTCTTTCTCCCCTCTCTCTCTGTGTCTCTCTTTCTCCTCTCTCTCTCTGTGTCTCTCTTTCTCCCCTCTCTCTCTCTGTGTCTCTCTTTCTCCCCTCTCTCTCTCTGTGTCTCTCTTTCTCCCCTCTCTCTCTCTGTGTCTCTCTTTCTCCCCTCTCTCTCTCTGTGTCTCTCTTTCTCCCCCCTCACTCTCTGTGTATCTCTTTCTCCCCCCTCTCTCTCTGTGTCTCTCTTTCTCCCCCCTCTCTCTCTGTGTCTCTCTTTCTCCCCTCTCTCTCTGTGTCTCTCTTTCTCCCCTCTCTCTCTGTGTCTCTCTTTCTCCCCTCTCTCTCTGTGTCTCTCTTTCTCCCCTCTCTCTCTGTGTCTCTCTTTCTCCCCTCTCTCTCTCTGTGTCTCTCTTTCTCCCCTCTCTCTCTGTGTCTCTCTTTCTCCCCTCTCTCTCTCTGTGTCTCTCTTTTTCCCCTCTCTCTCTCTGTGTCTCTCTTTCTCCCCTCTCTCTCTGTGTCTCTCTTTCTCCCCTCTCTCTCTCTGTGTCTCTCTTTCTCCCCTCTCTCTCTCTGTGTCTCTCTTTCTCCCCCCTCTCTCTCTGTGTCTCTCTTTCTCCCCTCTCTCTCTCTGTGTCTCTCTTTCTCCCCCCTCACTCTCTGTGTCTCTCTTTCTCCCCCCTCTCTCTCTGTGTCTCTCTTTCTCCCCTCTCTCTCTGTGTCTCTCTTTCTCCCCTCTCTCTCTCTGTGTCTCTCTTTCTCCCCTCTCTCTCTCTGTGTCTCTCTTTCTCCCCTCTCTCTCTGTGTCTCTCTTTCTCCCCTCTCTCTCTCTCTCTGTGTCTCTCTTTCTCCCCCCTCTCTCTCTCTCTGTGTCTCTCTTTCTCCCCTCTCTCTCTCTCTCCTTCCTTCACACGGTCAAAGGTTGATGACTGTGTCTAACCTGCTGCTACCTTTTGACATTGAAAAAGGTCACATTGTCAGGCTAAGCTGTAACTAGTGTTTGACTTGATCTCTGCAGAGTGGCTACCAACACTGCAGTCAAATTGTTAGAGCAAGGTAGGTTTTGCTATTAAAGAAATGCAGAGTGAATAAGCCTATAGATTAATTAATTAATTGTAATTAGTATTACAATCATAACAAGTACATGTTTCTTTTTTCATCACATTGTTAGACAAAGTATGACAGTTTTCACTCTTTATTATAGGCAAGGTTGTTGATGGAGTTATCCTTGAGGCTGCATTCACAAATATTCGAGAAGAGGCTGCTGATCCCTCTGATCCCATGAGCTGGGTATATTTATATAGCTATACTGTCCTCATTTAGATGTTCTGATTCATAATACCTAGATGTTTCACTTTAATTTACTTTTAATTTTCCTTCCATTTTAAGCTTTTTAAGAAAGTACCAAGTTTTGGGTTCTTGAACCCAATCGCAGACGACAGTGTCTTCCCTAGTGATGACAAGTAAGTATCCTTCCTTAGTGATGCACTACAATTGATCATAATCCAATGAACAATTAGCCCAAACTAATGTTTTTTTTTTCTTCAAATTCTACAGTTTGAGGAAAATGAGAAGCTCTATACTATTCCTTTATTCAGAAGATGACACCGTAGTTCCTACTCGCATGTCTCAACAGGTTAGAATTTTAGACTCTGTTTCTGTCATTAGTCTTCCCTTATACTGTATGTGTGTGTGTTAATATCTAAATTGTGTTTATTGAGAAGGGAAGAAAATCATCTGTCAGCCAGGTATTAAGGCCTATTCATAGTCTGGATTTTCGGTGGTGAGGTGACCACCGCTCCGTTGGTAAGCTGACCACCGGAGCTGAGGGGCTGAGGCGGTGGCGGTGGTTTGCTCTTCACCGCGGCTCGTGACGTCATGTTGTAGTTCGGTGGTCACCTCAGTGACGTCATGTTGTAGTTCGGTGGTCACCTCAGTGACGTCATGTTGTAGTTCGGTGGTCACCTCAGTGACGTCATGTTGTAGTTCGGTGGTCACCTCAGTGACGTCATGTTGTAGTTCGGTGGTCACGTCACCACCGAAAATCCAGACTATGTATGAGCCTTTAGGCCTCCTATAGTCTTATCATGACTGTTTCTCCCCTCTCAGTTGTATCAAATAGCGCTGAGTGTGCAGAATCCAGACAGAGTCAAGATGGTGTCCTTCAGTGGATCTCATGGTTATAAGCACAATGGATTATATAAAGACCCTCAGACGCCTGGCATCATAAAGTATGGAAACCTTTCTTAATCAGCTTTTTGTTGAGTTATCTGGAAATCAGTTGCTGGTCTGATTGATTGATTGATTATTTTATTAGACAATTAAAGAAATGCAAACAGTACAGGGTACAGTACAGTCAAAGCACATTGGTCCAAAAAGGTAGCATCGATTAAGAAAGACCTTGCGGTCTTGTTTCCATTCGGGTCCCATTCATTCATTCATTCACAAACACAATAATGAACAACAACAATCGAGGTATCTCAAAAACACGACAACTATGTACAGGTCGGAATACAAATAAATACATCGGAGGGTGGGGGTCGGGGGTCGGGGGGGGTAAAGTGGTGGGGAAATAACCTTCTCTCCTTTTGACCTGCTGACAATGAAAGCCAGTGATTTGCTTGTTTTGAGGGAATTCCACACCTGAGGGGCACTGCTGTGGAAGGTGAATTGACCCATATTTGTTCTAAATGTGGGCGGCACCAGATCATTATTCACGCTCCCTCTAGTGTTGTGGCTGTGAGAGTTGCTCACCCTTATGAGGTAATCAGTCAAGTGAATGGGTACGGAGGGCATGGAGAGGGCAGAGCTGCATTTACATTTTAGAATGTCAGACCCTGCATTTTCAATTTTGCTTGACTGTATTCTACCCGGAGCCATCCTATGCTATCAAAATGCATTGCACAAAGCTGGGTCATGGGCCCCATTGGGCCCTGTAGGCATAGAAGAAGCTGTATTAGTTTGTTCTGGGAGATTTGAAGCTTTGTTTTTTTGTGACATTGAGATGTTAGAGAACCAGGAGGTATATGGGCTGAATAAGAGCTCCAGACAGTGTTGTTTTCGTCGACTAAAACCAAGACGAAGAATGTTCGTCAACTACCTTTTTTTTACCAACGAAAACTACATGGAAACTAAATGAAAACTAATCTATGATGACTAAAACTATGACTAAATTTATAATTGACAATTTCGTCAACAGATTAAAAAAAAACTAGAGTAAAATGTTAGGAAGGGCCTAGTGGACAAGAGATCCAGTATAAGTAAAAGACTTATTTTACACTTGGTTGCATGCTGAAAATAGCAGATCTACAAGCTCTGTGACGCATTGTGAGCTTGTAGATCGGCTATTTTCAGCAAGTGTAAAAATCAGCCATTACGACTGCATCAAGGCCCGCCAAACACATTTTTGTCGACTAATTCACCTGTAGATTTAGTCGACTAAAATCTTATGACATTTAGTCGACTAAAACTAGACTAATATGTTCCAGGTGACTAAAATGTGACTAAAACTAAGTGAAAACTATTCAAGAGACTATGACTAAAACTAAAATAGAAACGTGCTGCCAAAAACAACACTGGCTCCAGCTAATGTCCTGAGAGCCCTCTGGTTCACAAAATGAGGAGATTCTCCCCAAGATTAACTTTTTTGATGGCCCTTGTTGCCATGCCTTCACCCGTCAGTTCATTGTTCAGGATACAGCCCAGATATGTAACCTCTGCTTTGCTAGAGAGATTACCATGTCGTCAACTCTGACCTTTAAATCATTTACATTTACCTACTACTAATAAAGGGAATTGTTAGACCCTTAACCAGTTAAATAATAACCAAAATGTCTTTTGTCTGCTCAACAGGATGTTTATGCAGTCATTGTAAAACAATTGATACTTCAAGACATCACCGTCTTCACTGCAGGACACTGAATTAATCATCTTTAAATTCACTCATTTCCCTTTTCCTTTGTGTTTTCAACGGTTTAATCCTGGATAACTAACCGTAACATGTTTTATTTTTATTGATTGATTGATTTATTAATAGTTTGCAGAATTATAGTACATTTCAAGTACAACCAAATACAAAAACTGTTAACTGTGAGTGGACGACACCATAAAGCATTACACTTGTTTACAATAGGGCCCACCATTTTCAATTCATCAGAACATTAAGAGACGTGTGAATATACACAACTATATAGTCAAAACGGGAAATCATCATAGAGGAGGTAAAAGGGGAAAAGAAACATATACAGTGAGGGGGAAAAGGGGGGGGGGATTCAGATCTTAAGGGGGCCAGTTTTTCGAATTGCAGCCGTCCGTAGGTGCCCTTTTTAGTGCAGTTTTGAAGGAGTCAAGGGATTCGCATGTCTTGATGACTGTTGGTAGGGCGTTCCACATTTTGGTGGCATATAGAAGCGAAATTAATTTAGTCCCCCATGTATTGTTTTATTTTTATTGTGCCTAACAAACATACAATTGTTAGTTTGAAGAAGTTTTTGAGGAAGCATTTTTTTAAATAGTGTTCTTTTGTATAAGAACAAGATTTAGATATTCAGTAAAGTTATGTAAATGTTGGAACGTCCTCCATGGGCTTTATGCACTGATAGACAGTATTATCTGACCCCTGGTGGCCACTCTTTGACATTGTGCATTCTGCTTCATGTCTGGTAAATAAAGAAATGTCTAATAAATAAATAAAGAACATGAAATAAGTTGAATTGTTGTACAACTGTTTGTTCTTCACCTCATTTATACCATTTGAAATATGGTGGTATAAACTCTGCTCCTCTGATAATCTCTCCTGTCAATCACACAGATTAGACTAAACCTCAGCTTCACTAAAAGGTTTTCATTTAAGACAATAAAGGTGTATAATTATGGAAGGTTAATTTACAGATTCACCTGCCAGTTCAAATCAAGCCATTGATTACTGTCGCTCCTATTCTATATCTGACTGTTGAAATATTTTCTTCATTTCTTTGTTGGTACAAACTTGATTGTGTGTTTTATAATTTGTATTGCCTTACAGTTTGACATTGTTTTTAAATTAAAGAGCATGAATAATGTTTATCAGGAATACTAATGTATTATTGTCAGTCTTGCACTTTAATGCAATTACTATAGAACTGTTAATTGTAAATCTAATATTAATGATCTTTGGAGATTTGATCTACGAGAATGTACAAGAAAATGCTTAGAGTTAATTAATCCATTCATAAAACTTTACAACTGGAACCGATTATGTGACCATGTTGTTATTTCTACACTTTAGAGTGTCTATTTTGTCCACACAAACATTACATTCCCATCATTGACATGAATGGAGAATTTTACGTCATAGTAATAGAAAATAGGCATAGTGTCTATTTTATGTCATGATGATGTACGATGATAAGAGTGCCCCTCACTTCACATGGGTGTGATTTTTATCTGCACATGTACAGTAACAATGATCACACGGAGTTCTATCAGTACAGTCATACCACAAGTCTTGATTCACTAACTTTCATAGAAATTAACGAGCAGAGGATGAGGAGAGATTTGGGAGAGGGAAGGAGTGGATCTGCTCACTGCTCAAATCTAAAATACCTAAAACCACATATTGCACACATAAAGGATCTATCCCCCAGGAAAGTGTTCTAAATCTGCTAAACGTCATTAACATATATTATTTTTGCAAAAAGGGTGAAGTGTCCCTTTAACTGCAACAAGGAAGTTTCTCAGTAAATCTAAACTGAAAGTACAGCGCTGACAGAAGCTGGGTGGCAGACAGCTCACTGCACTCTCTCTACCACACTGACACCTTCAGACGGATCTTTCACATAAATACTGACAGGTGAGTACAACAAACAATATGACTTAATACAATATCATTGATTGACAGAATGTATCCATACATGATCTTATAGTTATAGTTATCTTATAGTTGATATCCTCAGTATGAATCACAAGTTTCCGTGAGAGCGGGGTTCTTCCAATCTGCCGCTGTAGTCTGAAAACCCACCTCTTCAGACTCCATCATGGCCCGTAGCACTTACCCTAGCCGCGACAAACTTACGGGCATATGCAAAGGCCCAATTTATGTAACTTAAGATAGCATTTTATGTAGACGGCACTATAAAGTAGGCCTATACATGCATATAGTTTCATAGATATTCCACTGTTACGTTCTAGATATTATTTTGCGGCTTACGCCTTTTTTATTGGTTTTTGAAGGGACAGACAGTAGGCTGACAGGAAACGGGAGAGAGATGGGGGGGGGGATGACATGCAGTAAAGGCCGTGTCAGGCTCGGGAGTCGAACCCGCGGCACACTGCGACTGGATTACCAGTCGGGTGCCCAGACGGTTACGCCACCGCCTGGGCCCACTGTTAGGTTCTTAGCTTATGTATGATTCATAATAACTACTTTTTTTTATGTATGTGATGTATTGCCATGCTTTTTGTTCTTGCTTAATGTAAATCTCTCTGGATTAAGAGCGTCTGCCAAATGCCTACATTTTAAGAGTATCAATACTACCATGTAGAAAGTCCTGTACACAACATTTACTTGAGTAAAAGTAGAAAAGTATTGGCATCAAAATATACTTAAAGTACCAAAACTCATTTATACAGAATGGAATGTCCCATTTCAAGTATTCAAATGTATAAAAAGATCTTTTGAAAATAGCAGATATACAAACTCACAATGTGTCGCATCGCAACCTATTGTGAGCTAGTAGATCATCTATTTTCAAATGGACAAAATATATATAGGGCTTAATGCATGTAATGTATGCTTAATGTATGTTTTGTAATGATAAATCTACAAATAATGAAGTTGGATCCGAGATGTAGTGGAGTAGAATTAAAAGTATTGAAAATTGGAAATACTCATGTAAAGTACAGCAAGGTACAGTACTTGAGTAAATGTAGTTAAGTAAATGTACTATCATAGGCACATGCCTATGATGGCATCACACAGGCATGTGCCCGTCTGCCTATGTACCTGACTGTCAACATTTCTCTGTTCCAAAACAAACATCAGATCGAGTTATAACCATTGAGCTGTGAGAAGTTTCATTCAAGAACTAAATTTCTTTCACTTTTTATTTCCAGCGTGTAGAGATGGCGTGTGCCGGCAGCAGCCTCCTGTCTGAAGAGCAGTTCCTGTGTTCTATCTGTCTGGATGTGTTCACTGATCCAATCACCACTCCATGTGGACACAACTACTGCAACGCCTGCATCACACGTTACTGGGACACTAAGGATGTGTGTCAGTGTCCGCTATGCAAAGAAACCTTCTACAAGAGACCAGCGTTCTCCGTTAATAAAGTCTTCTCCGAGATGGCTGATCAGTTCAGGAAGTCAAAGCAGCTGAAGAAAACTTCAACCACAACCCCAGAACCTGCTGAACCAGATGACGTCTCCTGTGACGTCTGTACTGAGAACAAGCTCAAGGCTGTGAAGTCCTGCCTGATGTGTCTGACCTCCTACTGTGAGACTCACCTGGAGCGTCATCGCACAGTCCAAGCATTAAAACGACACACACTAATCGACCCCGTGAAGAACCTGGAGGACTATATGTGTAAGAAACATGACAGACCTTTGGAGATGTTCTGTAAGACCGACCACACCTGTGTTTGTCAGTTCTGCACTCAGTTAGAGCACAAGTCACATCAGATTGTGTCTATGAAAGAGGCATATGAAGGGAAAAAGGTGGAGCTCGGAGAGACAGAGTCTGAAGTTCAGCAGATGATCCAGGAGAGACAACTGAAGGTCCAGAAGGTCAAACACTCAGTAGATCTCAGTAACAAAGATGCAGACAGAGAGATAGCAGGCAGTGTGCAGGTCTTCACTGCTCTGATCAGCTGCATTGAGAGAAGCCAGGCTGAGCTCATTGATGGGATTGAAGCGAAGCAGAAAACGACAGAGAAAGAAGCTGAAGGCTTCATTAAAGAACTGCAACAGGAAATCACTGAGTTAAAGAAGAGAAGCTCTGAGCTGAAGCAGCTCTCACTCACTGAAGACCACCTCCACCTCCTCCAGAACTTCACATCCATCAACACTGGATGGAGACCCACCAAGGACTGGACAAAGGTCAATATAAATCAGTCTCCACACCTGGGGACAGTGAAGACAGCTGTGGCTCAGCTGGAGAAGACACTCAGTCAAGAGATGGAGAAGATGATGTGTGATGCTGAGCTGAGGAGGGTACAGCAATATGCTGTCGATGTAACTGTGGACCCTGATACAGCACACTGCAGACTCATCCTGTCTGAGGATGGAAAACAAGTGAGTGATGGAGATGTGATGAAGAATCTCCCTGACAACAAAGAGAGATTCTCTTCATATGTGTCTGTCTTAGGAAAACAAAGCTTCACCTCAGGAAGGTTTTACTATGAGGTTCAGGTTAAAGAGAAGACTGGGTGGTATTTAGGAGTGGTCGGAGAGTCCATCGACAGGAAGGGACAAATCATACTGAAACCCAACAATGGTTACTGGGCTCTATGGTTGAGGAATGGAAATAAGTACAAGGCTTGTTCTGACACTGATGTCCTCCTCCCTGTAAGAGAGAAGGTCCAGAAAGTGGGAGTGTTTGTGGATTATGAGGAGGGTCTGGTCTCCTTTTATGATGTGGAGTCCAGAGTTCATCTCTACTCTTTCACTGGCTGCTCCTTCACCGAGAAACTCTATCCATACTTCGGTACTGGACATAATCCTGGTGGTACAAACTCTGCTCCTCTGATCATCTCTCCTGTCAGTCACACTGATTAAAAATCTCAGTTTAACATGAACAGGTTTTTTAGAAAATGTATATGGAAGGTTGATTCAGTTTTAGTCAACTGTTCGTTCAAATCATGCCATTTAATAGTTGTTCATATTCTACTGCATAAACAGACATGATTTTTATTTTGTACATGATTGTCTGAAGTACAGCCAGAGATTAATATTAAATTGAGTATTTGAGTATCAAATATTGATGATTATTTAGTGTAACATTTATTCTGTCTGTGAGACATCTATATTCCTTTCTTCGTACAATGACTTGGTTTATGTTTCATGTGATTGCGTTCAAGTTTAAGGTAAACTCAATATTTTCATTAATGCGAATTAATTCTTAATCAGGAAATGCAATGTTTCATTGTTAGTCTTGTACATTAAAGCAATTACTACAGAATTAATTACAAATATGTAATGATGTTGATGTTAATAATTGTTTATGTGGATGTGTTATCAATTAAAGATAGAATGGAAAAATATTATTGTATAGCATTCTGTGCACCAATTGAATTTCACTCATTTTGTAGTTTGGCTGAGTTTTGATTTTGATTTGGAAGATATGCTTACCCTAGTATTTTTGCTATATATATATATATTCAGCTATTAGTGTAGATTTACAAACATTAAATTCCCATTGACAATGTATGGAGAATTTTACGTCATGGTGTCTGAGCAAATAGGCATAAAAGTGTCTATTTTACGTCATGATGATGTAAGATAATAAGAGTGCCCCTCACTTCACACAGGTGTGATTTTTATCTGCACATGTACAGTAACAATGATCACACATGGAGTTCTATCATAGTACACAATTTTTATTGATTGAAATATTTAACAGTTTGCAGAATTACAGTACATTTCAAGCACAACTCAATACAAAGACTGTTAACTGTGAGTGGACGACCCAATAAAGCATTACACTTGTTTACAATAGGGTCCACCTTGTTCAATTCATCAAAAACATTTAGAGACATACAAATAGACACTTAAAACATTTTAATACGTATTTCACTTCAGACCCATGTTTTTTGATTGATTTATTTACAGTTTGCAGAATTACAGTACATTTCAAGTACAACTCAATGCAAAGACTGTTAACTGTGAGTGGACGACACCATAAAGCATTACACTTGTTTACAATAGGGCCTACACTGTCACACTCTCAGTTTTACCAATTAACGAATTCATTTATTTATAAAACTGATAATTAATGAATTTGTAAAACTGAGAATGAATGAATTAAACCAATCCATTGTTTCACATTGTATGCTGTACTTTTTTCTGGATGCCATCTGCCATCACTGGCAACTAATATAGGCTCATTTCACTTCGCAAGATGATCAAGTTTCCGTAAAAAGGTGAGCTCGAGACGCCGCTGTACTGTACTGTAGTCCGGACGCCACACACACTCCTGGCAGTCGGATGACGTGGCTTGATTTGCATGTCTTGATGACTGTTGGTAGGGCGTTCCACATTTTGGTGGCATATAGAAGCGAAATTAATTTAGTCCCCCATGTATTGTTTTATTTTTATTGTGCCTAACAAACATACAATTGTTAGTTTGAAGAAGTTTGTGAGGAAGCAATTTTTTAAATAGTGTATTGATATGAACAAGATTTAGATATTCAGTAAAGTTATGTAAATGTTGGAACGTCCTCCATGGGCTTTAGGCACTGATAGACAGTATTATCTGACCCCTGGTGGCCACTCTTTGACATTGTGCATTCTGCTTCATGTCTGGTAAATAAAGAAATGTCTTTCTCAGCTGAAAACCTTTTCTCTTCTGTTGAACATGAAATAAGTTGAATTGTTGTACATAATTTCTCCTGTTCATTCTCATGGTTCAGGACACACAGATATGTTTAACAGTAATATGCCTAGATATAATGGGCCTACAAAGGTTGACACAATCTCCTGTCCTAATAAATGTAACATTTCGTTACCAAAAAAGAAAGAATGAAAATAATGTATTCATTCACTAGAGCCTTATCAAAAGGCCTTCAAATCTATTGCAATAACTTGATTTTCACGAATGACGTTATTGCATCAGTAGGCCTAATAAACGATGTCCTACATTGACACAAATTGACAACTTTACAAAAACAAAAATACATCCATATTGCTTTTCATCATCGAGTCAACTTGATGACATAATGTTGTATAAAGTAAATTGAAGACAACAGGCCTTTTTTTTGTGCAATAGATCATAATGTAATAATCTACTGCAACGTAATATTACATAATTAATTAATTATGTAACTGAACGTACAAATGTTAACTTAAACAGGTGGAATTTTACTTTTGCTTTACTTAGTGATTCCATTGTTATGTGCTGCAGTGCAGCACATACATATTATATAGCACAAGCACATAACAAAATATCAATGCATTAATAATTACAATCCAATAGACATTCTGCAGCTATAGGGTTTGCTGGTAGGCTACTGTGGCTGTGAGTATATTTTGATGCCTTTTTTGAAGACCTTTGTACTTGATGTAATTGATTGAAGTATTTATTAACAGTTTGCAGAATTACAGTACAGTTCAAGCACAACTCAATACAAACTTTGTATTGAGTTGTGCATGGCTGCTGCTGACCCTCCTGTCCTCCTCCCTGTAAGAGAGGAGCTCCAGAAAGTGGGAGTGTTTGTGGATTATGAGGAGGGTCTGGTCTCCTTTTATGATGTGGAGTCCAGAGTTCACCTCTACTCTTTCACTGGCTGCTCCTTCACTGAGAGACTGTATCCTTTCTTCAGTCCCAGTGTCAAAAGGCTCATGGAGAGGCTCATCAATCCAATCAGGCCTGATTGAATGGCAGGTTGTTCCCTGGCCACGCACAGGTGTGGGAGGCTATATAAGTGGCCTAGCTGCACTCATTTCCCAAAGCCCAGATCACCAAACCACTGCTGCCTGTCTCCCAAACATAAAGCTCCACCTTCTACCACCTCCTGCAACCCTCCAACCTGTGTGCGTCCAAGAGCAAACGTAAGTCAGAAAGGCTGTGGAACAGCAACTGTTTGTTCTTCACCTCATTTATACCACCATTTGAAATATGGTGGTATAAACTCTGCTCCTCTGATAATCTCTCCTGTCAATCACACAGATTAGACTAAACCTCAGCTTCACTAAAAGGTTTTCATTTAAGACAATAAAGGTGTATAATTATGGAAGGTTAATTTACAGATTCACCTGCCAGTTCAAATCAAGTCATTGATTACTGTCGCTCCTATTCTATATCTGACTGTTGAAATCTTTTCTTCATTTCTTTGTTGGTACAAAGACTTGATTGTGTGTTTTATTGTATTGCCTTCCAGTTTGACATTGTTTTTAAATTAAAGAGCATCAATAATGTTTATCAGGAATACTAATGTATTGTCAGTCTTGCACTTTAATGCAATTACTATAGAACTGTTAATTGTAAATCTAATATTAATGATCTTTGGGGATTTGATTTACGAGAATGTACAAGAAAATGCTTAGTTAATCCATTCATAAAACTTTACAACTGGAACCAATTATGTGTCCATGTTGTTATTTGTATGTACACTTTAGAGTGTATTTTGTCCACACAAACAATAAATTCCCATCATTGACAAAAAAGCAAATGGGCATAGTGTCTATTTTATGTCATGATGATGTACTATGATAAGAGCGCCCCTCACTTCACACGGGTGTGATTTTTATGTGCACATTTACAGTAACAATTATCAGACATGGAGTTCTATCATAGTACAGTCAAAGTCTTGATTTACTAACTTTCATAGAAATTAATGAGGAGAGGATGAGGAGAGATTTGGGAGAGGGAAGGAGTGGATCTGCTCACTGCTCAAATCTAAAATACCTAAAACCACATATTACACACATAAAAGCTCTATCCCCCAGGAAAGTGTTCTAAATCTGCTAAACGTAACATATAATATTTTTGCAAAAAGGGTGAAGTGTCCCTTTAACTGCAACAAGGAAGTTTCTCAGTAAATCTAAACTGAAAGTACAGCACTGACAGAAGCTGGGTGGCAGACAGCTCACTGCACTCTTTCTACCACACCTTCAGTCGACGGATCTTTCACAGAAATACTTAGACAGGTGAGTAGCCTACAACAAACTATATGACTTAATACAATATATATATAACCGCTCCTATCCAGCAGAATAACAAACGCTCCAACTGATATCTCAAGGTTGTTTATTTCCCCAAGACAACATGAAAAACTGCAACACAAAACACGATATCCTTTTAAACACAATGAAACATGAAATATGAAAGTCCTTGTTGTCAGTCAATCATGATGTCCGTATTATATATAAACAAACACTGCAATGAGATGTACACAAACAATTAAACGACAGAATTACAACACTGTTTACAAACAAATAAAACAACAACATGTAACATACCGTGTGCGCCTTCTGCAGATTATTTTAGGAGAGCTACGTTATCTTCTCTTATGTTCTTTATTTAAGGACACTCTTTTTAGACGTGGGAAGAGCTCCTTGAACCACTGAAACCCAGCTTGTTCTGACTGAGTTCAGCTCACACAGGTGCAATCAATGCTGCCTCACTCTAATCACAGGGCTCTGCTCCTGCATGCCCTTCCAGGTCATAATGAACAGCAATAAAGGACCAGGCACCACACACAGCATGCAAATACAATATGTACCCAAATAAACATACATATAATGTTCACATATTATACATTTTCAGAAAGGTAAGCAATAAAATAGAATATTACAAAATGCCCATTGCTGGGACAGCTACAATATCATTAAGAGCAGCCGTTCTGACCGAATTTGAGATTTCAACGTTTATTTTCTTAGCCCATGGAGTCCAGAGAAAGTTCCCCTTGCATGACTTTGTCTAAATATTCGATTGAAATCATCTCTGTTTTTTTTTCCATTTGAAACGTTTTGTAAATATGATTTTAGGCATATATCTCTTACTCAGTCTGACTATAATCGGCCCAATCGACCGCCGTCACCCTTTCTCCCCCTCTCGTCTTTTGTTTGCGCTGCTTGATAATGGTGACGTTAATGGTGATTCCCCGACATTTCCTTTTCACTTGATATCGTTTCGTAGAGAGCGCCTTATATAGCGCCTTATATACCAAATGAAAGCCCCAATTCCATAGTTTACATGGTATTTTGAATTTTTTTAAATGAGCAAAAAATGAGCGAGTTATGATCTAAAGAAAAAAGGTGGAGAAAAAAAAAGAGCACACAAACAGACAGCTGGAGATGTTGTTGTTCAAGCCTGCATTCCATGTCCAACGAATTAAATCATATACGTTTGGATGGTTAATTAACTTGGAATTTGTTTATTATTTTGATAAGATAATAGGAATATGAATACAATGATTATCATTGTTACTATTATTATTATTATTGAATGCTCGGTTAGACTCGACCCGACATTTACTTTCCATGAAGCGAGAACGCTTGCCGATGCGCGATACAAAATAAAAAGTGTTTGGAATAATTCCAACCAGATAGACCTCCCGAACCGCTAAATGTTTTGTCAGTCAAAAGAACAGTTCTTTCTGCAAGCGACGTGGAACGTATGTAGGCCTGCTGCTGTGGATGAATTTGTTTCACAGCACAGCCACAGCCTATTCTGGCATATAGGCTAAATATCGCCAGCTCTTTGTCAGTCAAAATAGTTCAGCTCCTTCTTTATCTGTAAACTTTTCTGCAAGCGACCAGATCCGTGGAACTTTCCTTTTTCTCTCTCTCTCTCTCCCTCTCAGGGAAGCATGTAAATGTTCATGAATTCAATAACTGCTCGATGTTATAAACAGCAGCTGAGCTGGGGTTTCTCCTCAACATGCAGTGGCATTTCACGTGTGGAGTTTATTTTTTGTATCACCAGGCTGCAGGCTTTCTATTTAGTGTGCAAGGCTATTTAGCAAGGCTATTTAGTGTGCATTTAGTGTGCAAGGCTTACATCCGGTACATCCGTATGCGCTGATTTCCATACACAACACATACACGATCCGTATCCTCTCCTCACCGGATGTTGAATTCACAGTGCTAACGGCCGTATTCTGAACGATGTTTTTATTAATTAAACTGATATAACAACATAACGTGGCTAATAATTGTTTATTTGGAATGTACTTTGGCTGGTAATTTAGGTAGATATAACGCGACTCACTTGTATAAGTAATTTACCGCGGACAGGCCGCATTTAATGCAATACATTGGCTTTAGTAATGTTGTTAGCTTATAATATTAGCAACTGTAAGCTAACGGCTGGAGGACTACGGACAATCCGGTCAATAACATCATTACACTTAAACATTAATACAATTATGTCATGTTTACATGCCTAGTCAAGCAGTCTGTACATCGCGTGGGGTCACATATATTAATTACATCGATAACACACAAGAAAAGACAAGTGATCTTTGCTCTTTTGGAAGGAAAAAAAAGAACAACAAAAGGCATGTTGCAATATAGTACTAACGGGCAACGTTAAAATATATATTTTTCACATGTAGGCCTATTATTAGTTTTATACATTTTAGGAGTGAAAACATGTGTTAAGAAACATATTATGATTTAATTCGTTGGAAATGGGATGCAGGCTTGAACAATGTCTTCTCCAGCTGGAGAGGGACGTGTGGGGGAGAGAGTGGCCAATCAAATCGCACCAAAAACACGGTCCCCTTGACCGTTCAGCCGACTGAGTAGTAGTGAAATTTTTTCAGACTTCGTAGTGTTAATTGACAGAGAATGTATATATATCCATACATGATCTTATACTATTCTTTGATTATCCTCAGTATAAATCACAGGTTTCAATAATGTAACCAAAGAGTAACCCCGCCTGTGAGAGCAGGGTTCTTCCAGTCTTCCGCCGTAGTCTGAAAAGTGAAAACCCACCTCTTCAGACCCAGGCATATGCAAAGGCCCAATTTATGTAACTTAAGATAGCATTTTATGTAGACTCATAAAGACAGCACTATAAAGTAGGCCAGGCTATACATGCATATAGTTTCATAGATATTCCACTGTTACATTATTAGCTTATGTATGATTCATTTGTTTTACATATGTGATGTATTGCCATGCTTTTTGTTCTTTCTTAATGTAAATCTCTCTGGATTAAGAGTGTCTGCTAAATGCCTACATTGTAAATTGTAGTATCAATACTACCATGTAGAAAGTCCTGTACACAACATTTACTTGAATAAAAGTACAAAAGTATTGGCATCAAAATCTACTTAAAGTAGGCCTACCAAAACTCATGTATAGAGAATTTCAAGTATTTAAAAAGATCTTTTGAAAATAGCAGATATACAAACACACAATGTGTTGCATCGCAAACTATTGTGAGCAAGTAGATCTATTTTCAAATGGACAAAATATATATAGGGCTTAATGTATGCTTAATGTATGTTTTGTAATGATAAATCTACAAATAATGAAGTAAAAGTATAATATTTTGATCCGTAGTGTAGTAGTAGAGTAGAATTTAAAGTATTGGAAATACTCATGTAAAGTACAGCAAGGTACAGTACTTGAGTAAATGTACTATCATAGGCACATGCCTATCATCACACAGGCATGTGCCTGTCTGCCTATGTGTAAATATGTACCTGACTGTCAACAACTGTTCCAAAAGAAACATCAGATCGAGTTATTATAACCATTGAACCGTTTCATTCAAGAACTACATTTCTTTCACTTTTTATTTCCAGTGTGTAGAGATGGCGTGTGCCGGCAGCAGCCTCCTGTCTGAAGAGCAGTTCCTGTGTTCTATCTGTCTGGATGTGTTCACTGATCCGATCACCACTCCATGTGGACACAACTACTGCAACGCCTGCATCACACGTTACTGGGACACTAAGGATGTGTGTCAGTGTCCGCTATGCAAAGAAACCTTCTACAAGAAACCAGCGTTCTCCGTTAATAAAGTCCTCTCCGAGATGGCCGATCAGTTCAGGAAGTCAAAGCAGCTGAAGAAAACTTCAACCACAACCCCAGAACCTGCTGAACCAGATGACGTCTCCTGTGACGTCTGTACTGAGAACAAGCTCAAGGCCGTGAAGTCCTGCCTGGTGTGTCTGACCTCCTACTGTGAGACTCACCTGGAGCGTCATCGCACAGTCCCAGCATTAAAACGACACACACTAATCGACCCTGTGAAGAACCTGGAAGACTATATGTGTAAGAAACATGACAGACCTCTGGAGATGTTCTGTAAGACCGACCACACGTGTGTTTGTCAGTTCTGCACTCAGTCAGACCACAAGTTACATCAGATTGTGTCTATGAAAGAGGCATATGAAGGAAAGAAGGCTGAGCTGGGACAGACAGAGGCTGAAGTTCAGCAGATGATCCAGGAGAGACAACTGAAGGTCCAGGAGGTCCAACACTCAGTAGATCTCAGTAAGAAAGATGCAGACAGAGAGATAGCAGGAAGTGTGCAGATCTTCACTGCTCTGATCAGCTGTATTGAGAGAAGCCAGGCTGAGTTCATTGGTGGGATTGAAGAGAAGCAGAAAACAACAGAGAAACAGGCTGAAGGCTTCATTAAAGATCTGCAACAGGAAATCACTGAGTTAAAGAAGAGAAGCTCTGAGCTGAAGCAGCTTTCACTCACTGAAGACCACCTCCACCTCCTCCAGAACTTCACATCCATCAACACTGGGTGGAGACCCACCAAGGACTGGACAAAGGTCAATATAAATCAGTCTCCACACCTGGGGACAGTGAAGACAGCTGTGGCTCAGCTGGAGAAGACACTCAGTAAAGAGATAGAGAAGGAGCTGCGTGATGCTGAGCTGAGGAGGGTCCAGCAATATGCTGTGGATGTAACTCTGGACCCTGATACAGCACACTGCGACCTCATCCTGTCTGAGGATGGAAAACAAGTGAGTGATGGAGACGTGAAGAAGAATCTCCCAGACAACAAAGAGAGATTCTCCCGTAGTGTCTCTGTCTTAGGAAAACAAAGCTTCTCCTCAGGGAGGTTTTACTATGAGGTTCAGGTTAAAGGGAAGACTGACTGGTGGTTAGGAGTGGCCAGAGAGTCCATCAACAGGAAGGGACAAACCACAGTGACCCCCAACAACGGTTACTGGTCTATAGGGTTGATGAATGGAAATAAGTACAAGGCTGCTGCTGGCACTTCTGTCCTCCTCCCTGTGAGAGAGAAGCTCCAGAAAGTGGGAGTGTTTGTGGATTATGAGGAGGGTCTGGTCTCCTTTTATGATGTGGAGTCCAGAGTTCACCTCTACTCTTTCACTGGCTGCTCCTTCACTGAGAGACTCTATCCATACTTCAGTCCCAGTTTGAATGTTGGTGGTAAAAACTCAGCTCCTCTGATCATCTCTCCTGTCAGTCACACTGATTAAAAATCTCAGTTTAACAGGTTAGTTTTAAAATGTATATGGACGGTTGATTCACCGTTTTAGTCAACTGTTGGTTCAAATCATGCCATTTAAGAGTTGTTCACATTCTACTGCATAAACAGACATGATTTTTACATGATTGTCTGAAGTACAGCCAGAGATGAATATGATAAATTGAGTATTTGAGTATAAAAATATTTAGTTTAAAATGTATGTCTGACATCTATATTCCTTTCTTCGTACAATGACTTAGTTTGTTTCATGTGATTGCGTTCAAGTTTAAGGTAAACCCAATATTTTCATTAATGTGAATTAATTCTTTTTTTTTGTTATCAAATGTTTTTTATTTTAAGACAAATCACAATAATACACGTTAACATGAATGACTTAAAGAAAACAAAACACATATAAAACAACACATAACAGCAAAAGCAAGGAACACAAAAACAAACAATCCCACCCACCCCCCCCCCCCCCCCCCCCCCGAGACCAAAGATGCCACAAAATGTTAATGTGAATTAATTCTTAATCAGGAAATGCAATGTTTCATTGTTAGTCTTGTACATTAAAGCAATTACTACAGAATTGTTAATTAAAAATATGTAATGATGTTGATAATTGTTTATGTGGATGTGTTATCAATTAAAGATAAAATGAAAAAATACATGAGCCATTGTAATAATGTAGCCTATATTGTATAGCAGTCTGTGCACCAATTGAATTTCACTCATTTTGTAGTTGGCCGATATGCTTACCCTAGTATTTTTAGGGGTGCTAGTCCCTCCTATATTCAGCTATTAGTGTAGATTTACAAACATTAAATTCCCATTGACAACAAACTGAGAATTTATGTCTCTGAGCAAATCGGTATTTTCGTCCTACACAAATTCCCATTGACATTGAATGGACAATTTACATCATATGTGTCTGAGCAAATTGGCTTAGTGTCCATTATGTCCACACAAACATTAAATTCCCATTGACGATGAATGGAGAATTTTACGTCATAGTATGAGCAAATAGGCATAATGTGTATTTTACGTCAGGATGATGTACGATGATAAGAGTGCCCCTCACTTCACACAGGTGTGATTTTTATCTGCACATGTACAGTAACAATGATCACACATGGAGTTCTATCATAGTACACAATTTTGATTGAAATATTTAACAGTTTGCAGAATTACAGTACATTTCAAGTACAACCAAATACAAAAACTGTTAACTGTGAGTGGACGACACCATAAAATGCATTACACTTGTTTACAATAGGGCCCACCATTTTCAATTCATCAAAACATTAAGAGACGTGTGAATATACACAACTATATAGTCAAAACGGGAAATCATCATAGAGGAGGTAAAAGGGGAAAAGAAACATATACAGTGAGGGGGAAAAGGGGGGGGGGGGATTCAGATTTTACGGGGGCCAGTTTCGAATTGCAGCCGTCCGTAGGTGCCCTTTTTAGTGCAGTTTTGAAGGAGTCAAGGGATTCGCATGTCTTGATGACTGTTGGTAGGGCGTTCCACATTTTGGTGGCATATAGAAGCGAAATTAATTTAGTCCCCCATGTATTTTTTTATTTTTATTGTGCCTAACAAACATACAATTGTTAGTTTGAAGAAGTTTTTGAGGAAGCAATTTTTTAAATAGTGTATTGATATGAACAAGATTTAGATATTCAGTAAAGTTATGTAAATGTTGGAACGTCCTCCATGGGCTTTAGGCACTGATAGACAGTATTATCTGACCCCTGGTGGCCACTCTTTGACATTGTGCATTCTGCTTCATGTCTGGTAAATAAAGAAATGTCTTTCTCAGCTGAAAACCTTTTCTCTTCTGTTGAACATGAAATAAGTTGAATTGTTGTACAACTGTTTGTTCTTCACCTCATTTATCCCATTTGAAATATGGTGGTATAAACTCTGCTCCTCTGATAATCTCTCCTGTCAATCACACAGATTAGACTAAACCTCAGCTTCACTAAAAGGTTTTCATTTAAGACAATAAAGGTGTATAATTATGGAAGGTTAATTTACAGATTCACCTGCCAGTTCAAATCAAGCCATTGATTACTGTCGCTCCTATTGTATATCTGACTGTTGAAATCTTTTCTTTGTTGGTACAAAGACTTGATTGTGTGTTTTATTTTATTGCCTTCCAGTTTGACATTGTTTTTAAATTAAAGAGCATCAATAATGTTTATCAGGAATACTAATGTATTGTCAGTCTTGCACTTTAATGCAATTACTATAGAACTGTTAATTGTAAATCTAATATTAATGATCTTTGGGGATTTGATTTACGAGAATGTACAAGAAAATGCTTAGTTAATCCATTCATAAAACTTTACAACTGGAACCAATTATGTGTCCATGTTGTTATTTGTATGTACACTTTAGAGTGTATTTTGTCCACACAAACAATAAATTCCCATCATTGACAAAAAAGCAAAAAGCAAATGGGCATAGTGTCTATTTTATGTCATGATGATGTACTATGATAAGAGCGCCCCTCACTTCACACGGGTGTGATTTTTATGTGCACATTTACAGTAACAATTATCAGACATGGAGTTCTATCATAGTACAGTCAAAGTCTTGATTTACTAACTTTCATAGAAATTAACGAGGAGAGGATGAGGAGAGATTTGGGAGAGGGAAGGAGTGGATCTGCTCACTGCTCAAATCTAAAATACCTAAAACCACATATTACACACATAAAAGATCTATCCCCCAGGAAAGTGTTCTAAATCTGCTAAACGTAACATATAATATTTTTGCAAAAAGGGTGAAGTGTCCCTTTAACTGCAACAAGGAAGTTTCTCAGTAAATCTAAACTGAAAGTACAGCGCTGACAGAAGCTGGGTGTTAGACAGCTCACTGCACTCTCTCTACCACACCTTCAGTCGACGGATCTTTCACAGAAATACTTAGACAGGTGAGTAGCCTACAACAAACTATATGACTTAATACAATATATATATATATAACCGCTCCTATCCAGCAGAATAACAAACGCTCCAACTGATATCTCAAGGTTGTTTATTTCCCCAAGACAACATGAAAAACTGCAACACAAAACACGATATCCTTTTAAACACAATGAAACATGAAATATGAAAGTCCTTGTTGTCAGTCAATCATGATGTCCGTATTATATATAAACAAACACTGCAATGAGATGTACACAAACAATTAAACGACAGAATTACAACACTGTTTACAAACAAAGAAAACAACAACATGTAACATACCGTGTGCGCCTTCTGCAGATTATTTTAGGAGAGCTACGTTATCTTCTCTTATGTTCTTTATTTAAGGACACTCTTTTTAGACGTGGGAAGAGCTCCTTGCACCACTGAAACCCAGCTTGTTCTGAGTTCAGCTCACACAGGTGCAATCAATGCTGCCTCAGTCTAATCACAGGGCTCTGCTCCTGCATGCCCTTCCAGGTCATAATGAACAGCAATAAAGGACCAGGCACCACACACAGCATGCAAATACAATATGTACCCAAATAAACATACATATAATGTTCACATATTATACATTTTCAGAAAGGTAAGCAATAAAATAGAATATTACAAAATGCCCATTGCTGGGACAGCTACAATATCATTAATTGACAGAGAATGTATATATATCCATACATGATCTTATACTATTCTTTGATTATCCTCAGTATAAATCACAGGTTTCAATAATGTAACCAAAGAGTAGCCTGACCTAAGCAGAGACATTTCTGGTCTAGAGGGGCGGGTCGCGCCTCAGAAATGCGCGCACCCTGATTGGATCTCATCGATCTGTCCGTCACCCCCGGCCCCTCCTCTCCCCCCTAGTGCAGCGCTACGTCACATAATTTAGAGCGACGCCCACCCGGAAGGGTTGACTCCCACTTTTAGACTGGTTCAGCCCACGGCTTTTTCCAGGCTTTCATCTTTCGCGCAGACGAAATAAAAGCCTGGGTATCGAGGCTAACCAAAGAGTAACCCCGCCCGTGAGAGCAGGGTTCTTCCAATCTTCCGCCGTAGTCTGAAAAGTGAAAACCCACCTCTTCAGACTCCATCATGGCCCGAAGCACACATTTACAGGCATATGCAAAGGCCCAACTTATGTAATTTAAGATAGCATTTTATGTACACTCATAAAGACAGCACTATAAAGTAGGCCAGGCTATACATGCATATAGTTTCATAGATATTCCACTGTTACGTTCTTAGCTTATGTATGATTCATGAATTACTTTTTTTATGTATGTGATGTATTGCCATGCTTTTTGTTCTTGCTTAATGTAAATCTCTCTGGATTAAGAGCGTCTGCTAAATGCCTACATTGTAAATTGTAAGAGTATCAATACTACCATGTAGAAAGTCTTGTACACAACATTTACTTGAGTAAAAGTATTGGCATCAAAATATACTTAAAGTACCAAAACTCATTTATACAGACTGTCCCATTTCAAGTATTCAAATGTATAAAAATACCTTTTGAAAATAGCAGATATACAAACTCACAATGTGTTGCATCGCAACCTATTGTGAGCTAGTAGATCATCTATTTTCAAATGGACGAAATATATATAGGGCTTAATGTATGCTTAATGTATGTTTTGTAATGATAAATCTACAAATAATGAAGTAAAAGTATAATATTTTGATCCTTAGTGTAGTAGTGTAGTAGAGTAGAATTAAAAGTATTGGAAATTCGAAATACTCAAGTAAAGTACAGAAAGGTACAGTACTTGAGTAAATGTAGTTAAGTAAATGTACTATCATAGGCACATGCCTATCATCACACAGGCATGTGCCTGTCTGCCTATGTGTAAATATGTACCTGACTGTCAACAACTGTTCCAAAAGAAACATCAGATCGAGTTATTATAACCATTGAACTGTTTCATTCAAGAACTACATTTCTTTCACTTTTTATTTCCAGCGTGTAGAGATGGCGTGTGCCGGCAGCAGCCTCCTGTCTGAAGAGCAGTTCCTGTGTTCTATCTGTCTGGATGTGTTCACTGATCCAATCAGCACTCCATGTGGACACAACTACTGCAACGCCTGCATCACAGGTTACTGGGACACTAAGGATGTGTGTCAGTGTCCGCTATGCAAAGAAACCTTCTACAAGAGACCAGCGTTCTCCGTTAATAAAGTCCTCTCCGAGATGGCCGATCAGTTCAGGAAGTCAAAGCAGCTGAAGAAAACCACAACCCCAGAACCTGCTGAACCAGATGACGTCTCCTGTGACATCTGTACTGAGAACAAGCTCAAGGCCGTGAAGTCCTGCCTGATATGTCTGACCTCCTACTGTGAGACTCACCTGGAGCGTCATCGCACAGTCCCAGCATTAAAACGACACACACTAATCGACCCCGTGAAGAACCTGGAGGCCTATATGTGTGAGAAACATGACCGACCTTTGGAGATGTTCTGTAAGACCGACCACACATGTGTTTGTCAGTTCTGCACTCAGTTAGAGCACAAGTTACATCAGATTGTGTCTATGAAAGAGGCATATGAAGGAAAGAAGGCTGAGCTGGGAGAGACAGAGGCTGAAGTTCAGCAGATGATCCAAGAGAGACAACTGAAGGTCCAGGAGGTCCAACACTCAGTAGATCTCAGTAAGAAAGATGCAGACAGAGAGATGGCAGGCAGTGTGCAGGTCTTCACTGCTCTGATCAGCTGTATTGAGCGAAGCCAGGCTGAGCTCATTTGTGGGATTGCAGAGAAGCAGAAAACAACAGAGAAACAGGCTGAAGGCTTCATTAAAGATCTGCAACAGGAAATCTCTGAGTTGAAGAAGAGGATCTCTGAGCTGAAGCAGCTCTCACTCACTGAAGACCACGTCCACCTCCTCCAGAACTTCACATCCATCAACACTGGGTGGAGACCCACCAAGGACTGGACAAAGGTCAAGGTCCATCAGTCTCCACACCTGGGGACAGTGAAGACAGCTGTGGCTCAGCTGGAGAAGACACTCAGTCAAGAGATAGAGAAGGAGCTGCATGATGCTGAGCTGGGTCCAGCAATATGCTGTGGATGTAACTCTGGACCCTGATACAGCACACTGCAAACTCATCCTGTCTGAGGATGGAAAACAAGTGAGTTATGGAGCCGTGAAGAAGAATCTCCCAGACAACAAAGAGAGATTCTCTCAATGTCTCAGTGTCTTAGGAAAACAAAGCTTCTCCTCAGGAAGGTTTTACTTTGAGGTTCAGGTTAAAGGGAAGACATGGTGGGATTTAGGAGTGGCCAGAGAGTCCATCAACAGGAAGGGACCACTCACACTTAGCCCCAACAACGGTTACTGGTCTATAGAGTTGAAGAATGGAAATGAGTACAGGGCTGGTGCTGGCCCTGCTGTCCTCCTCCTTGTAAGAGAGAAGCTCCAGAAAGTGGGAGTGTTTGTGGATTATGAGGAGGGTCTGGTCTCCTTTTATGATGTGGAGTCCAGAGTTCACCTCTACTCTTTCAGTGGCTGCTCCTTCACTGAGAGACTCTGTCCATACTTCAGTCCCAGTTTGAATTATGATGGTAAAAACTCAGCTCCTCTGATCATCTCTCCTGTCAGTCACACTGATTAAAAATCTCATTTTAACATGAACAGGTTAGTTTTAAAATGTATATGGACGGTTGATTCACCGTTTTAGTCAACTGTTGGTTCAAATCATGCCATTTAAGAGTTGTTCATATTCTACTGCATAAACAGACATGATTTTTACATGATTGTCTGAAGTACAGCCAGAGATGAATATGATAAATTGAGTATCAAAATATTTAGTTTAAAATGTATTCTGTCTGTGACATCTATATTCCTTTCTTCGTACAATGACTTAGTTTGTTTCATGTGATTGCGTTCAAGTTTAAGGTAAACCCAATATTTTCATTAATGTGAATTAATTCTTTTTTTTTTGTTATCAAATGTTTTTTATTTTAAGACAAATCACAATAATACACGTTAACAACATGAATGACTTAAAGAAAACAAAACACATATAAAACAACACATAACAGCAAAAGCAAGGAACACAAAAACAAACAATCCCACCCACCCCTCCCCCCCGAGACCAAAGATGCCACAAAATGTTAATGTGAATTAATTCTTAATCAGGAAATGCAATATTTCATTGTTAGTCTTGTACATTAAAGCAATTACTACAGAATTGTTAATTAAAAATATGTAATGATGTTGATGTTAATAATTGTTTATGTGGATGTGTTATCAATTAAAGATAAAATGAAAAAATACATGAGCCATTGTAATAATGTAGCCTATATTGTATAGCAGTCTGTGCACCAATTGAATTTCACTCATTTTGTAGTTGTTGCTATTTTACGTCATGATGTACGATAAGAGTGCCCCTCACTTCACACAGGTGTGATTTTTATCTGCACATGTACAGTAACAATGATCACACATCATAGTAAACCATTTTGATTGATTGAAATATTTATTAACAGTTTGCAGAATTACAGTACATTTCAAGTAGGCCTACAACTCAATACAAAGACTTTTAACTGTGTGGACGACACCATAAAGCATTACACTTGTTTACAAAATGTGCATGTCTTCATGACTGTTGGTAGGGCGTTCCACATTTTGGTGGCATATAGAAGCAAAATTAATTTAGTCCCCCATGTATTGTTTTATTTTTATTGTGCCTAACAAACATACAATTGTTAGTTTGAAGAAGTTTTTGAGGAAGCAATTTTTTAAATAGTGTATTGATATGAACAAGATTTAGATATTCAGTAAAGTTATGTAAATGTTGGAACGTCCTCCATGGGCTTTAGGCACTGGTAGACAGTATTATCTGACCCCTGGTGGCCACTCTTTGACATTGTGCATTCTGCTTCATGTCTGGTAAATAAAGAAATGTCTATTCTCAGCTGAAAACCTTTTCTCTTCTGTTGAACATGAAATAAGTTGAATTGTTGTACATAATTTCTCCTGTTCATCCTCATGGTTCAGGACACACAGATATGTTTAACAGTAATATGCCTAGATTGATATAATGGGCCTACAAAAGTTGACACAATCTCCTGTCCTAATAAATGTAACATTTCGTTACCAAAAAAGAAAGAAAGAAAATGTATTAATTCATTCACTAGAGCCTTATCAAAAGGCCTTCAAATCTATTGCAATAACTTGATTTTCACGAATCACGTTATTGCATCAGTAGGCCTAATAAACAATGTCCTACACTGACACAAATTGACAACTTTACAAAAACAAAAATACATCCATATTGCTTTTCATCATCAAGTCAACTTGATGACATAATGTTGTATAAAGTAAATTGAAGACAACAGGCCTTTTTTTAGTGCAATAGATCATAATGTAATAATCTACTGCAACGTAATATTACATAATTATGTAACTGAGCGTACAAATGTTAACTTAAACAGGTGGAATTTTACCGTACTTTTGAGGTACTTTTGCTTTACATAGTGATTCCATACAGTATGTATGTGCTGCAGTGCAGCACATACATATTATATAGCACAAGCACATAACAAAATATCAATGCATTAATAATTACAATCCAATAGACATTCTGCAGCTATAGGGTTTGCTGGTAGGCTACTGTGGCTGTGAGTATATTTTGATGCCTTTTTTGAAGACCATTGTACTTATAGCTTTCTTGACCCTCCTGTCCTCCTCCCTGTAAGAGAGGAGCTCCAGAAAGTGGGAGTGTTTGTGGATTATGAGGAGGGTCTGGTCTCCTTTTATGATGTGGAGTCCAGAGTTCATCTCTACTCTTTCACTGGCTGCTCCTTCACTGAGAGACTCTATCCTTTCTTCAGTCCTAGTGTCAAAAGGCTCATGGAGAGGCTCATCAATCCAATCAGGCCTGATTGAATGGCAGGTTGTTCCCTGGCCACGCACAGGTGTGGGAGGCTATATAAGTGGCCTAGCTGCACTCATTTCCCAAAGCCCAGATCACCAAACCACTGCTGCCTGTCTCCCAAACATAAACCGCCACCTTCTACCACCTCCTGCAACCCTCCAACCTGTGTGCGTCCAAGAGCAAACGTAAGTCAGAAAGGCTGTGGAACAGCAACTGTTTGTTCTTCACCTCATTTATACCACCATTTGAAATATGGTGGTATAAACTCTGCTCCTCTGATAATCTCTCCTGTCAATCACACAGATTAGACTAAACCTCAGCTTCACTAAAAGGTTTTCATTTAAGACAATAAAGGTGTATAATTATGGAAGGTTAATTTACAGATTCACCTGCCAGTTCAAATCAAGTCATTGATTACTGTCGCTCCTATTCTATATCTGACTGTTGAAATCTTTTCTTCATTTCTTTGTTAATAGTACAACGACTTGATTGTGTGTTTTATTTTATTGCCTTCCAGTTTGACATTGTTTTTAAATTAAGGAGCATGAATAATGTTTATCAGGAATACTAATGTATTGTCAGTCTTGTACTTTAATGCAATTACTATAGAACTGTTAATTGTAAATCTAATATTAATGATCTTTGGGGATTTGATTTACGAGAATGTACAAGAAAACACGAAGATTTATGTATATTTCCGCACAGTAATGAGCAGGATAATATGTCTATACAGGTATATGCTACCTTAGAATAGATGTAGGCCTAGACCTATTTGACAGTGCATAAACACAACATTTACTTACTAGTAAAAGTACAAAAGTTTTGGCATCAAAATATACCTAATGTACCAAAACTCATTTATACAGAATGTCCCATTTCAAGTATTCAAATGTATAAAAAGATCTTTTGAAAATGGCAGATATACAAACTCACAATGCGTCGCATCGCAACCTATTGTGAGCTAGTAGATCATCTATTTTCAAATGGACGAAATATATATAGGGCTTAATGCATGTAATGTATGCTTAATGTATGTTTTGTAATGATAGATCTAAAAATAACGAAGTAAAAGTATAATATTTTGATCCGTAATGTAGTAGTGGAGTAGAATTAAAAGTATTGGAAATACTCAAGTAAAGTACAGAAAGGTACAGTACTTGAGTAAATGTAGTTAAGTAAATGTACTATCATAGGCACATGCCTATCATCACACAGGCATGTGCCTGTCTGCCTATGTGTAAATATGTACCTGACTGTCAACAACTGTTCCAAAAGAAACATCAGATCGAGTTATTATAACCATTGAACCGTTTAATTCAAGAACTACATTTCTTTCACTTTTTATTTCCAGTGTGTAGAGATGGCGTGTGCCGGCAGCAGCCTCCTGTCTGAAGAGCAGTTCCTGTGTTCTATCTGTCTGGATGTGTTCACTGATCCGATCACAACTCCATGTGGACACAACTACTGCAACGCCTGCATCACACGTTACTGGGACACTAAGGATGTGTGTCAGTGTCCGCTATGCAAAGAAACCTTCTACAAGAGACCAGCGTTCTCCGTTAATAAAGTCCTCTCCGAGATGGCTGATCAGTTCAGGAAGTCAAAGCAGCTGAAGAAAACTTCAACCACAACCCCAGAACCTGCTGAACCAGATGACGTCTCCTGTGACGTCTGTACTGAGAACAAGCTCAAGGCCGTGAAGTCCTGCCTGATGTGTCTGACCTCCTACTGTGAGACTCACCTGGAGCGTCATCGCACAGTCCCAGCATTAAAACGACACACACTAATCGACCCTGTGAAGAACCTGGAGGACTATATGTGTCAGAAACATGACAGACCTTTGGAGATGTTCTGTAAGACCGACCACACCTGTGTTTGTCAGTTCACTCAGTCAGACCACAAGTTACATCAGATTGTGTCTATGAAAGAGGCATATGAAGGAAAGAAGGCTGAGCTGGGACAGACAGAGGCTGAAGTTCAGCAGATGATCCAGGAGAGACAACTGAAGGTCCAGGAGGTCCAACACTCAGTAGATCTCAGTAAGAAAGATGCAGACAGAGAGATGGCAGACAGTGTGCAGGTCTTCACTGCTCTGATCAGCTGTATTGAGAGAAGCCAGGCTGAGCTCATTGGTGGGATTGAAGAGAAGCAGAAAACGACAGAGAAACAGGCTGAAGGCTTCATTAAAGATCTGCAACAGGAAATATCTGAGTTAAAGAAGAGAAGCTCTGAGCTGAAGCAACTCTCACTCACTGAAGACCTCCTCCAGAACTTCACATCCATCAACACTGGGTGGAGACCCACCAAGGACTGGACAAAGGTCAAGGTCCATCAGTCTCCACACCTGGGGACAGTGAAGACAGCTGTGGCTCAGCTGAAGAAGACACTCAGTAAAGAGATAGAGAAGGAGCTGCGTGATGCTGAGCTGAGGAGGGTCCAGCAATATGCTGTGGATGTAACTCTGGACCCTGATACAGCACACTGCGACCTCATCCTGTCTGAGGATGGAAAACAAGTGAGTGATGGAGACGTGGAGAAGAATCTCCCAGACAACAAAGAGAGATTCTCTTCATGTGCCTCTGTCTTAGGAAAACAAAGCTTCTCCTCAGGAAGGTTTTACTATGAGGTTCAGGTTAAAGGGAAGACTGAGTGGGGTTTAGGAGTGGCCAGAGAGTCCATCAACAGGAAGGGACCAATCACACTGAGCCCCAACAACGGTTACTGGTCTATAGTGTTGAGGAATGGAAATAAGTACTGGGCTGCTGCTGACCCTACTGTCCTCCCTGTGAGAGAGAAGATCCAGAAAGTGGGAGTGTTTGTGGATTATGAGGAGGGTCTGGTCTCCTTTTATGATGTGGAGTCCAGAGTTCATCTCTACTCTTTCAGTGGCTGCTCCTTCACTGAGAGACTATCCATACTTCGATACTGGACTACATGATGATGGTAAAAACTCTGCTCCTCTGATCATCTCTCCTGTCAGTCACACTGATTAAAAATCTCACTTTAACATGAACAGGTTAGTTTTAAAATGTATATGGACGGTTGATTCACAGTTTTAGTCAACTGTTGGTTCAAATCATGCCATTTAAGAGTTGTTCATATTCTACTGCATAAACAGACATGATTTTACATGATTGTCTGAAGTACAGCCAGAGATTAATATTAAATTGAGTATCAAAATATTTAGTTTAAAAAATGTATTCTGTCTGTGAGACATCTATATTCCTTTCTTCGTACAATGACTTGTGTTTCATGTGATTGTGTTCAAGTTTAAGGTAAACCCAATATTTTCATTAATGTGAATTAATTCTTAATCAGGAAATGCAATGTTTCATTGTTAGTCTTGTACATTAAAGCAATTACTACAGAATTGTTAATTAAAAATATGTAATGATGTTGATAATTGTTTATGTGGATGTGTTATCAATTAAAGATAAAATGAAAAAATACATGAGCCATTGTAATGTAGCCTATATTGTATAGCAGTCTGTGCACCAATTGAATTTCACTCATTTTGTAGTTGGCCGATATGCTTACCCTAGTATTTTTGAGGGGCGCTAGTCCCTCCTATATTCAGCTATTAGTGTAGATTTACGAACATTAAATTCCCATTAACATTGAATGGACAATTTACATCACGTGTCTGAGCAAATTGGCTTAGAGCGCCCCTCACTTCACACAGGTGTGATTTTTATCTGCACATGTACAGTAACAATGATCACACATGGAGTTCTATCATAGTACACAATATTGATTGATTGAAATATTTATTAACAGTTTGCAGAATTACAGTACATTTCAAGCACAACTCAATACAAACCTCGGTGTTGTCCTGGACAGTCAGCTCTCGTTCAAAGCTCACATCACGGCTGTCACTCGATCCTGTAGGTTCACACTCTATAATATACGACGAATTAGACCATTCCTCACCCAGGAATCAGCCCAGCTCCTAATCCAGACAACAGTCTTGTCAAAACTCGACTATTGTAACTCCCTCCTTACTGGCCTACCAGCATGTGCACTTAAGCCTCTCCAGCTGATCCAAAATGCCGCAGCTCGCTTGGTCTTCAACCAGCCAAAATTCTCACATGTCTCCCCCCTGCTCCGCTCCCTCCACTGGCTCCCGGTCGCTGCCTGCACAGAATACAAAACTCTGATGCTGGCATTCAAGGCAACCAAAGGTATGGCTCCCCCATATCTTGCAAGTATGATTGAACCCTACAAACCCTCCCGCGCACTCAGATCAGCCAACGCAGGGAAGCTGGAAGTACCCTCATTAAAAACGCCGGGACAACGCTCCACACGTCCCAAATTCTTCTCCCTTCTGGCTCCAAAACCCATTGCAGTCAGAACTGCAGCATCACTCCCAATCTTCCGCCGTAGTCTGAAAACCCACCTTTTCAGACTCCATGGCCCATAGCACTTACCCTACCCCCTTAGATAGCATTATTTTCTGTAGACTTAGATAGCATCTGATACAGACTTATAGCATGTTATGTAGACGGCACTATAATTGCATTGTATATAGTCATAGCACGCCATAGTACATTATGTATAGCATAGTAGTGTATATATATATATATATAGTTTATATGTATAGTCTCATAATATAGATATTCCACTGTTACTTTCTTAGCTTACGTATGTTTTATGATAAATGCTTTTGTGATGTATTCCCATGCTTTTGTTCTTGATTATTGTAAATCGCTCTGGATTAAGAGCGTCTGCTAAATGCCTAAATTGTAATTGTAAATTGTAAAGACTGTTAACTGTGAGTGGACGACCCAATAAAGCATTACACTTGGGGTCCACCTTGTTCAATTCATCCAAAACATTTAGAGACAAAGTCTCTAGTACAAATAGACACTTAAAACATTTTAATACATATTTCACTTGTAACAGTGCATTTGTAGGCTACAATGTAATATTGCTTCAAATAAATATGATTATACTTTTCCACAACGTAGGATAGGATGTTTACAGTCTTAACG
This sequence comes from Protomyctophum parallelum, assembly GCF_964188405.1. NCBI lineage: Eukaryota > Metazoa > Chordata > Actinopteri > Myctophiformes > Myctophidae > Protomyctophum > Protomyctophum parallelum. The sequence goes on along the minus strand of NC_139704.1, from coordinate 46,115,172 downwards.
GCTACTCTACTTTGGGAGTTTCTGGGAGCAATCAATGCCTAAAACCCCCTGAGAATGAACCAAATGGTAGCCAAAAAGACCCATGTTTTTTGATTGATTAATTTGATTGATTTATTAACAGTTTTAAGAATTACAGTACATTTCAAGTACAACCAAATACAAAAACTGTTAACTGTGAGTGGACGACACCATAAAGCATTACACTTGTTTACAATAGGGCCCACCATTTTCAATTCATCAAATCATTAAGAGACGTGTGAATATACACAACTATATAGTCAAAACGGGAAATCATCATAGAGGAGGTAAAAGGGGAAAAGAAACATATACAGTGAGGGGGAAAAGGGGGGGGGGGGGGAATTCAGATTTTACGGGGGCCAGTTTCGAATTGCAGCCGTCCGTAGGTGCCCTTTTTAGTGCAGTTTTGAAGGAGTCAAGGGATTCTCATGTCTTGATGACTGTTGGTAGGGCGTTCCACATTTTGGTGGCATATAGAAGCGAAATTAATTTAGTCCCCCATGTATTGTTTTATTTTTATTGTGCCTAACAAACATACAATTGTTAGTTTGAAGAAGTTTTTGAGGAAGCAATTTTTTAAATAGTGTATTGATATGAAGAAGATTTAGATATTCAGTAAAGTTATGTAAATGTTGGAACGTCCTCCATGGGCTTTAGGCACTGATAGACAGTATTATCTGACCCCTGGTGGCCACTCTTTGACATTGTGCATTCTGCTTCATGTCTGGTAAATAAAGAAATGTCTTTCTCAGCTGAAAACCTTTTCTCTTCTGTTGAACATGAAATAAGTTGAATTGTTGTACATAATTTCTCCTGTTCATTCTCATGGTTCAGGACACACAGATATGTTTAACAGTAATATGCCTAGATATAATGGGCCTACAAAAGTTGACACAATCTCCTGTCCTAATAAATGTAACATTTCGTTACCAAAAAAGAAAGAAAGAAATTAATGTATTCATTCACTAGAGCCGTATCAAAAGGCCTTCAAATCTATTGCAATAACTTGATTTTCACGAATCATGTTAATGCATCAGTAGGCCTAATAAACGATGTCCTACATTGACACAAATGGACAACTTTACAAAAACAAAAATACATCCATATTGCTTTTCATCATCAAGTCAACTTGATGACATGTTGTATAAAGTAAATTGAAGACAACAGGCCTTTTTTTTTGTGCAATAGATCATAATCTAATAATCTACTGCAACGTAATATTACATAATTATGTAACTGAGCGTACAAATGTTAACTTAAACAGGTGGAATTTTACTTTTGCTTTACATAGTGATTCCATACAGTATGTATGTGCCAAAATATCAATGCATTAATAATTACAATCCAATATAGACATTCTGCAGCTATAGGGTTTGCTGGTAGGCTACTGTGGCTGTGAGTATATTTTGATGCCTTTTTTGAAGACCTTTGTACTTATAGCTTGATTGATTGATTGAAGTATTTATTAACAGTTTGCAGAATTACAGTACAGTTCAAGCACAACTCAATACAAACTTTGTATTGAGTTGTGCATGGCTGCTGCTGACCCTCCTGTCCTCCTCCCTGTAAGAGAGAAGCTCCAGAAAGTGGGAGTGTTTGTGGATTATGAGGAGGGTCTGGTCTCCTTTTATGATGTGGAGACCAGAGTTCATCTCTACTCTTTCACTGGCTGCTCCTTCACTGAGAGACTGTATCCTTTCTTCAGTCCCAGTGTCAAAAGGCTCATGGAGAGGCTCATCAATCCAATCAGGCCTGATTGAATGGCAGGTTGTTCCCTGGCCACGCACAGGTGTGGGAGGCTATATAAGTGGCCTAGCTGCACTCATTTCCCAAAGCCCAGATCACCAAACCACTGCTGCCTGTCTCCCAAACATAAAGCTCCACCTTCTACCACCTCCTGCAACCCTCCAACCTGTGTGCGTCCAAGAGCAAACGTAAGTCAGAAAGGCTGTGGAACAGCAACTGTTTGTTCTTCACCTCATTTATACCACCATTTGAAATATGGTGGTATAAACTCTGCTCCTCTGATAATCTCTCCTGTCAATCACACAGATTAGACTAAACCTCAGCTTCACTAAAAGGTTTTCATTTAAGACAATAAAGGTGTATAATTATGGAAGGTTAATTTACAGATTCACCTGCCAGTTCAAATCAAGTCATTGATTACTGTCGCTCCTATTCTATATCTGACTGTTGAAATCTTTTCTTTGTTAGTACAAAGACTTGATTGTGTGTTTTATTGTATTGCCTTCCAGTTTGACATTGTTTTTAAATTAAAGAGCATGAATAATGTTTATCAGGAATACTAATGTATTATTGTCAGTCTTGTACTTTAAAGCAATTACTATAGAACTGTTAATTGTAAATCTAATATTAATGATCTTTGGGGATTTGATTTACGAGAATATACAAGAAAACACGAAGATTTATGTATATTTCCGCACAGTAATGAGCAGGATAATAATGTCTATACAGGTATATGGTACCTTAGAATAGATGTAGGCCTATACCTATTTGACAGTGCATAAACACAACATTTACTTGAGTAAAAGTACAAATGTTTTGGCATCAAAATATACTTAAGTACCAAAACTCATTTATACAGAATGTCCCATTTCAAGTATTCAAATGTATAAAAAGATCTTTTGAAAATAGCAGATATACAAACTCACAATGTGTCGCATCGCAACCTATTGTGAGCTAGTAGATCATCTATTTTGTATGTTTTGTAATGATAAATCTACAAATAATGAAGTAAAAGTATAATATTTTGATCCGTAGTGTAGTAGTGGAGTAGAATTTAAAGTATTGGAAATACTCAAGTAAAGTACAGAAAGGTACAGTACTTGAGTAAATGTAGTTAAGTAAATGTACTATCATAGGCACATGCCTATCATCACACAGGCATGTGCCCGTCTGCCTATGTGTAAATATGTACCTGACTGTCAACAACTGTTCCAAAAGAAACATCAGATCGAGTTATTATAACCATTGAACTGTTTCATTCAAGAACTACATTTCTTTCACTTTTTATTTCCAGTGTGTAGAGATGGCGTGTGCCGGCAGCAGCCTCCTGTCTGAAGAGCAGTTCCTGTGTTCTATCTGTCTGGATGTGTTCACTGATCCGATCAGCACTCCATGTGGACACAACTACTGCAACGCCTGCATCACACGTTACTGGGACACTAAGGATGTGTGTCAGTGTCCACTATGCAAAGAAACCTTCTACAAGAGACCAGCGTTCTCCGTTAATAAAGTCCTCTCCGAGATGGCTGATCAGTTCAGGAAGTCAAAGCAGCTGAAGAAAACTTCAACCACAACCCCAGAACCTGCTGAACCAGATGACGTCTCCTGTGACGTCTGTACTGAGAACAAGCTTAAGGCCGTGAAGTCCTGCCTGATGTGTCTGACCTCCTACTGTGAGACTCACCTGGAGCCTCATCACAGAGTCTTAGGATTAAAACGACACACACTAATCGACCCTGTGAAGAACCTGGAAGACTATATGTGTAAGAAACATGACAAACCTCTGGAGATGTTCTGTAAGACCGACCACACGTGTGTTTGTCAGTTCTGCACTCAGTCAGACCACAAGTTACATCAGATTGTGTCTATGAAAGAGGCATATGAAGGAAAGAAGGCTGAGCTGGGAGAGACAGAGGCTGAAGTTCAGCAGATGATCCAGGAGAGACAACTGAAGGTCCAGGAGGTCCAACACTCAGTAGATCTCAGTAAGAAAGATGCAGACAGAGAGATAGCAGGAAGTGTGCAGGTCTTCACTGCTCTGATCAGCTGTATTGAGAGAGGCCAGGCTGAGCTCATTGGTGGGATTGAAGAGAAGCAGAAAACAACAGAGAAACAGGCTGAAGGCTTCATTAAAGATCTGCAACAGGAAATCTCTGAGTTAAAGAAGAGAAGCTCTGAGCTGAAGCAGCTTTCACTCACTGAAGACCACCTCCACCTCCTCCAGAACTTCACATCCATCAACACTGGGTGGAGACCCACCAAGGACTGGACAAAGGTCAACGTCCATCAGTCTCCACACCTGGGGACAGTGAAGACAGCTGTGGCTCAGCTGGAGAAGACACTCAGTAAAGAGATAGAGAAGGAGCTGCGTGATGCTGAGCTGAGGAGGGTCCAGAAATATGCTGTGGATGTGACTCTGGACCCTGATACAGCACACTGCAACCTCATCCTGTCTGAGGATGGAAAACAAGTGAGTCATGGAGACGTGGAGAAGGATCTCCCAGACAACAAAGAGAGATTCTCCCGTTATTTATCTGTCTTAGGAAAACAAAGCTTCTCCTCAGGGAGGTTTTACTATGAGGTTCAGGTTAAAGGGAAGACAGCGTGGTTTTTAGGAGTGGCCAGAGAGTCCATCAACAGGAAGGGACCAACCACACTGACCCCCAACAACGGTTACTGGTCTATAGGGTTGATGATGAATGGAAATAAGTACGAGGCTGTTGCTGACCCTTCTGTCCTCCTCCCTGTGAGAGAGAAGCTCCAGAAAGTGGGAGTGTTTGTGGATTATGAGGAGGGTCTGGTCTCCTTTTATGATGTGGAGTCTAGAGTTCACCTCTACTCTTTCAGTGGCTGCTCCTTCACTGAGAGACTCTATCCATACTTCTGTCCCTGTTTGAATTATGATGGTAAAAACTCAGCTCCTCTGATCATCTCTCCTGTCAGTCACACTGATTAAAAATCTCAGTTTAACAGGTTAGTTTTAAAATGTATATGGACGGTTGATTCACCGTTTTAGTCAACTGTTGGTTCAAATCATGCCATTTAAGAGTTGTTCATATTCTACTGCATAAACAGACATGATTTTTACATGATTGTCTGAAGTACAGCCAGAGATGAATATGATAAATTGAGTATTTGAGTATAAAAATATTTAGTTTAAAATGTATTCTGTCTGTGACATCTATATTCCTTTCTTCATACAATGACTTAGTTTGTTTCATGTGATTGCGTTCAAGTTTAAGGTAAACCCAATATTTTCATTAATGTGAGTTAATTCTTTTTTTTTGTTATCAAATGTTTTTTATTTTAAGACAAATCACAATAATACACGTTAACAACATGAATGACTTAAAGAAAATAAAACAACACATAACAGCAAAAGCAAGGAACACAAAAACAAACAATCCCACCCACCCCTCCCCCCCAAGACCAAAGATGCCACAAAATGTTAATGTGAATTAATTCTTAATCAGGAAATGCAATGTTTCATTGTTAGTCTTGTACATTAAAGCAATTACTACAGAATTGTTAATTAAAAATATGTAATGATGTGGATGTGTTATCAATTAAAGATAAAATGAAAAAATACATGAGCCATTGTAATAATGTAGCCTATATTGTATAGCAGTCTGTGCACCAATTGAATTTCACTCATTTTGTAGTTGGCCGATATGCTTACCCTAGTATTTTTAGGGGTGCTAGTCCCTCCTATATTCAGCTATTAGTGTAGATTTACAAACATTAAATTCCCATTGACAACAAACTGAGAATCTATGTGCCTGAGCAAATCGGTATTTTCGTCCTACACAAATTCCCATTGACATTGAATGGACAATTTACATCATATGTGTCTGAGCAAATTGGCTTAGTGTCCATTATGTCCACACAAACATTAAATTCCCATTGACAATGAATGGAGAATTTTACGTCATAGTATGAGCAAATAGGCATAATAGTGTCTATTTTACGTCAGGATGATGTACGATGATAAGAGTGCCCCTCACTTCACACAGGTGTGATTTTTATCTACTCATGTACAGTAACAATGATCACACATGGAGTTCTATCATAGTACACAATTTTGATTGATTGAAATATTTAACAGTATGCAGAATTACAGTACATTTCAAGTACAACCAAATACAAAAACTGTTAACTGTGAGTGGACGACACCATAAAGCATTACACTTGTTTACAATAGGGCCCACCATTTTCAATTCATCAAAAAATTAAGAGACGTGTGAATATACACAAAGTGGGTTATGGGCTAAATGATAGTTTGTACACTCTCAGAGTTAATTAACATTGATATTACAATATAAATTGGGGGTCCTAGAGACAGAAATGCCATCAAAGTTTGGGGACCACTGGCCTGTAGTGAGCTTGCAGATCAGCTAATTTCTGAGAACAGGTTGTATATCAATATCTACAAGGGACGTTCAATATTTAGGGACATTCCAATTCCTAGGGGGATGATTTATCTCCCTACCCCTTGACACTCATTATGTAGGGACAAGGGGAAGGGGCAAGGGCTGAGGGGTAGGGTTAAAAAACGAATTGGGATTGGGCCTTAGTGTCCATTATGTCCACACAAACATTGACAATGAATGGAGAATTTTACGTCATAGTATGAGCAAATAGGCATAATAGTGTCTATTTTACGTCATGATGTACGATGATAAGAGTGCCCCTCACTTCACACAGGTGTGATTTTTATCTGCAGATGTACAGTAACAATGATCACACATCATAGTAAACAATTTTGATTGATTGATAGAAATATTTATTAACAGTTTGCAGAATTGCAGTACATTTCAAGCACAACTCAATACAAAGACTGTTAACTGTGAGTGGACGACCCAATAAAGCATTACACTTGTTTACAATAGGGTCCACCTTGTTCAATTCATCAAAAACATTTAGAGACGTACAAATAGACACTTAAAACATTTTAATACGTATTTCACTTGTAACAGTGCATTTGTAGGCTACAATGTAATAATGCTTCAAATAAATATGATTATACTTTTCCACGACGTAGGATAGGATGTTTACAGTCTTAACGGCTACTCTACTTTGGGAGTTTCTGGGAGCAATCAATGCCTAAAACCCCCTGAGAATGAACCAAATGGTAGCCAAAAGACCCATGTTTTTTGATCGATTATTATTATTATTTTTTTTTAAGATATTTTTTTGCTTACGCCTTTTATTGATTTTTGAAGGGACAGACAGTAGGCTGACAGGAAACGGGAGAGAGATGGGGGGATGACATGCAGTAAAGGCCGTGTCGGGTCCGGGAGTCGAACCCGCGGCACACTGCGACTGGATTACCAGTCCGGTGCCCAGACCGTTACGCTACGGCCTGGGCCCGTTGATCGATTAATTTGATTGATTTATTAACAGTTTGCAGAATTACAGTACATTTCAAGTAGGCCTACAACTCAATACAAAGACTGTTAACTGTGAGTGGACGACACCATAAAGCATTACACTTGTTTACAAAATGTGCATGTCTTCATGACTGTTGGTAGGGCGTTCCACATTTTGGTGGCATATAGAAGCAAAATTAATTTAGTCCCCCATGTATTGTTTTATTTTTATTGTGCCTAACAAACATACAATTGTTAGTTTGAAGAAGTTTTTGAGGAAGCAATTCTTAAAATAGTGTATTGATATGAACAAGATTTAGATATTCAGTAAAGTTATGTAAATGTTGCAACGTCCTCCATGGGCTTTAGGCACTGATAGACAGTATTATCTGACCCCTGGTGGCCACTCTTTGACATTGTGCATTCTGCTTCATGTCTGGTAAATAAAGAAATGTCTTTCTCAGCTGAAAACCTTTTCTCTTCTGTTGAACATGAAATAAGTTGAATTGTTGTACATAATTTATCCTGTTCATTCTCATGGTTCAGGACACACAGATATGTTTAACGGTAATATGCCTAGATATAATGGGCCTACAAAAGTTGACACAATCTCCTGTCCTAATAAATGTAACATTTCGTGACCAAAAAAGAAAGAAAGAAAATAATGTATTCATTCACTAGAGCCTTATCAAAAGGCCTTCAAATCTATTGCAATAACTTGATTTTCACGAATCACGTTATTGCATCAGTAGGCCTAATAAACGATGTCCTACATTGACACAAATTGACAACTTTACAAAAACAAAAAGACAACAAGACAACAGACAACAGGCCTTTTTAGTGCAATAGATCATAATGTAATAATCTACTGCAACGTAATATTACATAATTATGTAACTGAGCGTACAAATGTTAACTTAAACAGGTGGAATTTGACCGTACATTCAAGGTACTTTTGCTTTACATAGTGATTCCATACAGTATGTATGTGCTGCAGTGCAGCACATACATATTATATAGCACAAGCACATAACAAAATATCAATGGATTAATAATTACAATCCAATAGACATTCTGCAGCTATAGGGTTTGCTGGTAGGCTACTGTAGCTGTGAGTATATTTTGATGCCTTTTTTGAAGACCTTTGTACTTATAACTCAATACAAACTTTGTATTGAGTTGTGCATGGCTGATGCTGACCCTCCTGTCCTCCTCCCTGTAAGAGAGGAGCTCCAGAAAGTGGGAGTGTTTGTGGATTATGAGGAGGGTCTGGTCTCCTTTTATGATGTGGAGTCCAGAGTTCACCTCTACTCTTTCACTGGCTGCTCCTTCACTGAGAGACTGTATCCTTTCTTCAGTCCCAGTGTCAAAAGGCTCATGGAGAGGCTCATCAATCCAATCAGGCCTGATTGAATGGCAGGTTGTTCCCTGGCCACGCACAGGTGTGGGAGGCTATATAAGTGGCCTAGCTGCACTCATTTCCCAAAGCCCAGATCACCAAACCACTGCTGCCTGTCTCCCAAACATAAACCTCCACCTTCTACCACCTCCTGCAACCCTCCAACCTGTGTGCGTCCAAGAGCAAACGTAAGTCAGAAAGGCTGTGGAACAGCAACTGTTTGTTCTTCACCTCATTTATACCACCATTTGAAATATGGTGGTATAAACTCTGCTCCTCTGATAATCTCTCCTGTCAATCACACAGATTAGACTAAACCTCAGCTTCACTAAAAGGTTTTCATTTAAGACAATAAAGGTGTATATGGAAGGTTAATTTACTGATTCACCTGCCAGTTCAAATCAATCAAGAGCACCCCTCACTTCACACAGGTGTGATTTTTATCTGCACATGTACAGTAACAATGATCACACGGAGTTCTATCAGTACAGTCATACCACACAAGTCTTGATTTACTAACTTTCATAGAAATGGATGAGGAGAGATTTGGGAGAGGAGTGGATCTGCTCACTGCTCAAATCTAAAATACCTAAAACCACATATTACACACATAAAGGATCTATCCCCCAGGAAAGTGTTCTAAATCTGCTAAACGTCATTAACATATATTATTTTTGCAAAAAGGGTGAAGTGTCCCTGAAGTGTTGTTTATTTCCCCAAGACAACGTGAAAAACTGCAACACAAAACACAACGATATCCTTTTAAACACAATGAAACATGAAATATGAATGTCCTTGTTGTCAGTCAATCATGATGTCCGTATTATATATAAACAAACACAATGAGATGTACACAAACAATTAAACAACACTGTTTACAAAGAAAACAACATGTAACATACCGTGTGCACCTTCTGCAGATTATTTTAGGAGTTCAGCTCACACAGGTGCAATCAATGCTGCCTCACTCTAATCACAGGGCTCTGCTCCTGCATGCTAGGTCATAATGAACAGCAATAAAGGACCAGGCACCACACACAGCATGTGATAGATAAAAAGGGTCTTATCTGTGTTTACAAACTAATGTCCAGTGGTCAATGTCTCATATTCTCCTATTCTTCTGAACTATGAGCCAGGCCGGATCATTAATATTGTCCTTATTCATCATATTACTCTTAACCTACTGCCTGTTGTTCTCCTTATCATCTATAATGTCATGTCATTCATATTGGTCAAAATATGTTTTCATCGGCCCAGGCCGTAGCGTAACGGTCTGGGCACCGGACTGGTGATCCAGTCGCGGTGTGCCGCGGGTTCGACTCCCGGACCCGACACGGCCTTTACCGCATGTCATCCCCCCATCTCTCTCCCGTTTCCTGTCAGCCTACTATCTGTCCCTTAAAAAATCAATAAAAGGCGTAAGCCGCAAAAAAAAAAAAAAAAAAAAAATATGTTTTCATCTGTCCCATTTAAAATCGTGTGACTCCTTATTCAGTCTCCATGGGGTCTGCCTTCAGCCACAAAACTTTCAATACTGTAGGCGCTGTTTTTAATTTGATATGCAGCTGCTGTGTTATCAGTCTAGTTTGACCTTGGCCTAGTAACTTGGCAGGGAAAGAAGTTATCTACAGGTTGCCTGGCAACGCCTGCCTAGGCGCTGCCGCTCTCCAGGCTTCAATGGGCATCCATGTGCGGGACAGAGGACATGAGCGCCATCCTCATCATCTAGGCGTTGGACTAATGAGGGAGCGCCAACACTGGTTTTGTCATCTGACATTGCGGACATGAAACATCTCCAGCCAATGAACTTTATCAACAAATCTGACGTGATCTACAGTATTTAGCCTGGAACAAATGCTGTGAAGTTCAGTTCAGTTCAGTTCAGTTCAGTTCCGGAGTTTAGCTTCGGGTTCTTTTTGGAATCAACAATTGATTATTCTAAATTATATTGATGTAAATAATATTCTGAACCATGTAGCACATTCTCTATGTAAATTGACTTTATACCGACTAAAATAATTGTTAAACTTTAAGCTCTCTCCGTTTGTTAAACTTTAAGCTCTCTCCGAGCTCTCATCCTGCCTCCAAATCATTTTTTAAGGTATGTTTCAATTTTTGGTACAGTGATGGTCATTTAAAGGGCTATTCACTCATTTTCAAGGTAAATACAGCACGGTATTTAATTGGTAATCATGCTGAGTTATTTGAAGTTATAGATTTACAATGTTTTCTAAATTATACAGTCCTTTCAAACCTATCATTATTAAAAGATGGATCCTATTTAAATTTATCCATCAGCATGCAAATACAATATGTACCCAAATAAACATACATATGTTCACATATTATACATTTTCAGAAAGGTAAGCAATAAAATAGAATATTACAAAATACCCATTGTTGGGACAGCTACAATATGTATCATTCATTGACAGAGAATGTATATATCCATACATGATCTTATACTATTCTTTGATATCCTCAGTTTCAATAATGTACCTGTCAACAGTTCCGCCCGTGTTAAAGCCAGAATGGGCCTGAGGCACTATTCGTACTGGTAACGGGTACGCTCGCCTCTTTTCCAATTCGCCCCCGCGAAAAGAGAAGTACGGTCGCCCCGGAATTTTGGAAAGTGAAGACGGCTCGCCCCAAAGCCGTGGATAGCTCGCCCCCAAAGCGTGGATATCTCTATCTATTCGTAGTACTAGTAACCCCGCCAGTGAGAGCGGGGTTCTTCCAATCTGCCGCTGTAGTCTGAAAACCCACCTCTTCAGACTCCATCATGGCCCGTAGCACAAATTTACAGGCATATGCAAAGGCCCAATTTATGTAATTTAAGATAGCATTTTATGTACACTCATAGCATTTTATGTAGACAGCACTATAAAGTAGGCCTATACATGCATATAGTTTCATAGATATTCCACTGTTACGTTCTTAGCTTATGTATGGTTCATGATAACTACTTTTTTTTACATATGTGATGTATTGCCATGCTTTTTGTTCTTGCTTAATGTAAATCTCTCTGGATTAAGAGTGTCTGCTAAATGCCTACATTGTAAATTGTAAGAGTATCAATACTACCATGTAGAAAGTCCTGTACACAACATTTACTTGAGTAAAAGTACAAAAGTATTGGCATCAAAATCTACTTAAAGTAGGCCTACCAAAACTAATTTATACAGAATGTCCCATTTCAAGTATTCAAAAAGATCTTTTGAAAATAGCAGATATACAAACTCACAATGTGTCGCATCGCAACCTATTGTGAGCAAGTAGATCATCTATTTTCAAATGGACAAAATGTATATAGGGCTTAATGTATGTTTTTTTAATGATAAATCTAAAAATAATCAAGTAAAAGTATAATATTTTGATCCTTAGTGTAGTAGTGTAGTGGAGTAGAATTAAAAGTATTGAAAATTGGAAATACTCAAGTAAAGTACAGAAAGGTACAGTACTTGAGTAAATGTAGTTAAGTAAATGTACTATCATAGGCACATGCCTATCATCACACAGGCATGTGCCTGTCTGCCTATGTGTAAATATGTACCTGACTGTCAACAACTGTTCCAAAAGAAACATCAGATCCAGTTATTATAACCATTGAACTGTTTCATTCAATAACTACATTTCTTTCACTTTTTATTTCCAGTGTGTAGAGATGGCGTGTGCCGGCAGCAGCCTCCTGTCTGAAGAGCAGTTCCTGTGTTCTATCTGTCTGGATGTGTTCACTGATCCGATCACCACTCCATGTGGACACAACTACTGCAACGCCTGCATCACACGTTACTGGGACACTAAGGATGTGTGTCAGTGTCCGCTATGCAAAGAAACCTTCTACAAGAGACCAGCGTTCTCCGTTAATAAAGTCCTCTCCGAGATGGCCGATCAGTTCAGGAAGTCAAAGCAGATGAAGAAAACTTCAACCACAACCCCAGAACCTGCTGAACCAGATGACGTCTCCTGTGACGTCTGTACTGAGAACAAGCTCAAGGCCGTGAAGTCCTGCCTGATGTGTCTGACCTCCTACTGTGAGACTCACCTGGAGCGTCATCGCACAGTCCCAGCATTAAAACGACACACACTAATCGACCCCGTGAAGAACCTGGAGGACTATATGTGTAAGAAACATGACAGACCTTTGGAGATGTTCTGTAAGACCGACCACACCTGTGTTTGTCAGTTCTGCACTCAGTTAGAGCACAAGTCACATCAGATTGTGTCTATGAAGGAAAGAAGGCTGAGCTGGGACAGACAGGCTGAGGTTCAGCAGATGATCCAGGAGAGACAACTGAAGATCCAGGAGGTCCAACACTCAGTAGATCTCAGTAAGAAAGATGCAGAGAGAGAGATAGCAGGAAGTGTGCAGGTCTTCACTGCTCTGATCAGCTGTATTGAGAGAAGCCAGGCTGAGTTCATTGGTGGGATTGAAGAGAAGCAGAAAACAACAGAGAAACAGGCTGAAGGCTTCATTAAAGATCTGCAACAGGAAATCTCTGAGTTAAAGAAGAGAAGCTCTGAGCTGAAGCAGCTTTCACTCACTGAAGACCACCTCCACCTCCTCCAGAACTTCACATCCATCAACACTGGGTGGAGACCCACCAAGGACTGGACAAAGGTCAATATAAATCAGTCTCCACACCTGGGGACAGTGAAGACAGCTGTGGCTCAGCTGGAGAAGACACTCAGTAAAGAGATAGAGAAGGAGCTGCGTGATGCTGAGCTGAGGAGGGTCCAGCAATATGCTGTGGATGTAACTCTGGACCCTGATACAGCACACTGCTACCTCATCCTGTCTGAGGATGGAAAACAAGTGAGTGATGGAGAAGTGGAGAAGGATCTCCCAGACAACAAAGAGAGATTCTCTCTATGTGCCTGTGTCTTAGGAAAACAAAGCTTCTCCTCAGGAAGGTTTTACTATGAGGTTCAGGTTAAAGGGAAGACAGCGTGGGCTTTAGGAGTGGCCAGAGAGTCCATCAACAGGAAGGGACCAATCACACTTAGCCCCAACAACGGTTACTGGTCTATATTGTTGAGGAATGGAAATAAGTACTGGGCTAATGCTGACTCTGCTGTCCTCATCCCTGTAAGAGAGAAGCTCCAGAAAGTGGGAGTGTTTGTGGATTATGAGGAGGGTCTTGTCTCCTTTTATGATGTGGAGTCCAGAGTTCACCTCTACTCTTTCAGTGGCTGCTCCTTCACTGAGAGACTCTATCCATACTTCAATCCCTGTTTGAATTATGATGGTAAAAACTCAGCTCCTATGATCATCTCTCCTGTCAGTCACACTGATTAAAAATCTCACTTTAACATGAACAGGTTAGTTTTAAAATGTATATGGACGGTTGATTCACTGTTTTAGTCAACTGTTGGTTCAAATCATGCCATTTAAGAGTTGTTCACATTCTACTGCATAAACAGACATGATTTTTACATGATTGTCTGAAGTACAGCCAGAGATGAATATGGTAAATATTTAGTTTAAAATGTATGTCTGTGACATCTATATTCCTTTCTTCGTACAATGACTTAGTTTGTTTCATGTGATTGCGTTCAAGTTTAAGGTAAACCCAATATTTTCATTAATGTGATTTTTTTTTTTTTTTTGTTATCAAAGTTTTTTATTTGAAGACAAATCACAATAATACACGTTAACAACACGAATGACTTAAAGAAAACAAAACACATATAAAACAACACATAACAGCAAAAGCAAGGAACACAAAAACATACAATCCCACCCACCCCTCCCCCCCCCCGAGACCAAAGATGCCACAAAATGTTAATGTGAATTAATTCTTAATCAGGAAATGCAATGTTTCATTGTTAGTCTTGTACATTAAAGCAATTACTACAGAATTGTTAATTAAAAATATGTAATGATGTTGATGTTAATAATTGTTTATGTGGATGTGTTATCAATTAAAGATAAAAATGAAAAAATGCATGAGCCATTGTAATAATGTAGCCTATATTGTATAGCAGTCTGTGCACCAATTGAATTTCACTCATTTTGTAGTTGGCCGATATGCTTACCCTAGTATTTTTAGGGGCGCTAGTCCCTCCTATATTCAGCTATTAGTGTAGATTTACAAACATTAAATTCCCATTGACAACAAACTGAGAATCTATGTGTCTGAGCAAATCGGTATTTTCGTCCTACACAAATTCCCATTGACATTAAATGGACAATTTACATATGTGTCTGAGCAAATTGACTTAGTGTCCATAATGTCCACACAAACATTAAATTCCCATTGACAATGAATGGAGAATTTTACGTCATAGTATGAGCAAATAGGCATAATATGTGTCTATTTTACGTCAGGATGATGTACGATGATAAGAGTGCCCCTCACTTCACACAGGTGTGATTTTTATCTGCACATGTAGAGTAACAATGATCACACATGGAGTTCTATCATAGTACACAATTTTGATTGATTGAAATATTTAACAGTTTGCAGAATTACAGTACATTTCAAGTACAACCAAATACAAAAAATGTTAACTGTGAGTGGACGACACCATAAAGCATTACACTTGTTTACAATAGGGCCCACCATTTTCAATTCATCAAAACATTAAGAGACGTGTGAATATACACAAAGTGGGTTATGGGCTAAATGATAGTTTGTACACTCTCAGAGTTAATTAACATTGATATTACAATATAAATTGGGGGTCCTAGAGACAGAAATGCCATCAAGGTTTGGGGACCACTGGCCTGTAGTGAGCTTGCAGATCAGCTATTTTCTGAGAACAGGTTGTATATCAATATCTACAAGGGACGTTCAATATTTAGGGACGTTCCAATTCCTAGGGGGATGATTTATCTCCCTACCCCTTGACACTCATTATGTAGGGACAAGGGGAAGGGGCAAGGGCTGAGGGGTAGGGTTAAAAAACGAATTGGGATTGGGCCTTAGTGTCCATTATGTCCACACAAACATTAAATTCCCATTGACAATGAATGGAGAATTTTACGTCATAGTATGAGCAAATAGGCATAATAGTGTCTATTTTACGTCATGATGTACGATGATAAGAGTGCCCCTCACTTCACACAGGTGTGATTTTTATCTGCACATGTACAGTAACAATGATCACACATCATAGTAAACCATTTTGATTGATTGATAGAAATATTTATTAACAGTTTGCAGAATTGCAGTACATTTCAAGCACAACTCAATACAAAGACTGTTAACTGTGAGTGGACGACCCAATAAAGCATTACACTTGTTTACAAGAGGGTCCACCTTGTTCAATTCATCATTCATCATTTAGAGACGTATACAAATAGACACTTAAAACATTTTAATACGTATTTCACTTGTAACAGTGCATTTGTAGGCTACACTGTAATATTGCTTCAAATAAATATGATTATACTTTTCCACGACGTAGGATAGGATGTTTACAGTCTTAACGGCTACTCTACTTTGGGAGTTTGTGGGAGCAATCAATGCCTAAAACCCCCTGAGAATGAACCAAATGGTAGCCAAAAGACCCATGTTTTTTGATCGATTAATTTGATTGATTTATTAACAGTTTGCAGAATTACAGTACATTTCAAGTAGGCCTACAACTCAATACAAAGACTTTTAACTGTGAGTGGACGACACCATAAAGCATTACACTTGTTTACAAAATGTGCATGTCTTGATGACTGTTGGTAGGGCGTTCCACATTTTGGTGGCATATAGAAGCGAAATTAATTTAGTCCCCCATGTATTGTTTTATTTTTATTGTGCCTAACAAACATACAATTGTTAGTTTGAAGAAGTTTTTGAGGAAGCAATTCTTAAAATAGTGTATTGATATGAAGAAGATTTAGATATTCAGTAAAGTTATGTAAACGTTGGAACGTCCTCCATGGGCTTTAGGCACTGATAGACAGTATTATCTGACCCCTGGTGGCCACTCTTTGACATTGTGCATTCTGCTTCATGTCTGGTAAATAAAGAAATGTCTTTCTCAGCTGAAAACCTTTTCTCTTCTGTTGAACATGAAATAAGTTGAATTGTTGTACATCATTTCTCCTGTTCATTCTCATGGTTCAGGACACACAGATATGTTTAACAGTAATATGCCTAGATTGATATAATGGGCCTACAAAAGTTGACACAATCTCCTGTCCTAATAAATGTAACATTTTCGTTACCAAAAAAAGAAAGAAAATAATGTATTCATTCACTAGAGCCTTATCAAAAGGCCTTCAAATCTATTGCAATAACTTGATTTTCACGAATCACGTTATTGCATCAGTAGGCCTAATAAACAATGTCCTACATTGACACAAATTGACAACTTTACAAAAACAAAAATACATCCATATTGCTTTTCATCATCAAGTTAACTTGATGACATAATGTTGTATAAAGTAAATTGAAGACAACAGGCCCTTTGTTTAGTGCAATAGATCATAATGTAATAATCTACTGCAACGTAATATTACATAATTATGTAACTGAGCGCACAAATGTTAACTTAAACAGGTATGTGCTGCATAGCACAAGCACATAATTACAATCCAATAGACATTCTGCAGCTATAGGGTTTGCTGGTAGGCTACTGCAGTGGCTGTGAGTATATTTTGATGCCTTTTTTGAAGACCTTTGAACTTTGCAGAATTACAGTACAGTTCAAGCACAACTCAATACAAACTTTGTATTGAGTTATGCATGGCTGATGCTGACCCTCCTGTCCTCATCCCTGTAAGAGAGGAGCTCCAGAAAGTGGGAGTGTTTGTGGATTATGAGGAGGGTCTGGTCTCCTTTTATGATGTGGAGTCCAGAGTTCACCTCTACTCTTTCACTGGCTGCTCCTTCACTGAGAGACTGTATCCTTTCTTCAGTCCCAGTGTCAAAAGGCTCATGGAGAGGCTCATCAATCCAATCAGGCCTGATTGAATGGCAGGTTGTTCCCTGGCCACGCACAGGTGTGGGAGGCTATATAAGTGGCCTAGCTGCACTCATTTCCCAAAGCCCAGATCACCAAACCACTGCTGCCTGTCTCCCAAACATAAAGCTCCACCTTCTACCACCTCCTGCAACCCTCCAACCTGTGTGCGTCCAAGAGCAAACGTAAGTCAGAAAGGCTGTGGAACAGCAACTGTTTGTTCTTCACCTCATTTATACCACCATTTGAAATATGGTGGTATAAACTCTGCTCCTCTGATAATCTCTCCTGTCAATCACACAGATTAGACTAAACCTCAGCTTCACTAAAAGGTTTTCATTTAAGACAATAAAGGTGTATAATTATGGAAGGTTAATTTACAGATTCACCTGCCAGTTCAAATCAAGCCATTGATTAATGTCGCTCCTATTCTATACTGTTCATTTCTTTGTTGTTGTGTGATTGTGTGTTTTATTGTATTGCCTTCCAGTTTGACATTGTTTTTAAATTAAAGAGCATGAATAATGTTTATCAGGAATACTAATGTATTATTGTCAGTCTTGCACTTTAATGCAATTACTATAGAACTGTTAATTGCAAATCTAATATTAATGATCTTTGGGGATTTGATTTACGAGACTGTACAAGAAAATGCTTTAAGAGTTAATTAATCCATTCATAAAACTTTACAACTCATGGAACCGATTATGTGACCATGTTGTTATTTCTACACTTTAGAGTGTCTATTTTGTCCACACAAACATTACATTCCCATCATTGACATGAATGGAGAATTTTACGTCATAGCAAATAGGCATAGTGTCTATTGTATGTCATGATGATGTACGATGATAAGAGTGCCCCTCACTTCACATGGGTGTGATTTTTATCTGCACATGTACAGTAACAATGATCACACAGAGTTCTATCAGTACAGTCATACCACACAAGTCTTGATTTACTAACTTTCATAGAAATTAACGAGGATAGGATGAGGAGAGATTTGGGAGAGGGAAGTAGTGGAGAGCAGAGTGGATCTGCTCACTGCTCAAATCTAAAATACCT
The DNA here is from genome assembly GCF_964188405.1 of Protomyctophum parallelum. NCBI lineage: Eukaryota > Metazoa > Chordata > Actinopteri > Myctophiformes > Myctophidae > Protomyctophum > Protomyctophum parallelum. Next base: position 46,096,668 of record NC_139704.1, on the reverse strand, counting down.
AAAACCACATATTACACACATAAAGGATCTATCCCCCAGGAAAGTGTTCTAAATCTGCTAAACGTCATTAACATATATTATTTTTGCAAAAAGGGTGAAGTGTCCCTTTAACTGCAACAAGGAAGTTTCTCAGTAAATGTAAACTGAAAGTACAGCGCTGACAGAAGCTGGGTGGCAGACAGCTCACTGCACTCTCTCTACCACACTGACACCTTCAGACGGATCTTTCACAGAAATACTTAGACAGGTGAGTAGCCTACAACAAACTATATATGACTTAATACAATATATATATATATTTATATATATATATATATATATATATATATATATCCGCTCCTATCCAGCAGAATAACAAACGCTCCAACTGATATCTCAAGGTTGTTTATTTCCCCAAGACAACGTGAAAAACTGCAACACAAAACACAACGATATCCTTTTAAACACAATGAAACATGAAATATGAATGTCCTTGTTGTCAGTCAATCATGATGTCCGTATTATATGTAAACAAACACAATGAGATGTACACAAACAATTAAACGACAGAATTACAACGCTGTTTACAAACAAAGAAAACAACAACATGTAACATACCGTGTGCGCCTTCTGCAGATTATTTTAGGAGAGCTATGTTATCTTCTCTTATATTCTTTATTTAAGGACACTCTTTTTAGACGTGGGAAGAGCTCCTTGCACCACTGAGACTCGGCTTGTTCTGAGTTCAGCTCACACAGGTGCAATCAATGCTGCCTCACTCTAATCACAGGGCTCTGCTCCTGCATGCCCTTCTAGGTCATAATGAACAGTAATGAAAGACCATGGGCACCACACACAGCATACAAATACAATATGTACCCAAATAAACATACATATAATGTTCACATATTATACATTTTCAGAAAGGTAAGCAATAAAATAGAATATTACAAAATACCCATTGCTGGGACAGCTACAATATCATTAATTGACAGAGAATGTATATATCCATACATGATCTTCTACTATTCTTTGATATCCTCAGTATAAATCACAGGTTTCAATAATGTAACCAAAGAGTAACCCCGCCCGTGAGAGCAGGGTTCTTCCAATCTTCCGCCGTAGTCTGAAAAGTGAAAACCCACCTCTTCAGACTCCATCATGGCCCGTAGCACAAATTTACAGGCATATGCAAAGGCCCAACTTATGTAACTTAAGATAGCATTTTATGTAGACTCATAAAGACAGCACTATAAAGTAGGCCTATACATGCATATATAAATCCACTGTTACGTTCTTAGCTTATGTATGATTCATTTGTTTTACATATGTGATGTATTGCCATGCTTTTTGTTCTTGCTTAATGTAAATCTCTCTGGATTAAGAGTCTGCTAAATGCCTACATTGTAAATTGTAAGAGTATCAATACTACCATGTAGAAAGTCCTGTACACAAGTATTGGCATCAAAATCTACTTGAAGTAGGCCTACCAAAACTCATTTATACAGAATTTCAAGTATTTAAAAAGATCTTTTGAAAATAGCAGATATACAAACACACAATGTGTTGCATCGCAAATTATTGTGAGCAAGTAGATCATCTATTTTCAAATGGACAAAAAAAATATATAGGGCTTAATGTATGCTTAATGTATGTTTTGTAATGATAAATCTACAAATAAGGAAGTAAAAGTATAATATTTTGATCCTTAGTGTAGTAGTGTCGTGGAGTAGAATTAAAAGTATTGAATTGGAAATACTCAAGTAAAGTACAGCAAGGTACAGTACTTGAGTAAATGTAGTTAAGTAAATGTACTATCATAGGCACATGCCTATCATCACACAGGCATGTGCCTGTCTGCCTATGTGTAAATATGTACCTGACTGTCAACTGTTCCAAAAGAAACATCAGATCGAGTTATTATAACTATTGAACTGTTTCATTCAAGAACTACATTTCTTTCACTTTTTATTTCCAGCGTGTAGAGATGGCGTGTGCCGGCAGCAGCCTCCTGTCTGAAGAGCAGTTCCTGTGTTCTATCTGTCTGGATGTGTTCACTGATCCGATCACCACTCCATGTGGACACAACTACTGCAACGCCTGCATCACACGTTACTGGGACACTAAGGATGTGTGTCAGTGTCCGCTATGCAAAGAAACTTTCTACAAGAGACCAGCGTTCTCTGTTAATAAAGTCCTCTCCGAGATGGCTGATCAGTTCAGGAAGTCAAAGCAGCTGAAGAAAACTTCAACCACAACCCCAGAACCTGCTGAACCAGATGACGTCTCCTGTGACGTCTGTACTGAGAACAAGCTCAAGGCCGTGAAGTCCTGCCTGATGTGTCTGACCTCCTACTGTGAGACTCACCTGGAGCCTCATCACAGAGTCTTAGGATTAAAACGACACACACTAATCGACCCTGTGAAGAACCTGGAGGACTATATGTGTAAGAAACATGACAGACCTTTGGAGATGTTCTGTAAGACCGACCACACGTGTGTTTGTCAGTTCTGCACTCAGTTAGACCACAAGTTACATCAGATTGTGTCTATGAAAGAGGCATATGAAGGAAAGAAGGCTGAGCTGGCAGAGATAGAGGCTGAAGTTCAGCAGATGATCCAGGAGAGACAACTGAAGGTCCAGGAGGTCAAACACTCAGTAGATCTCAGCCAGAAAGACGCAGACAGAGAGATAGCAGGCAGTGTGCAGGTCTTCACTGCTCTGATCAGCTGCATTGAGAGAAGCCAGGCTGAGCTCATTGATGGGATTGAGGAGAAGCAGAAAACAACAGAGAAACAGGCTGAAGGCTTCATTAAAGATCTGCAACAGGAAATCACTGAGTTAAAGAAGAGAAGCTCTGAGCTGAAGCAGCTCTCACTCACTGAAGACCACCTCCACCTCCTCCAGAACTTCAGTTCCATCAACACTGGGTGGAGACCCACCAAGGACTGGACAAAGGTCAATATAAATCAGTCTCCACACCTGGGGACTGTGAAGACAGCTGTGGCTCAGCTGCAGAAGACACTCAGTGAAGAGATAGAGAAGGAGCTGCATGATGCTGGGCTGAGGAGGATCCAGCAATATGCTGTGGATGTAACTCTGGACCCTGATACAGCAAACCCCTGGGTCATCCTGTCTGAGGATGGAAAACGAGTGAGTCTTGGCGACGTGAAGAAGAATCTCCCAGACAACAAAGAGAGATTCTCTTCATGTGCCTCTGTCTTAGGAAAACCAAGCTTCTCCTCAGGAAGGTTTTACTATGAGGTTCAGGTTAAAGGGAAGACGGGGTGGTTTTTAGGAGTGGCCAGAGAGTCCATCGACAGGAAGGGACCAATCACACTGAGCCCCAAAAACGGTTACTGGTCTATATGGTTGGGGAATGGATTTGAGTACAGGGCTGCTGCTGACCCTGATGTCGTCCTCCCTGTAAGAGAGAAGCTCCAGAAAGTGGGAGTGTTTGTGGATTATGAGGAGGGTCTGGTCTCCTTTTATGATGTGGAGTCCAGAGTTCACCTCTACTCTTTCACTGGCTGCTCCTTCACTGAGAGACTCTATCCATACTTCAGTCCCAGTTTGAATGTTTGTGGTATAAACTCTGCTCCTCTGATTATCTCTCCGGTCAGTCAAACTGATTAAAAATCTCAGTTTAACATGAACAGGTTTTTTAGAAAATGTATATGGACGGTTGATTCACAGTTTTAGTCAACTGTTGGTTCAAATCATGCCATTTAAGAGTTGTTCATATTCTACTGCATAAACGGACATGATTTTACATGATTGTCTGAAGTACAGCCAGAGATTAATATTAAATTGAGTATCAAAATATTTAGTTTAAAATGTATTCTGTCTGAGACATCTATATTCCTTTCTTCGTACAATGACTTGGTTTATGTTTCATGTGATTGCGTTCAAGTTTAAGGTAAACCCAATATTTTCATTAATGTGAATTAATTCTTTATCAGGAAATGCAATGTTTCATTGTCAGTCTTGTACTGTTGTTAATTAAAAATATGTAATGATGATGATAATTTATGTGGATGTGTTATCAATTAAAGATAGAAGGAAAAAATACATGAGCCATTGTAATAATGTAGCCTACATTTGTATGCAGTCTGTGCACCAATTTAATTTCACTCATTTTGTAGTTGGCCGATATGCTTACCCTAGTATTTTTGAGGGGCGCTAGTCCCTCCTATATTCAGCTATTAGTGTAGATTTACAAACATTAAATTCCCATTAACATTGAATGGACAATTTACATCATGTGTCTGAGCAAATTGGCTTAGTGTCTATTTTTGTCCTACACAAAGTAGGAGAATAACATTTAATTCCCATTGACAATGAACGGACAATTTTACGTGAGCAAATCGGCTTAGTGTCTGTCCACACAAACATTAAATTCCCATTGACAATGAATGGAGAATTTTCCGTCATAGTATGAGCAAATAGGCCTAGTGTCTATTTTACATCATAATGATGTACGATGATAAGAGAGCCCCTCATTTCACACAGGTGTGATTTTTATCTGCACATGTACAGTAACAATGATCACACATGGAGTTCTATCATAGTACACAATATTGATTGATTGAAATATGTATTAACAGTTTGCAGAATTACAGTAGGCCTACATTTCAAGCACAACTCAATGCAAAGACTGTTAACTGTGAGTGGACGACCCAATAAAGCATTACACTTGGGGTCCACCTTGTTCAATTCATCAAAAACATTTAGAGACAAAGTCTCTAGTACAAATAGACACTTAAAACATTTTAATACGTATTTCACTTGTAACAGTGCATTTGTAGGCTACAATGTAATATTGCTTCAAATAAATATGATACTTTCCCACAACGTAGGATAGGATGTTTACAGTCTTAACGGCTACTCTACTTTGGGAGTTTCTGGGAGCAACCAATGCCTAAAACCCCCTGAGAATGAACCAAATGGTAGCCAAAAGACCCATGTTTTTTGATCGATTAATTTGATTGATTTATTAACAGTTTGCAGAATTACAGTACATTTCAAGTACAACCAAATACAAAAACTGTTAGTTGTGAGTGGACGACACCATAAAGCATTACACTTGTTTACAATAGGGCCCACCATTTTCAATTCATCAAAACATTAAGAGACGTGTGAATATACACAACTATATAGTCAAAACGGGAAATCATCATAGAGGAGGTAAAAGGGGAAAAGAAACATACAGTGAGGGGGAAAAGGGGGGGGGGGATTCAGATTTTACGGGGGCCAGTTTCGAATTGCAGCCGTCCGTAGGTGCTCTTTTTAGTGCAGTTTTGAAGGAGTCAAGGGATTTGCATGTCTTGATGACTGTTGGTAGGGCGTTCCACATTTTGGTGGCATATAGAAGCGAAATTAATTTAGTCCCCCATGTATTGTTTTATTTTTATTGTGCCTAACAAACATACAATTGTTAGTTTGAAGAAGTTTTTGAGGAAGCAATTCTTAAAATAGTGTATTGATATGAACAAGATTTAGATATTCAGTAAAGTTATGTAAATGTTGCAAAGTCCTCCATGGGCTTTAGGCACTGATAGACAGTATTATCTGACCCCTGGTGGCCACTCTTTGACATTGTGCATTCTGCTTCATGTCTGGTAAATAAAGAAATGTCTTTCTCAGCTGAAAACCTTTTCTCTTCTGTTGAACATGAAATAAGTTGAATTGTTGTACATCATTTCTCCTGTTCATTCTCATGGTTCAGGACACACAGATATGTTTAACAGTAATATGCCTAGATTGATATAATGGGCCTACAAAAGTTGACACAATCTCCTGTCCTAATAAATGTAACATTTCGTTACCAAAAAAGAAAGAAAGAAAATAATGTATTCATTCACTAGAGCCTTATCAAAAGGCCTTCAAATCTATTGCAATAACTTGATTTTCACGAATCACGTTATTGCATCAGTAGGCCTAATAAACAATGTCCTACATTGACACAAATTGACAACTTTACAAAAACAAAAATACATCCATATTGCTTTTCATCATCAAGTCAACTTGATGACATAATGTTGTATAAAGTAAATTGAAGACAACAGGCCTTTTTAGTGCAATAGATCATAATGTAATAATCTACTGCAACGTAATATTACATAATTATGTAACTGAGCGTACAAATGTTAACTTAAACAGGTGGAATTTTACCGTACTTTCGAGGTAATTTTGCTTTACTTAGTGATTCCATATAATATGTATGTGCTGCAGTGCAGCACATACATATTATATAGCACAAGCACATAACAAAATATCAATGCATTAATAATTACAATCCAATAGACATTCTGCAGCTATAGGGTTTGCTGGTATAGGCTACTGTGTCTGTGAGTATATTTTGATGCCTTTTTTGAAGACCTTTGTACTTATAGCTTGATTGATTGATTGAAGTATTTATTAACAGTTTGCAGAATTACAGTTCAAGCACAACTCAATACTAACTTTGTATTGAGTTGTGCATGGCTGCTGACCCTCCTGTCCTCCTCCCTGTAAGAGAGGAGCTCCAGAAAGTGGGAGTGTTTGTGGATTATGAGGAGGGTCTGGTCTCCTTTTATGATGTGGAGTCCAGAGTTCATCTCTACTCTTTCACTGGCTGCTCCTTCACTGAGAGACTGTATCCTTTCTTCAGTCCCAGTGTCAAAAGGCTCATGGAGAGGCTCATCAATCCAATCAGGCCTGATTGAATGGCAGGTTGTTCCCTGGCCACGCACAGGTGTGGGAGGCTATATAAGTGGCCTAGCTGCACTCATTTCCCAAAGCCCAGATCACCAAACCACTGCTGCCTGTCTCCCAAACATAAAGCTCCACCTTCTACCACCTCCTGCAACCCTCCAACCTGTGTGCGTCCAAGAGCAAACGTAAGTCAGAAAGGAACAGCAACTGTTTGTTCTTCACCTCATTTATACCACCATTTGAAATATGGTGGTATAAACTCTGCTCCTCTGATAATCTCTCCTGTCAATCACACAGATTAGACTAAACCTCAGCTTCACTAAAAGGTTTTCATTTAAGACAATAAAGGTGTATAATTATGGAAGGTTAATTTACAGATTCACCTGCCAGTTCAAATCAAGCCATTGATTACTGTCGCTCCTATTCTATATCTGACTGTTGAAATCTTTTCTTCATTTCTTTGTTGGTACAAACTTGATTGTGTGTTTTATAATTTGTATTGCCTTACAGTTTGACATTGTTTTTAAATTCAGGAAAATATCAGGAATACTAATGTATTATTGTCAGTCTTGTACTTTAATGCAATTACTATAGAACTGTTAATTGTAAATCTAATATTAATGATCTTTGGGGATTTGATTTACGAGAATGTACAAGAAAACACAAAGTTTTATGTATATTTCCGCACAGTAATGAGCAGGATAATATGTCTATACAGGTATATGCTACCTTAGAATAGATGTAGGCCTAGACTTATTTGACAGTGCATGAACACAAAATTTACTTGAGTAAAAGTACAAAAGTTTTGGCATCAAAATATACCTAAAGTACCAAAACTCATTTATACAGAATGTCCCATTTCAAGTATTCAAATGTATAAAAAGATCTTTTGAAAATAGCAGATATACAAACTCACAATGTGTCGCATCGCAACCTATTGTGAGCTAGTAGATCATCTATTTTCAAATGGACGAAATATATATAGGGCTTAATGCATGTAATGTATGCTTAATGTATGTTTTGTAATGATAAATCTACAAATAATAAAGTAAAAGTATAATATTTTGATCCGTAGTGGAGTAGAATTAGAAATACTCAAGTACAGCAAGGTACAGTACTTGAGTAAATGTAGTTAAGTAAATGTACTAACATAGGCACATGCCTATCATCACACAGGCATGTGCCTGTCTGCCTATGTGTAAATATGTACCTGACTGTCAACAACTGTTCCAAAAGAAACATCAGATCCAGTTATTATAACCATTGAACAGTTTCATTCAAGAACTACATTTCTTTCACTTTTTATTTCCAGCGTGTAGAGATGGCGTGTTCCAGCAGCAGCCTCCTGTCTGAAGAGCAGTTCCTGTGTTCTATCTGTCTGGATGTGTTCACTGATCCGATCACCACTCCATGTGGACACAACTACTGCAACGCCTGCATCACACGTTACTGGGACACTAAGGATGTGTGTCAGTGTCCGCTATGCAAAGAAACCTTCTACAAGAGACCAGCGTTCTCTGTTAATAAAGTCCTCTCTGAGATGGCTGATCAGTTCAGGAAGTCAAAGCAGCTGAAGGAAACTTCAACCACAACCCCAGAACCTGCTGAACCAGATGACGTCTCCTGTGACGTCTGTACTGAGAACAAGCTCAAGGCCGTGAAGTCCTGCCTGATGTGTCTGACCTCCTACTGTGAGACTCACCTGGAGCGTCATCGCACAGTCCCAGCATTAAAACGACACACACTAATCGACCCTGTGAAGAACCTGGAGGACTATATGTGTAAGAAACATGACAGACCTTTGGAGATGTTCTGTAAGACCGACCACACGTGTGTTTGTCAGTTCTGCACTCAGTTAGAGCACAAGTCACATCAGATTGTGTCTATGAAAGAGGCATATGAAGGAAAGAAGGCTGAGCTGGGACAGACAGAGGCTGAAGTTCAGCAGATGATCCAGGAGAGACAACTGAAGGTCCAGGAGGTCCAACACTCAGTAGATCTCAGTAAGAAAGATGCTGACAGAGAGATAGCAGGAAGTGTGCAGGTCTTCACTGCTCTGATCAGCTGTATTGAGAGAAGCCAGGTTGAGCTCATTGGTGGGATTGAAGAGAAGCAGAAAACAACAGAGAAACAGGCTGAAGGCTTCATTAAAGATCTGCAACAGGAAATCACTGAGTTAAAGAAGAGAAGCTCTGAGCTGAAGCAGCTCTCACTCACTGAAGACCACCTCCACCTCCTCCAGAACTTCACTTCCATCAACACTGGATGGAGACCCACCAAGGACTGGACAACGGTCAACGTCCATCAGTCTCCACACCTGGGGACAGTGAAGACAGCTGTAGCTCAGCTGGAGAAGACACTCAGTCAAGAGATAGAGAAGGAGCTGCGTGATGCTGAGCTGAGGAGGGTCCAGCAATATGCTGTGGATGTGACTCTGGACCCTGATACAGCACACTGCAAATTCATCCTGTCTGAGGATGGAAAACAAGTGAGTCATGGAGACGTGGAGAAGAATCTCCCAGACAACAAAGAGAGATTCTCTCAATGTCCCTGTGTCTTAGGAAAACAAAGCTTCTCCTCAGGAAGGTTTTACTATGAGGTTCAGGTTAAAGGGAAGACTGACTGGGATTTAGGAGTGGCCAGAGAGTCCATCAACAGGAAGGGACCAATCGCACTGAGCCCCAACAACGGTTACTGGTCTGTAGTGTTGAGGAATGGAAATAAGTACATAGCTGCTGCTGGCCCTACTGTCCTCCTCCCTGTAAGAGAGAAGCTCCAGAAAGTGGGAGTGTTTGTGGATTATGAGGAGGGTCTGGTCTCCTTTTATGATGTGGAGTCCAGAGTTCATCTCTACTCTTTCATTGGCTGCTCCTTCACTGAGAGACTCTATCCATTCTTCAGTCCCAGTTTGAATTATGATGGTTCAAACTCTGCTCCTCTGATCATCTCTCCTGTCAGTCAAATTGATTAAAAATCTCAGTTTAACATGAACAGGTTAGTTTTTATTTAGAAAATGTATATGGACGGTTGATTCACAGTTTTAGTCAACTGTTGGTTCAAATCATGCCATTTAAGAGTTGTTCATATTCTACTGCATAAACAGACATGATTTTTACATGATTGTCTGAAGTACAGCCAGAGATTAATATTAAATTGAGTATTTGAGTATCAAAATATTTAGTTTAAATTGTATTCTGTCTGACATCTATATTCCTTTCTTCGTACAATGACTTGGTTTATGTTTCATGTGATTGCGTTCAAGTTTAAGGTAAACCCAATATTTTCATTAATGTGAATTAATTCTTAATCAGGAAATGCAATGTTTCATTGTTAGTCTTGTACATTAAAGCAATTACTACAGAATTGTTAATTAAAAATATGTAATGATGTTGATGTTAATAATTGTTTATGTGGATGTGTTTTCAATTAAAGATTAAATGAAAAAATACATGAGCCATTGTATAGCAGTCTGTGCACCAATTGAATTTCACTCATTTTGTAGTTGGCCGATATGCTTACCCTAGTATTAGGGGTGCTAGTCCCTCCTATATTCAGCTATTAGTGTAGATTTACAAACATTAAATTCCCATTGACAACAAACTGAGAATCTATGTGTCTGAGCAAATCGGTATTTTCGTTCTACACAAATTCCCATTGACATTGAATGGACAATTTACATATGTGTCTGAGCAAATTGGCTTAGTGTCCATTATGTCCACACAAACATTAAATTCCCATTGACGATGAATGGAGAATTTTACGTCATAGTATGAGCAAATGGGCATAATATGTGTCTATTTTACGTCAGGATGATGTACGATGATAAGAGTGCCCCTCACTTCACACAGGTGTGATTTTTTATCTGCACATGTACAGTAACAATGATCACACATGGAGTTCTATCATAGTACACAATTTTGATTGATTGATTGAAATATTTAACAGTTTGCAGAATTACAGTACATTTCAAGTACAACCAAATACAAAAACTGTTAACTGTGAGTGGACGACACCATAAAGCATTACACTTGTTTACAATAGGGCCCACCATTTTCAATTCATCAAAACATTAAGAGACGTGTGAATATACACAACTATAGTCAAAACGGGAAATCATCATAGAGGAGGTAAAAGGGGAAAAGAAACATATACAGTGAGGGGGAAAAGGGGGGGGGGATTCAGATTTTACGGGGGCCAGTTTCGAATTGCAGCCGTCCGTAGGTGCCCTTTTTAGTGCAGTTTTGAAGGAGTCAAGGGATTCGCATGTCTTGATGACTGTTGGTAGGGCGTTCCACATTTTGGTGGCATATAGAAGCGAAATTAATTTAGTCCCCCATGTATTGTTTTATTTTTATTGTGCCTAACAAACATACAATTGTTAGTTGTTTTTTTGAGGAAGCAATTTTTAAAATAGTGTATTGATATGAACAAGATTTAGATATTCAGTAAAGTTATGTAAATGTTGGAACGTCCTCCATGGGCTTTAGGCACTGATAGACAGTATTATCTGACCCCTGGTGGCCACTCTTTGACATTGTGCATTCTGCTTCATGTCTGGTAAATAAAGAAATGTCTTTCTCAGCTGAAAACCTTTTCTCTTCTGTTGAACATGAAATAAGTTGAATTGTTGTACATAATTTATCCTGTTCATTCTCATGGTTCAGGACACACAGATATGTTTAACAGTAATATGCCTAGATTGATATAATGGGCCTACAAAAGTTGACACAATCTCCTGTCCTAATAAATGTAACATTTCGTTACCAAAAAAGAAAGAAAGAAAATAATGTATTCATTCACTAGAGCCTTATCAAAAGGCCTTCAAATCTATTGCAATAACTTGATTTTCACGAATCACGTTATTGCATCAGTAGGCCTAATAAACAATGTCCTACATTGACACAAATTGACAACTTTACAAAAACAAAAATACATCCATATTGCTTTTCATCATCGAGTCAACTTGATGACATAATGTTGTATAAAGTAAATTGAAGACAACAGGCCTTTTTTTTGTGCAATAGATCATAATCTAATAATCTACTGCAACGTAATATTACATAATTATGTAACTGAGCATACAAATGTTAACTTAAACAGGTGGAATTTTACCGTACTTTCGAGGTACTTTTGCTTTACTTAGTGATTCCATATAATATGTATGTGCTGCAGTGCAGCACATACATATTATATAGCACAAGCACATAACAAAATATCAATGCATTAATAATTACAATCCAATAGACATTCTGCAGCTATAGGGTTTGCTGGTAGTCTACTGTGGCTGTGAGTATATTTTGATGCCTTTTTTGAAGACCTTTGTACTTATAGCTTGATTGATTGATTGAAGTATTTATTAACAGTTTGCAGAATTACAGTACAGTTCAAGCACAACTCAATACAAACTTTGTATTGAGTTGTGCATGGCTGCTGCTGACCCTCCTGTCCTCCTCCCTGTAAGAGAGGAGCTCCAGAAAGTGGGAGTGTTTGTGGATTATGAGGAGGGTCTGGTCTCCTTTTATGATGTGGAGTCCAGAGTTCACCTCTACTCTTTCACTGGCTGCTCCTTCACTGAGAGACTGTATCCTTTCTTCAGTCCCAGTGTCAAAAGGCTCATGGAGAGGCTTATCAATCCAATCAGGCCTGATTGAATGGCAGGTTGTTCCCTGGCCACGCACAGGTGTGGGAGGCTATATAAGTGGCCAGCTGCACTCATTTCCCAAAGCCCAGATCACCAAACCACTGCTGCCTGTCTCCCAAACATAAAGCTCCACCTTCTACCACCTCCTGCAACCCTCCAACCTGTGTGCGTCCAAGAGCAAGTCAGAAAGGCTGTGGAACAGCAACTGTTTGTTCTTCACCTCATTTATACCATTTTAAATATGGTGGTATAAACTCTGCTCCTCTGATAATCTCTCCTGTCAATCACACAGATTAGACTAAACCTCAGCTTCACTAAAAGGTTTTCATTTAAGACAATAAAGGTGTATAATTATGGAAGGTTAATTTACAGATTCACCTGCCAGTTCAAATCAAGCCATTGATTACTGTCGCTCCTATTGTATATCTGACTGTTGAAATCTTTTCTTTGTTAGTACAAAGACTTGATTGTGTGTTTTATTTTATTGCCTTCCAGTTTGACATTGTTTTTAAATTAAGGAGCATGAAAATGTTTATCAGGAATACTAATGTATTATTGTCAGTCTTGTACTTTAATGCAATTACTATAGAACTGTTAATTGTAAATCTAATATTAATAATCTTTGGGGATTTGATTTACAAGAATATACAAGAAAACACAAAGATTTATGTATATTTCCGCACAGTAATGAGCAGGATAATAATGTCTATACAGGTATATGCTACCTTAGAATAGATGTAGGCCTAGACTTATTTGACAGTGCATAAACACAAAATTTACTTGAGTAAAAGTACAAAAGTTTTGGCATCAGAATATACTTAAAGTACCAAAACTCATTTATACAGAATGTCCCATTTCAAGTATTCAAATGTATAAAAAGATCTTTTGAAAATGGCAGATATCAAACTCGCAATGTGTCGCATCGCAACCTATTGTGAGCTAGTAGATCATCTATTTTCAAATGGAAGAAATATATATATGGCTTAATGTATTTAATGTATGTTTTGTAATGATAAATCTACAAATAATGAAGTAAAGTATAATATTTTGATCCTTAGTGGAGTAGAATTAAAAGTATTGGAAATTCGAAATACTCAAGTAAAGTACAGAAAGGTACAGTACTTGAGTAAATGTACTATCATAGGCACATGCCTATCATCACACAGGCATGTGCCTGTCTGCCTATGTGTAAATATGTACCTGACTGTCAACTGTTCCAAAAGAAACATCAGATCGAGTTATTATAACCATTGAACTGTTTCATTCAAGAACTACATTTCTTTCACTTTTTATTTCCAGCGTGTAGAGATGGCGTGTGCCGGCAGCAGCCTCCTGTCTGAAGAGCAGTTCCTGTGTTCTATCTGTCTGGATGTGTTCACTGATCCGATCAGCACTCCATGTGGACACAACTACTGCAACGCCTGCATCACACGTTACTGGGACACTAAGGATGTGTGTCAGTGTCCGCTATGCAAAGAAACCTTCTACAAGAGACCAGCGTTCTCCGTTAATAAAGTTTTCTCCGAGATGGCTGATCAGTTTAGGAAGTCAAAGCAGCTGAAGAAAACTTCAACCGCAACCCCAAAACCTGCTGAACCAGATGACGTCTCCTGTGACATCTGTACTGAGAACAAGCTAAAGGCCGTGAAGTCCTGCCTGATGTGTCTGACCTCCTACTGTGAGACTCACCTGGAGCCTCATCACAGAGTCTTAGGATTAAAACGACACACACTAATCGACCCTGTGAAGAACCTGGAAGACTATATGTGTAAGAAACATGACAAACCTCTGGAGCTGTTCTGTAAGACTGACCACACCTGTGTTTGTCAGTTCTGCACTCAGTCAGACCACAAGTTACATCAGATTGTGTTTATGAAAGAGGCATATGAAGGAAAGAAGGCTGAGCTGGGACAGACAGAGGCTGAGGTTCAGCAGATGATCCAGGAGAGACAACTGAAGGTTCAGGAGGTCCAACACTCAGTAGATCTCAGTAAGAAAGATGCAGACAGAGAGATAGCAGACAGTGTGCAGGTCTTCACTGCTCTGATCAGCTGTATTGAGAGAAGCCAGGCTGAGCTCATTGATGGGATTGAAGAGAAGCAGAAAACAACAGAGAAACGGGCTGAAGGCTTCATTAAAGATCTGCAACAGGAAATCTCTGAGTTAAAGAAGAGAAGCTCTGAGCTGAAGCAGCTCTCGCTCACTGAAGACCACCTCCACCTCCTCCAGAACTTCACATCCATCAACACTGGGTGGAGACCCACCAAGGACTGGACAAAGGTCAACGTCCATCAGTCTCCACACCTGGGGACAGTGAAGACAGCTGTGGCTCAGCTGGAGAAGACACTGAGTCAAGAGATGGAGAAGATGATGTGTGAGGCTGAGCTGAGGAGGATCCAGAAATATGCTGTGGATGTAACTCTGGACCCTGATACAGCAAACTGCCAACTCATCCTGTCTGAGGATGGAAAACAAGTGAGTCGTGGAGACGTGAAGAAGAAACTCCCAAACACCAAAGTGAGATTCTCTTCATGTGCCTCTGTCTTAGGAAAACAAAGCTTCTCCTCTGGAAGGTTTTACTTTGAGGTTCAGGTTAAAGGGAAGACAGGGTGGGCTTTAGGAGTGGCCAGAGAGTCCAGCAACAGGAGGGGACACACAATCACACTGGAGCCCAACAACGGTTACTGGACTATAGGGTTGTGGAATGGAAATGAGTACATGGCTGCTGCTGACCCTTCTGTCCTCCTCCCTGTAAGAGAGAAGCTCCAGAAAGTGGGAGTGTTTGTGGATTATGAGGAGGGTCTGGTCTCCTTTTATGATGTGGAGTCCAGAGTTCACCTCTACTCTTTCACTGGCTGCTCCTTCACTGAGAGACTCTATCCATACTTCGATACTGGACTACATGATGATGGTAAAAACTCAGCTCCTCTGATCATCTCTCCTGTCAGTCACACTGATTAAAAATCTCAGTTTAACATGAACAGGTTAGTTTTAAAATGTATATGGACGGTTGATTCACCGTTTTAGTCAACTGTTGGTTCAAATCATGCCATTTAAGAGTTGTTCATATTCTACTGCATAAACAGACATGATTTTACATGATTGTCTGAAGTACAGCCAGAGATTAATATTAAATTGAGTATCAAAATATTTAGTTTAAAAAATGTATTCTGTCTGTGAGACATCTATATTCCTTTCTTCGTACAATGACTTGTGTTTCATGTGATTGCGTTCAATTTGAAGGTAAACCCAATATTTTCATTAATGTGAATTAATTCTTAATCAGGAAATGCAATGTTTCATTGTTAGTCTTGTACATTAAAGCAATTACTACAGAATTGTTAATTAAAAATATGTTATGATGTTAATAATTGTTTATGTGGATGTGTTATCAATTAAAGAGAATGAAAAAATACATGAGCCATTGTAATAATGTAGCCTCTATTGTATAGCAGTCTGTGCACCAATTGAATTTCACTCATTTTGTAGTTGGCCGATATGCTTACCCTAGTATTTTTGAGGGGCGCTAGTCCCTCCTATATTCAGCTATTAGTGTAGATTTACAAACATTAAATTCCCATTAACATTGAATGGACAATTTACAGATCATGTGTCTGGCTTAGTGTCTATTTTTGTCCTACACGAAGTAGAACATTTAATTCCCATTGACAATGAACGGACAATTTTACGTGAGCAAATTGGCTTAGTGTATTATGTCCACACAAACATTAAATCCCCATTGACAATGAACGGAGAATTTTACGTCATAGTATGAGCAAATAGGCATGTGTATTTTACGTCAGGATGATGTACGATGATAAGAGTGCCCCTCACTTCACACAGGTGTGATTTATATCTGCACATGTACAGTAACAATGATCACACATGGAGTTCTATCATAGTACACAATTTTTATTGATTGAAATATTTAACAGTTTGCAGAATTACAGTACATTTCAAGCACAACTCAATGCAAAGACTGTTAACTGTGAGTGGACGACACCATAAAGCATTACACTTGTTTACAAGAGGGTCCACCTTGTTCAATTCATCAAAAACATTTAGAGACGTACAAATAGACACTTAAAACATTTTAATACGTATTTCACTTGTAACAGTGCATTTGTAGGCTACAATGTAATATTGCTTCAAATAAATATGATTATTACTTTTCCACAACGTAGGATAGGATATGTTTACAGTCTTAACGGCTACTCTACTTTGGGAGTTTGTGGGAGCAATCAATGCCTAAAAACCCCTGAGAATGAACCAAATGGTAGCCAAAAGACCATGTTTTTTGATTGATCAAATTGATTTGATATTTAACAGTTTGCAGAATTACAGTACATTTCAAGTACAAAAACTTGAAATGGACGACACCATAAAGCATTACACTTGTTTACAATAGGGCCCACACACTGTCACACTCTCAGTTTTGAATTAATTTATTTGATAATTAATTAATTAATTAATTTGTAAAACTGAGAATTAATTAATTAAACCAATCCATTGTTTCACATTGTATGCTGTACTTTCTTTCTGGATGCCATCTGCCATCACTGGCGGCAACTAATAGGCTCATTTCACTTGGTGATCAAGTTTCCGTAAAAGGTGAGCTCGAGACGCCGCTGTAGGCCTACTGTACTGTAGTCCGGACGCCACACACACTCCTGGCAGTCGGATGACGTGGCTTGATTTGCATGTCTTGATGACTGTTGGTAGGGCGTTCCACATTTTGGTGGCATATAGAAGCGAAATTAATTTAGTCCCCCATGTATTGTTTTATTTTTATTGTGCCTAACAAACATACAATTGTTAGTTTGAAGAAGTTTTTGAGGAAGCAATTTTTTAAATAGTGTATTGATATGAACAAGATTTAGATATTCAGTAAAGTTATGTAAACGTTGGAACGTCCTCCATGGGCTTTAGGCACTGATAGACAGTATTATCTGACCCCTGGTGGCCACTCTTTGACATTGTGCATTCTGCTTCATGTCTGGTAAATAAAGAAATGTCTTTCTCAGCTGAAAACCTTTTCTCTTCTGTTGAATATGAAATAAATTGAATTGTACATAATTTATCCTGTTCATTCTCATGGTTCAGGACACACAGATATGTTTAACAGTAATATGCCTAGATATAATGGGCCTACAAAAGTTGACACAATCTCCTGTCCTAATACATGTAACATTTCGTGACCAAAAAAGAAAGAAAGAAAATAATGTATTAATTCACTACTAGAGCCTTATCAAAAGGCCTTCAAATCTATTGCAATAAATTGATTTTCACGAATCAAGTTTTTGCATCAGTAGGCCTAATAAACAATGTCCTACACTGACACAAATTGACAACTTTACAAAAACAAAAATACATCCATATTGCTTTTCATCATCAAGTCAACTTGATGACATAATGTTGTATAAAGTAAATTGAAGACAACAGGCCTTTTTTTGTGCAATAGATCATAATGTAATAATCTACTGCAACGTAATATTACATAATTAATTAATTATGTAACTGAGCGTACAAATGTTAACTTAAACAGGTGGAATTTTACCGTACTTTCGAGGTACTTTTGCTTTACTTAGTGATTCCATATAATATGTATGTGCTGCAGTGCAGCACATACATATTATATAGCACAAGCACATAACAAAATATCAATGCATTAATAATTACAATCCAATAGACATTCTGCAGCTATAGGGTTTGCTGGTAGGCTACTGTAGCTGTGAGTATATTTTGATGCCTTTTTGGAAGACCTTTGTACTTATAGCTTGATTGAAGTATTTATTAACAGTTTGCAGAATTACAGTACAGTTCAAGCACAACTCAATACAAACTTTGTATTGAGTTGTGCATGGCTGCTGCTGACCCTCCTCTCCTCCTCCCTGTAAGAGAGAAGCTCCAGAAAGTGGGAGTGTTTGTGGATTATGAGGAGGGTCTGGTCTCCTTTTATGATGTGGAGTCCAGAGTTCACCTCTACTCTTTCACTGGCTGCTCCTTCACTGAGAGACTGTATCCTTTCTTCAGTCCCAGTGTCAAAAGGCTCATGGAGAGGCTCATCAATCCAATCAGGCCTGATTGAATGGCAGGTTGTTCCCTGGCCACGCACAGGTGTGGGAGGCTATATAAGTGGCCTAGCTGCACTCATTTCCCAAAGCCCAGATCACCAAACCACTGCTGCCTGTCTCCCAAACATAAAGCTCCACCTTCTACCACCTCCTGCAACCCTCCAACCTGTGTGCGTCCAAGAGCAAACGTAAGTCAGAAAGGCTGTGGAACAGCAACTGTTTGTTCTTCACCTCATTTATACCACCATTTGAAATATGGTGGTATAAACTCTGCTCCTCTGATAATCTCTCCTGTCAATCACACAGATTAGACTAAACCTCAGCTTCACTAAAAGGTTTTCATTTAAGACAAAGGTGTATAATTATGGAAGGTTAATTTACAGATTCACCTGCCAGTTCAAATCAAGCCATTTACGAGAATGTACAAGAAAATGCTTAGAGTTAATTAATCCATTCATAAAACTTTACAACTGGAACCAATTATGTGTCCATGTTGTTACAAACAATAAATTCCCACTGACAAAATAGCAAAAAGCAAATAGGCATAGTGTCTATTTTATGTCATGATGTACTATGATAAGAGCGCCCCTCACTTCACACGGGTGTGATTTTTATGTGCACATTTACAGTAACAATTATCACGCATGGAGTTCTATCATGATAGTACAGTCAAAGTCTTGAGTGGAGAGCAGAGTGGATCTGCTCACTGCTCAAATCTAAAATACCTAAAACCACATATTGCACACATAAAGGATCTATCCCCCAGGAAAGTGTTCTAAATCTGCTAAACGTCATTAACGTATATTATTTTTGCAAAAAGGGTGAAGTGTCCCTTTAACTGCAACAAGGAAGTTTCTCAGTAAATCTAAACTGAAAGTACAGCGCTGACAGAAGCTGGGTGGCAGACAGCTCACTGCACTCTCTCTACCACACCTTCAGACGGATCTTTCACAGAAATACTTAGACAGGTGAGTACAACAAACTATATGACTTATTACAATATATATATATATATAACCGCTCCTATCCAGCAGAATAACAAACGCTCCAACTGATATCTCAAAGGTTGTTTATTTCCCCAAGACAACGTGAAAAACTGCAACACAAAACACGATATCTTTTTAAACACAATGAAATTACAACACTGTTTACAAAGAAAACAACAACATGTAACATACCTTGTGCACCTTCTCCAGATTATTTTAGGAGAGCGACGTTATCTTCTCTTATATTCTTTATTTAAGGACACTCTTTTTAGACGTGGGAAGAGCTCCTTGCGCCACTGAAACCCAGCTTGTTCTGACTGAGTTCAGCTCACACGTGCAATCAATGCTGCCTCACTCTAATCACAGGGCTCTGCTCCTGCATGCCCTTCTAGGTCATCATGAACAGCAATAAAGGACCAGGCACCACACACAGCATGCAAATACAATATGTACCCAAATAAACATACATATAATGTTCACATATTATACATTTTCAGAAAGGTAAGCCATAAAATAGAATATTACAAAATGCCCATTGCTGGGACAGCTACAATATCATTAATTGACAGAGAATGTATATATCCATACATGATCTTATACTATTCTTTGATATCCTCAGTATAAATCACAGGTTTCAATAATGTAACCAAAGAGTAACCCCGCCCGTGAGAGCAGGGTTCTTCCAATCTTCTGCCGTAGTCTGAAAAGTGAAAACCCACCTCTTCAGACTCCATCATGGCCCGTAGCACAAATTTACAGGCATATGCAAAGGCCCAATTTATGTAATTTAAGATAGCATTTTATGTAGACTAATAAAGACAGCACTATAAAGTAGGCCTATACATGCATATAGTTTCATAGATATTCCACTGTTACGTTCTTAGCTTATGTATGATTCATGAACTACTTTTTTTACATATGTGATGTATTGCCATGCTTTTTGTTCTTGCTTAATGTAAATCTCTCTGGATTAAGAGTGTCTGCTAAATGCCTACATTGTAAATTGTAAGAGTATCAATACTACCATGTAGAAAGTCTTGTACACAGAATTTACTTGAATAAAAGTACAAAAGTATTGGCATCAAAATCTATACTTAAAGTAGGCCTACCAAAACTCATGTATAGAGAATTTCAAGTAGTATTTAAAAAGATCTTTTGAAAATAGCAGATATACAAACACACAATGTGTTGCAGCGCAAACTATTGTGAGCAAGTAGATCATCTATTTTCAAATGGACGAAATGTATATAGGGCTTAATGTATGCTTAATGTATGTTTTGTAATGATAAATCTACAAATAATGAAGTAAAAGTATAATATTTTGATCCGTAGTGTAGTGGAGTAGAATTAAAAGTATTGAAAATTGGAAATACTCAAGTAAAGTACAGCAAGGTACAGTACTTGAGTAAATGTAGTTAAGTAAATGTACTATCATAGGCACATGCCTATCATCACACAGGCATGTGCCCGTCTGCCTATGTGTAAATATGTACCTGACTGTCAACAACTGTTCCAAAAGAAACATCAGATCGAGTTATTATAACCATTGAACTGTTTCATTCAAGAACTACATTTCTTTCACTTCTTATTTCCAGCGTGTAGAGATGGCGTGTGCCGGCAGCAGCCTCCTGTCTGAAGAGCAGTTCCTGTGTTCTATCTGTCTGGATGTGTTCACTGATCCAATCACCACTCCATGTGGACACAACTACTGCAACGCCTGCATCACACGTTACTGGGACACTAAGGATGTGTGTCAGTGTCCGCTATGCAAAGAAACCTTCTACAAGAGACCAGCGTTCTCTGTTAATAAAGTCCTCTCCGAGATGGCTGATCAGTTCAGGAAGTCAAAGCAGCTGAAGAAAACTTCAACCACAACCCCAGAACCTGCTGAACCAGATGACGTCTCCTGTGACGTCTGTACTGAGAACAAGCTCAAGGCCGTGAAGTCCTGCCTGATGTGTCTGACCTCCTACTGTGAGACTCACCTGGAGCGTCATCGCACAGTCCCAGCATTAAAACGACACACACTAATCGACCCTGTGAAGAACCTGGAAGACTATATGTGTAAGAAACATGACAGACCTCTTGAGATGTTCTGTAAGACCGACCACACATGTGTTTGTCAGTTCTGCACTCAGTTAGAGCACAAGTTACATCAGATTGTGTCTATGAAAGAGGCATATGAAGGGAAAAAGGTGGAGCTCGGAGAGACAGAGGCTGAGGTTCAGCAGATGATCCAGGAGAGACAAGTGAAGATCCAGGAGGTCAAACACTCAGTAGATCTCAGCCAGAAAGATGCAGACAGAGAGATAGCAGACAGTGTGCAGATCTTCACTGCTCTGATCAGCTGTATTGAGAGAAGCCAGGCTGAGCTCATTGATGGGATTGAAGAGAAGCAGAAAACAACAGAGAAACAGGCTGAAGGCTTCATTAAAGATCTGCAACAGGAAATCACTGAGTTAAAGAAGAGAAGCTCTGAGCTGAAGCAGCTCTCACTCACTGAAGACCACCTCCACCTCCTCCAGAACTTCACTTCCACCAACACTGGATGGAGACCCACCAAGGACTGGACAAAGGTCAATATAAATCAGTCTCCACACCTGGGGACAGTGAAGACAGCTGTGGCTCAGCTGAAGAAGACACTCAGTCAAGAGATAGAGAAGGAGCTGCGTGATGCTGAGCTGAGGAGGGTCCAGCAATATGCTGTGGATGTAACTCTGGACCCTGATACAGCACACTGCGACCTCATCCTGTCTGAGGATGGAAAACAAGTGAGTCATGGAGACGTGAAGAAGAATCTCCCAGACAACAAAGAGAGATTCTCCCGTTATGCCTCTGTCTTAGGAAAACAAAGCTTCTCCTCTGGAAGGTTTTACTATGAGGTTCAGGTTAAAGGGAAGACTGACTGGTGGTTAGGAGTGGCCAGAGAGTCCATCGACAGGAGGGGACTAACCACACCGACCCCCAACAACGGTTACTGGTCTATATGGTTGAGGGATGGAAATAAGTACAAGGCTGCTGCTGACCCTTATGTCCTCCTCCCTGTAAGAGAGGAGCTCCAGAAAGTGGGAGTGTTTGTGGATTATGAGGAGGGTCTGGTCTCCTTTTATGATGTGGAGTCCAGAGTTCACCTCTACTCTTTCAGTGGCTGCTCCTTCACTGAGAGACTCTATCCATACTTCAATCCCTGCAGTTTGAATTATGATTGTATAAACTCAGCTCCTCTGATCATCTCTCCTGTCAGTCACACTGATTAAAAATCTCAGTTTAACATGAACAGGTTAGTTTTAAAATGTATATGGACGGGTGATTCACCGTTTTAGTCAACTGTTGGTTCAAATCATGCCATTTAAGAGTTGTTCATATTCTACTGCATAAACAGACATGATTTTTACATGATTGTCTGAAGTACAGCCAGAGATGAATATGATAAATTGAGTATTTGAGTATCAAAATATTTAGTTTAAAATGTATTCTGTCTGTGAGACATCTATATTCCTTTCTTCGTACAATGACTTAGTTTGTTTCATGTGATTGCGTTCAAGTTTAAGGTAAACCCAATATTTTCATTAATGTGAATTAATTCATTTTTTTTGTTATCAAATGTTTTTTATTTTAAGACAAATCACAATAATACACGTTAACAACATGAATGACTTAAAGAAAACAAAACACATATAAAACAACACATAACAGCAAAAGCAAGGAACACAAAAACAAACAATCCCACCCACCCCTCCCCCCCGAGACCAAAGATGCCACAAAATGTTAATGTGAATTAATTCTTAATCAGGAAATGCAATGTTTCATTGTTAGTCTTGTACATTAAAGCAATTACTACAGAATTGTTAATAAAAAATATGTAATGATGTTGATGTTAATAATTGTTTATGTGGATGTGTTATCAATTAAAGCTAAAATGAAAAAATACATGAGCCATTGTAATAATGTAGCCTATATTGTATAGCAGTCTGTGCACCAATTGAATTTCACTCATTTTGTAGTTGGCCGATATGCTTACCCTAGTATTTTTAGGGGTGCTAGTCCCTCCTATATTCAGCTATTAGTGTAGATTTACAAACATTAAATTCCCATTGACAACAAACTGAGAATCTATGTGTCTGAGCAAATCTGTATTTTCGTCCTACACAAATTCCCATTGACATTGAATGGACAATTTACATCATGTGTCTGAGCAAATTGGCTTAGTGTCCATTATGTCCACACAAACATTAACTTCCCATTGACAATGAATGGAGAATTTTACGTCATATTATGAGCAAATAGGCATATGTGTATTTTACGTCAGGATGATGTACGATGATAAGAGTGCCCCTCACTTCACACAGGTGTGATTTTTATCTGCACATGTACAGTAACAATGGTCACACATGGAGTTCTATCATAGTACACAATTTTGATTGATTGAAATATTTAACAGTTTGCAGAATTACAGAACATTTCAAGTACAACCAAATACAAAAACTGTTAACTGTGAGTGGACGACACCATAAAGCATTACACTTGTTTACAACAGGGCCCACCATTTTCAATTCATCAAAACATTAAGAGACGTGTGAATATACACAACTATATAGTCAAAACGGGAAATCATCATAGAGGAGGTAAAAGGGGAAAAGAAACATATACAGTGAGGGGGAAAAGGGGGGGGGGGATTCAGATCTTACGGGGGCCAGTTTCGAATTGCAGCCGTCCGTAGGTGCCCTTTTTAGTGCCGTTTTGAAGGAGTCAAGGGATTTGCATGTCTTGATGACTGTTGGTAGGGCGTTCCACATTTTGGTGGCATATAGAAGCGAAATTAATTTAGTCCCCCATGTATTGTTTTATTTTTATTGTGCCTAACAAACATACAATTGTTAGTTTGAAGAAGTTTTTGAGGAAGCAATTCTTTAAATAGTGCATTGATATGAAGAAGATTTAGATATTCAGTAAAGTTATGTAAACGTTGGAACGTCCTCCATGGGCTTTAGGCACTGATAGACAGTATTATCTGACCCCTGGTGGCCACTCTTTGACATTGTGCATTCTGCTTCATGTCTGGTAAATAAAGAAATGTCTTTCTCAGCTGAAAACCTTTTCTCTTCTGTTGAACATGAAATAAGTTGAATTGTTGTACATAATTTATCCTGTTCATTCTCATGGTTCAGGACACACAGATATGTTTAACAGTAATATGCCTAGATATAATGGGCCTACAAAAGTTGACACAATCTCCTGTCCTAATAAATGTAACATTTCGTTACCAAAAAAGAAAGAAAGAAAATAATGTATTCATTCACTAGAGCCTTATCAAAAGGCCTTCAAATCTATTGCAATAACTTGATTTTCACGAATCACGTTATTGCATCAGTAGGCCTAATAAACGATGTCCTACATTGACACAAATTGACAACTTTACAAAAACAAAAATACATCCATATTGCTTTTCATCATCGAGTCAACTTGATGACATAATGTTGTATAAAGTAAATTGAAGACAACAGGCCTTTTTTTGTGCAATAGATCATAATCTAATAATCTACTGCAACGTAATATTACATAACTATGTAACTGAGCGTACAAATGTTAACTTAAACAGGTGGAATTTTACCGTACTTTCGAGGTACTTTTGCTTTACTTAGTGATTCCATATATGTATGTGCTGCAGCGCAGCACATACATATTATATAGCACAAGCACATAACAAAATATCAATGCATTAATAATTACAATCCAATAGACATTCTGCAGCTATAGGGTTTGCTGGTAGGCTACTGTGGCTGTGAGTATATTTTGATGCCTTTTTTGAAGACCTTTGTACTTATAGCTTGATTGACCCTCCTGTCCTCCCTGTAAGAGAGGAGCTCCAGAAAGTGGGAGTGTTTGTGGATTATGAGGAGTGTCTGGTCTCCTTTTATGATGTGGAGTCCAGAGTTCACCTCTACTCTTTCACTGGCTGCTCCTTCACTGAGAGACTATCCATATTACTTCGATACTGGACTGGATGGTGGTATAAACTCTGCTCCTGGCATGGAGAGGCTCATCAATCCAATCAGGCCTGATTGAATGGCAGGTTGTTCCCTGGCCACGCACAGGTGTGGGAGGCTATATAAGTGGCCTAGCTGCACTCATTTCCCAAAGCCCAGATCACCAAACCACTGCTGCCTGTCTCCCAAACATAAACCTCCACCTTCTACCACCTCCTGCAACCCTCCAACCTGTGTGCGTCCAAGAGCAAACGTAAGTCAGAAAGGCTGTGGAACAGCAACTGTTTGTTCTTCACCTCATTTATACCACCATTTGAAATATGGTGGTATAAACTCTGCTCCTCTGATAATCTCTCCTGTCAATCACACAGATTAGACTAAACCTCAGCTTCACTAAAAGGTTTTCATTTAAGACAATAGGTGTATAATTATGGAAGGTTAATTTACAGATTCACCTGCCAGTTCAAATCAAGTCATTGATTACTGTCGCTCCTATTCTATATCTGACTGTTGAAATATTTTCTTAATTTCTTTGTTGGTACAAAGACTTGATTGTGTGTTTTATTGTAATGCCTTCCAGTTTGACATTGTTTTTAAATTAAAGAGCATCAATAATGTTTATCAGGAATACTAATGTATTGTCAGTCTTGCACTTTAATGCAATTACTATAGAACTGTTAATTGTAAATCTAATATTAATGATCTTTGGGGATTTTATTTACGAGAATGTACAAGAAAACACAAAGTTTTATGTATATTTCCGCACAGTAATGAGCAGGATAATATGTCTATACAGGTATATGCTACCTTAGAATAGATGTAGGCCTAGACCTATTTGACAGTGCATAAACACAAAATTTACTTGAGTAAAAGTACAAAGGTTTTGGCATCAAAATATACTTAAAGTACCAAAACTCATTTATACAGAATGTCCCATTTCAAGTATTCAAATGTATAAAAATCTTTTGAAAATAGCAGATATACAAACTCACAATGTGTCGCATCGCAACCTATTGTGAGCTAGTAGATCATCTATTTTCAAATGGACGATATATATATAGGGCTTAATGCATGTAATGTATGCTTAATGTATGTTTTGTAATGATAAATCTACAAATAATGAAGTAAAAGTATAATATTTTGATCCGTAGTGTAGTGGAGTAGAATTAAAAGTATTGAAAATTGGAAATACTCAAGTAAAGTACAGAAAGGTACAGTACTTGAGTAAATGTAGTTAAGTAAATGTACTATCATAGGCACATGCCTATCATCACACAGGCATGTGCCTGTCTGCCTATGTGTAAATATGTACCTGACTGTCAACAACTGTTCCAAAAGAAACATCAGATCGAGTTATTATAACCATTGAACTGTTTCATTCAAGAACTACATTTCTTTCACTTTTTATTTCCAGCGTGTAGAGATGGCGTGTGCCGGCAGCAGCCTCCTGTCTGAAGAGCAGTTCCTGTGTTCTATCTGTCTGGATGTGTTCACTGATCCGATCAGCACTCCATGTGGACACAACTACTGCAACGCCTGCATCACACGTTACTGGGACACTAAGGATGTGTGTCAGTGTCCGCTATGCAAAGAAACCTTCTACAAGAGACCAGCGTTCTCCGTTAATAAAGTCCTCTCCGAGATGGCCGATCAGTTCAGGAAGTCAAAGCAGCTGAAGAAAACTTCAACCACAACCCCAGAACCTGCTGAACCAGATGATGTCTCCTGTGACATCTGTACTGAGAACAAGCTCAAGGCTGTGAAGTCCTGCCTGATATGTCTGACCTCCTACTGTGAGACTCACCTGGAGCGTCATCGCACAGTCCCAGCATTAAAACGACACACACTAATCGACCCCGTGAAGAACCTGGAGGACTATATGTGTAAGAAACATGACAGACCTTTGGAGATGTTCTGTAAGACCGACCACACCTGTGTTTGTCAGTTCTGCACTCAGTTAGAGCACAAGACACATCAGCTTGTGTCTATGAAAGAGGCATATGAAGGAAAGAAGGCTGAGCTGGGACAGACAGAGGCTGAAGTTCAGCAGATGATCCAGGAGAGACAACTGAAGATCCAGGAGGTCCAACACTCAGTAGATCGCAGTAAGAAAGATGCAGACAGAGAGATAGCAGGAAGTGTGCAGGTCTTCACTGCTCTGATCAGCTGCATTGAGAGAAGCCAGGCTGAGTTCATTGGTGGGATTGAAGAGGAGCAGAAAACAACAGAGAAACAGGCTGAAGGCTTCATTAAAGATCTGCAACAGGAAATCTCTGAGTTAAAGAAGAGAAGCTCTGAGCTGAAGCAGCTTTCACTCACTGAAGACCACCTCCACCTCCTCCAGAACTTCACATCCATCAACACTGGGTGGAGATCCACCAAGGACTGGACAAAGGTCAATATAAATCAGTCTCCACACCTGGGGACAGTGAAGACAGCTGTGGCTCAGCTGGAGAAGACACTCAGTAAAGAGATAGAGAAGGAGCTGCGTGATGCTGAGCTGAGGAGGGTCCAGCAATATGCTGTGGATGTAACTCTGGACCCTGATACAGCACACTGCAACCTCATCCTGTCTGAGGATGGAAAACAAGTGAGTGATGGAGACGTGGAGAAGGATCTCCCAGACAACAAAGAGAGATTCTCTCTATGTCCCTGTGTCTTAGGAAAACAAAGCTTCTCCTCAGGAAGGTTTTACTATGAGGTTCAGGTTAAAGGGAAGACTGAGTGGGATTTAGGAGTGGCCAGAGAGTCCATCAACAGGAAGGGACCAATCACACTTAGCCCCAACAACGGTTACTGGTCTATATTGTTGAGGAATGGAAATAAGTACTGGCCTAATGCTGACTCTGCTGTCCTCATCCCTGTAAGAGAGAAGCTCCAGAAAGTGGGAGTGTTTGTGGATTATGAGGAGGGTCTTGTCTCCTTTTATGATGTGGAGTCCAGAGTTCACCTATACTCTTTCACTGGCTGCTCCTTCACTGAGAGACTCTATCCATACTTCAATCCCTGTTTGAATTATGATGGTATAAACTCAGCTCCTCTGATCATCTCTCCTGTCAGTCACACTGATTAAAAATCTCACTTTAACATGAACAGGTTAGTTTTAAAATGTATATGGACGGTTGATTCACCGTTTTAGTCAACTGTTGGTTCAAATCATGCCATTTAAGAGTTGTTCACATTCTACTGCATAAACAGACATGATTTTTACATGATTGTCTGAAGTACAGCCAGAGATGAATATGATAAATTGAGTATTTGAGTATCAAAATATTTAGTTTAAAATGTATTCTGTCTGTGAGACATCTATATTCCTTTCTTCGTACAATGACTTAGTTTATGTTTCATGTGATTGCGTTCAAGTTTAAGGTAAACCCAATATTTTCATTAATGTGAATTAATTCTTTTTTTTTGTTATCAAATGTTTTTTATTTTAAGACAAATCACAATAATACACGTTAACAACATGAATGACTTAAAGAAAACACATATAAAACAACACATAACAGCAAAAGCAAGGAACACAAAAACAAACAATCCCACCCACCCCTCCCCCCCCCCCCCCCCCCCCCCGAGACCAAAGATGCCACAAAATGTTAATGTGAATTAATTCTTAATCAGGAAATGCAATGTTTCATTGTTAGTCTTGTACATTAAAGCAATTACTACAGAATTGTTAATTAAAAATATGTAATGATGTTAATAATTGTTTGTGGATGTGTTATCAATTAAAGATAAAATGAAAAAATACATGAGCCATTGTAATAATGTAGCCTATATTGTATAGCAGTCTGTGCACCAATTGAATTTCACTCATTTTGTAGTTGGCCGATATGCTTACCCTAGTATTTTTAGGGGTGCTAGTCCCTCCTATATTCAGCTATTAGTGTAGATTTACAAACATTAAATTCCCATTGACAACAAACTGAGAATCTATGTGTCTGAGCAAATCGGTATTTTCGTCCTACACAAATTCCCATTGACATTGACTGGACAATTTACATCATGTGTCTGAGCAAATTGGCTTAGTGTCCATTATGTCCACATAAATTCCCATTGACAATGAATGGAGAATTTTACGTCATAGTATGAGCAAATAGGCATAATATGTGTCTATTTTAAGTCAGGATGATGTACGATAAGAGTGCCCCTCACTTCACACAGGTGTGATTTGTATCTGCACATGTACAGTAACAATGATCACACATGGAGTTCTATCATAGTACACAATTTTGATTGATTGAAATATTTAACAGTTTGCAGAATTACACTACATTTCAAGTACAACCAAATACAAAAACTGTTAACTGTGAGTGGACGACACCATAAAGCATTACACTTGTTTACAATAGGGCCCACCATTTTCAATTCATCAAAACATTAAGAGACGTGTGAATATACACAAAGTGGGTTATGGGCTAAATGATAGTTTGTACACTCTCAGAGTTAATTAACATTGATATTACAATATAAATTGGGGGTCCTAGAGACAGAAATGCCATCAAAGTTTGGGGACCACTGGCCTGTAGTGAGCTTGCAGATCAGCTATTTTCTGAGAACAGGTATATCAATATCTACAAGGGACGTTCAATATTTAGGGACATTCCAATTCCTAGGGGGATGATTTATCTCCCTACCCCTTGACACTCATTATGTAGGGACAAGGGGAAGGGGCAAGGGCTGAGGGGTAGGGTTAAAAAAACGAATTGGGATTGGGCCTTAGTGTCCATTATGTCCACACAAACATTGACAATGAATGGAGAATTTTACGTCATAGTATGAGCAAAAAGGCATAATAGTGTCTATTTTACGTCATGATGTACGATGATAAGAGCGCCCCTCACTTCACACAGGTGTGATTTTTATCTGCACATGTACAGTAACAATGATCACACATAGTAAACAATTTTGATTGATTGATTGAAATATTTATTAACAGTTTGCAGAATTACAGTAGCCTACATTTCAAGCACAACTCAATACAAAGACTGTTAACTGAGTGGACGACCCAATAAAGCATTACACTTGGGGTCCACCTTGTTCAATTCATCAAAAACATTTAGAGACGTACAAATAGACACTTAAAACATTTTAATACGTATTTCACTTGTAACAGTGCATTTGTAGGCTACAATGTAATATTGCTTCAAATAAATATGATTATTACTTTTCCACGACGTAGGATAGGATGTTTACAGTCTTAACGGCTACTCTACTTTGGGAGTTTGTGGGAGCAATCAATGCCTAAAACCCCCTGAGAATGAACCAAATGGTAGCCAAAAGACCATGTTTTTTGATTGATTAATTTGATTGATTTATTTATTAACAGTTTGCAGAATTACAGTACATTTCAAGTAGGTCTACAACTCAATACAAAGACTTTTAACTGAGTGGACGACACCATAAAGCATTACACTTGTTTACAAAATGTGCATGTCTTGATGACTGTTGTAGGGCGTTCCACATTTTGGTGGCATATAGAAGCAAAATTAATTTAGTCCCCCATGTATTGTTTTATTTTTATTGTGCCTAACAAACATACAATTGTTAGTTTGAAGAAGTTTTTGAGGAAGCAATTCTTGGGAAAATAAAGGGAAGCTCCGCACACTCAATCTGCGCACAATCGGTTTATTTCTTTGCAAGCTTTCGGTCTACTGACCTTCTTCAGGCATAATCAAAAAGTGACATAGGACAGATATATATGTTCATCATTTGATTGGATGATTGATCACACCTATGTCAAACATTTCAATTTGAATGATAACTCATGGGAGTTGTAGTTCTCAGTGAAACTACAAAACACCCAAAGACACCAAGTGTCCATTTAGACAAGAGAAAAAAAGGAAGCAATTCTTAAAATAGTGTATTGATATGAACAAGATTTAGATATTCAGTAAAGTTATGTAAATGTTGGAACGTCCTCCATGGGCTTTAGGCACTGATAGACAGTATTATCTGACCCCTGGTGGCCACTCTTTGACATTGTGCATTCTGCTTCATGTCTGGTAAATAAAGAAATGTCTTTCTCAGCTGAAAACCTTTTCTCTTCTGTTGAACATGAAATAAGTTGAATTGTTGTACATAATTTATCCTGTTCATTCTCATGGTTCAGGACACACAGATATTTTTAACAGTAATATGCCTAGATATAATGGGCCTACAAAGTTTGACACAATCTCCTGTCCTAATAAATGTAACATTTCGTTACCAAAAAAGAAAGAATGAAAATAATGTATTCATTCACTAGAGCCTTATCAAAAGGCCTTCAAATCTATTGCAATAACTTGATTTTCACGAATGACGTTATTGCATCAGTAGGCCTAATAAACGATGTCCTACATTGACACAAATTGACAACTTTACAAAAACAAAAATACATCCATATTGCTTTTCATCATCAAGTTAACTTGATGACATAATGTTGTATAAAGTAAATTGAAGACAACAGGCCTTTTTAGTGCAATAGATCATAATCTAATAATCTACTGCAACGTAATATTACATAATTATGTAACCGAGCGTACAAATGTTAATTTAAACAGGTGGAATTTTACCTTACATTCGAGGTACTTTTGCTTTACTTAGTGATTCCATATAATATGTATACTGTGCTGCAGTGCAGCACATACATATTTTATAGCACAAGCACATAACAAAATATCAATTAATTAATCATTACAATCCAATAGACATTCTGCAGCTATAGGGTTTGCTGGTAGGCTACTGTGTCTGAGTATATTTTGATGCCTTTTTTGAAGACCTTTGTACTTATAGCTTGATTGATTGATTGAAGTATTTATTAACAGTTTGCAGAATTACAGTACAGTTCAAGCACAACTCAATACAAACTTTGTATTGAGTTGTGCATGGCTGCTGCTGACCCTCCTCTCCTCCTCCCTGTAAGAGAGGAGCTCCAGAAAGTGGGAGTGTTTGTGGATTATGAGGAGGGTCTGGTCTCCTTTTATGATGTGGAGTCCAGAGTTCACCTCTACTCTTTCACTGGCTGCTCCTTCACTGAGAGACTGTATCCTTTCTTCAGTCCCAGTGTCAAAAGGCTCATGGAGAGGCTCATCAATCCAATCAGGCCTGATTGAATGGCAGGTTGTTCCCTGGCCACGCACAGGTGTGGGAGGCTATATAAGTGGCCTAGCTGCACTCATTTCCCAAAGCCCAGATCACCAAACCACTGCTGCCTGTCTCCCAAACATAAAGCTCCACCTTCTACCACCTCCTGCAACCCTCCAACCTGTGTGCGTCCAAGAGCAAACGTAAGTCAGAAAGGCTGTGGAACAGCAACTGTTTGTTCTTCACCTCATTTATACCACCATTTGAAATATGGTGGTATAAACTCTGCTCCTCTGATAATCTCTCCTGTCAATCACACAGATTAGACTAAACCTCAGCTTCACTAAAAGGTTTTCATTTAAGACAATAAAGGTGTATAATTATGGAAGGTTAATTTACAGATTCACCTGCCAGTTCAAATCAAGTCATTGATTACTGTCGCTCCTATTGTATATCTGACTGTTGAAATATTTTCTTTGTTAGTACAAAGACTTGATTGTATGTTTTATTTTATTGCCTTCCAGTTTGACATTGTTTTTAAATTAAAGAGCATGAATAATGTTTATCAGGAATACTAATGTATTGTCAGTCTTGTACTTTAATGCAATTACTATAGAACTGTTAATTGTAAATCTAATATTAATGATCTTTGGGGATTTGATTTACGAGAATGTACAAGAAAACACGATAATTTATGTATATTTCCGCACAGTAATGAGCAGGATAATATGTCTATACAGGTATATGCTACCTTAGAATAGATGTAGGCCTAGACCTATTTGACAGTGCATAAACACAAAATTTACTTGAGTAAAAGTACAAACGTTTTGGCATCAAAATATACTTAAAGTACCAAAACTCATTTATACAGAATGTCCCATTTCAAGTATTCAAATGTATAAAAATATATTTTGAAATTAGCAGATATACAAACCCACAATGTGTCGCATCGCAACCTATTGTGAGCTAGTAGATCATCTATTTTCAAATGGACGAAATATATATAGGGCTTAATGTATGTAATGTATGCTTAATGTATGTTTTGTAATGATAAATCTACAAATAATTAAGTAAAAGTATAATATTTTGATCCGTAGTAGAGTAGAATTAAAAGTATTGAAAATTGGAAATACTCAAGTAAAGTACAGACAATTTACAATTTACAATTTAGGCATTTAGCAGACGCTCTTAATCCAGAGCGACTTACATTTAAGCAAGAACAAAAGCATGGGAATACATCACATAAAAGTATTTATCATGAAACATGCGTAAGCTAAGAAAGTAACAGTGGAATATCTATATAATGAAACAATACATACACTATACATATAAACTATACATATTTACTACTATGCTATACATATGTACTATGGCGTGCTATGACTAAATACAATACAATTATAGTGCTGTCTACATAACATGCTATAAGTCTGTATCAAATGCTATCTAAGCCAACATAAATGCTATCTAAGGGGTTAGGGTAAGTGCTATGGGCCATGATGGAGTCTGAAAAGGTGGGTTTTCAGGCTACGGCGGAAGATTGGGAGTGATGCTGCAGTTCTGACTGCAATGGGAAGTGCATTCCACAGTTTTGGAGCCAGAAGGGAGAAGAGTTTGGGACGTGTGGAGCGTTGTCCCGGCGTTTTTAGTGAGGGTACTTCCAGCTTCCCTGCGTTGGCTGATCTGAGTGCGCGGGAGGGTTTGTAGGGTTCAATCATACTTGTAAGATATGGGGGAGCCGTACCTTTGGTTGCTTTGAATGCCAGCATCAGAGTTTTGTATTCTGTGCGGGCAGCGACCGGGAGCCAGTGGAGGGAGCGGAGCAGGGGGGAGACATGTGAGAATTTTGGCTGGTTGAAGACCAAGCGAGCTGCTGCATTTTGGATCAGCTGGAGAGGCTTAAGTGCACATGCTGGTAGGCCAGTAAGGAGGGAGTTACAATAGTCGAGTTTTGACAAGACTGTTGTCTGGATTAGGAGCTGGGCTGATTCCTGGGTGAGGAATGGTCTAATTCGTCGTATGTTATAGAGTGTGAACCTACAGGATCGAGTGACAGCTGTGATACAGAAAGGTACAGTACTTGAGTAAATGTAGTTAAGTAAATGTACTATCATAGGCACATGCCTATCATCACACAGGCATGTGCCTGTCTGCCTATGTGTAAATATGTACCTGACTGTCAACAACTGTTCCAAAAGAAACATCAGATCGAGTTATTATAACCATTGAACTGTTTCATTCAAGAACTACATTTCTTTCACTTTTTATTTCCAGCGTGTAGAGATGGCGTGTGCCGGCAGCAGCCTCCTGTCTGAAGAACAGTTCCTGTGTTCTATCTGTCTGGATGTGTTCACTGATCTAATCACCACTCCATGTGGACACAACTACTGCAACGCCTGCATCACACGTTACTGGGACACTAAGGATGTGTGTCAGTGTCCGCTATGCAAAGAAACCTTCTACAAGAGACCAGCGTTCTCCGTTAATAAAGTATTCTCCGAGATGGCCGATCAGTTCAGGAAGTCAAAGCGGCTGAAGAAAACCACAACCCCAGAACCTGCTGAACCAGATGACGTCTCCTGTGACGTCTGTACTGAGAACAAGCTCAAGGCCGTGAAGTCCTGCCTGATGTGTCTGACCTCCTACTGTGAGACTCACCTGGAGCCTCATCACAGAGTCTTAGGATTAAAACGACACACACTAATCGACCCTGTGAAGAACCTGGAGGCCTATATGTGTGAGAAACATGACAGACCTTTGGAGATGTTCTGTAAGACCGACCACACGTGTGTTTGTCAGTTCTGCACTCAGTCAGACCACAAGTTACATCAGATTGTGTCTATGAAAGAGGCATATGAAGGAAAGAAGGCTGAGCTGGGACAGACAGAGGCTGAAGTTCAGCAGATGATCCAGGAGAGACAACTGAAGGTCCAGGAGGTCCAACACTCAGTAGATCTCAGTAAGAAAGATGCAGACATAGAGATAGCAGGCAGTTTGCAGATCTTCACTGCTCTGATCAGCTGCATTGAGAGAAGCCAGGCTGAGCTCATTGGTGGGATTGCAGAGAAGCAGAAAACAACAGAGAAACAGGCTGAAGGCTTCATTAAAGATCTGCAACAGGAAATCTCTGAGTTAAAGAAGAGAAGCTCTGAGCTGAAGCAGCTTTCACTCACTGAAGACCACCTCCACCTCCTCCAGAACTTCACATCCATCAACACTGGGTGGAGACCCACCAAGGACTGGACAAAGGTCAAGGTCCATCAGTCTCCACACCTGGGGACAGTGAAGACAGCTGTGGCTCAGCTGGAGAAGACACTCAGTAAAGAGATAGAGAAGGAGCTGCGTGATGCTGAGCTGAGGAGGGTCCAGCAATATGCTGTGGATGTAACTCTGGACCCTGATACAGCACACTGCAACCTCATCCTGTCGGAGGATGGAAAACAAGTGAGTCATGGAGACGTGAAGAAGAATCTCCCAGACAACAAAGAGAGATTCTCTCCATGTGTCTGTGTCTTAGGAAAACAAAGCTTCTCCTCAGGAAGGTTTTACTATGAGGTTCAGGTTAAAGGGAAGACAAGGTGGTCTTTAGGAGTGGCCAAAGAGTCCATCAACAGGAAGGGAATAATCCCAGTGAGCCCCAACAACGGTTACTGGTCTATATTGTTGAGGGATGGAAATGAGTACAAGGCTAATGCTGACCCTGCTGTCCTCCTCCCTGTAAGAGAGAAGCTCCAGAAAGTGGGAGTGTTTGTGGATTATGAGGAGCGTCTTGTCTCCTTTTATGATGTGGAGTCCAGAGTTCATCTCTACTCTTTCAGTGGCTGCTCCTTCACTGAGAGACTGTATCCTTTCTTCAGTCCCAGTTTGAATTATGGTGGTAAGAACTCAGCTCCTCTGATCATCTCTCCTGTCAGTCACACTGATTAAATCTCAGGTTAACATGAACAGGTTAGTTTTCATTTAGAAAATTAATGTTGATTTACAGTTTTATTTTCAGTCAACAGTCTGCTCAAATCAAGTCATTTTTTAAAACATGACTTGTAAACAGACATGCTTTTACATGATTGTCTGAAGTATACAGCCAAAGATTAATATGATAAATTGAGTATTTGAGTATGATAAAGTATTTCACTTAAAATGTATTCCGTCTGTGAGGCGTTGAAATCTTATCTGTATTATTTTCTTCATACAAGGAATTGATTTATGGTTTTATTTGATTGCATTCAAGTTTAAGTTAAACCAAATATTTTCATTAGTGTGAATGAATTCAGAATCAGGGATTGAAATGTGTTATTGTCAGTGACATTAATACAAATACTACAAAATTATAAATTAAGAATATGTAATGATTCTGATGTTAATATTTGCTTTTTTGTATATGTGGATGTGTGTTATGTGTGTTTTGGTGTTAGCATCATGTCGTGCTTTAGCTATTGAAAAGCAGATCTACACGCTCATAGCGCGCCACTGAGTGGCGCGCTATGAGCTTGTAGGTCTGCTATTTTTGACTTGACATAGAAGACATTTTTAGAATCTGATCTCAGGTCAGAATGAAAAATGTCAGGATGTAGAAGACATTTTTAGAATCTGATCTCAGGTCAGAATGAGTTAAAAATAAATCAGCCATTGTAATTATGTATCTGTGTGTGCACTCACTGTGCAGTCTTTGCACCAATATGAACTGTACTCATTTTGTAATGAAAAAGATCTGGATTTGGCCGATATGATTACATACACTAGTATTTTCTATCTGCACATGTACAGTAACAATGATCACACATGGAGTTCTATCATAGTACACAGTCATACCACACACGTCCTGATTTAACCCATTCTGACCTGAGATCAGATTCTAAAAATGTCAGTCGCTCTTCGATTTAAAAAAAATAGCAGACCTACAAGCTCGTAGCGCGCCACTTGGTCGTCTCGGTGGCGCGCTATGAGCTTGTAGATCTGCTATTTTTCAATAGCTAAAGCACGACATGATGCTAACACCAAAATGGGTTAATAACTTTCATAGAAACTAACTTTGGATGTAAGGCTTTCTTTCTGTCACATGTCGCACGTCTTAAATGAGCCATTCATCATCATGTTCTGGTCCATCATCAAATAATGCCTCCGGAGCAATGTTGGGAAATATTAGCCTACTCGAGAGTAATATGCTACTTACTGTACTTACTTATTACATATTACAGTTTAAAAAAGCAATAATATTATTGGTCTTCCGTCTATCTTTCTCTCTTTTCTACTTCTCATATCTCTCTTCTCTTCTCTTATGCTCATGAAATCCTTGCTGGCTATTACTACTATTTATTCTATTTAAAATAAAATAAAATAAACAACGTATACAGTGAAAGAAAAAGGTGTCAAAGTTCCAAGTGGGAGGGGGGGGGGGGGGGGGGGGGGGTTGCTATTCGTCTTGTCTTTGGTTTTCTTTTGTTTAGTCTAATTGTTGTTTTGTTTCAGGTTCAGTTTTGTGACTCAAAGCGACTCAGAAACAACTCTGTCCATGTAGTATCAGAGCTGTCCTGTTTCCTGTCTGTTCTCTGGCTATGTGTCTGTATGTACAAACAGAAACAGAAGCATAACATCATTATGTACTGCATTTCCTCCTGTCCATACCCCTCTTCTATGCTCAATAAAAACTAATTAACAACAACAAATTAATATTATATTGATTATTACTTGGAATCAAGAGTAATGTATTACATTACTCACATTACATGTACTATTATTACATATTACTTTTGCCCCCCCCCCCCACCCGCAAAAAAGCGATGTACAATCTGTTTAGTCAGCTTTTAGAACTGAATCCAATTGAATAATAATAAGAGTCACCAATCAGCCAGAAAGGCTATAAAATAAAGCAGCAATCTCTCTTGACCTTTTAAATGATTTACAGTAATATGGTATAATATTACTGTTTTTGGCAGAGTAATACCTTACACTACTCATTACTGGGTAAAGTAATACATATTACTATAGTAACTAATTGTTACTGCCCAGGAGGCCATGAGGCCAAGCGAACATGTCATGTGTATAATGCTGTTTCTAATGTACTGTTTGAATGGATGTACAGTAGAAGTGTCTAATGCAGTGGTTCTACTGTACTGTTTGAATGGATGTACAGTAGAAGTGTCTAATGCAGTGGTTCTGATGTACTGTTTGAATGGATGTACAGTAGAAGTGTCTAATGCAGTGGTTCTGATGTACTGTTTGAATGGATGTACAGTAGAAGTGTCTAATGCAGTGGTTCTAATGTACTGTTTGAATGGATGTACAGTAGAAGTGTCTTAATGCAGTGGTTCTAATGTACTGTTTGAATGGATGTACAGTAGAAGTGTCTAATGCAGTGGTTCTGATGTACTGTTTGAATGGATGTACAGTAGAAGTGTCTAATGCAGTGGTTCTGATGTACAGTTTGAATGGATGTACAGTAGAAGTGTCTAATGCAGTGGTTCTGATGTACTGTTTGAATGGATGTACAGTAGAAGTGTCTAATGCAGTGGTTCTGATGTACTGTTTGAATGGATGTACAGTAGAAGTGTCTAATGCAGTGGTTCTGATGTACTGTTTGAATGGATGTACAGTAGAAGTGTCTAATGCAGTGGTTCTGATGTACTGTTTGAATGGATGTACAGTAGAAGTGTCTAATGCAGTGGTTCTAATGTACTGTTTGAATGGATGTACAGTAGAAGTGTCTAATGCAGTGGTTCTGATGTACAGTTTGAATGGATGTACAGTAGAAGTGTCTAATGCAGTGGTTCTAATGTACTGTTTGAATGGATGTACAGTAGAAGTGTCTAATGCAGTGGTTCTAATGTACTGTTTGAATGGATGTACAGTAGAAGTGTCTAATGCAGTGGTTATAATGTACTGTTTGAATGGATGTACAGTAGAAGTGTCTAATGCAGTGGTTCTAATGTACTGTTTGAATGGATGTACAGTAGAAGTGTCTAATGCAGTGGTTCTAATGTACTGTTTGAATGGATGTACAGTAGAAGTGTCTAATGCAGTGGTTCTGATGTACTGTTTGAATGGATGTACAGTAGAAGTGTCTAATGCAGTGGTTATAATGTACTGTTTGAATGGATGTACAGTAGAAGTGTCTAATGCAGTGGTTCTAATGTACTGTTTGAATGGATGTACAGTAGAAGTGTCTAATGCAGTGGTTCTGATGTACTGTTTGAATGGATGTACAGTAGAAGTGTCTAATGCAGTGGTTCTAATGTACTGTTTGAATGGATGTACAGTAGAAGTGTCTAATGCAGTGGTTATAATGTACTGTTTGAATGGATGTACAGTAGAAGTGTCTTAATGCAGTGGTTCTAATGTACTGTTTGAATGGATGTACAGTAGAAGTGTCTAATGCAGTGGTTCTAATGTACTGTTTGAATGGATGTACAGTAGAAGTGTCTAATGCAGTGGTTCTGATGTACAGTTTGAATGGATGTACAGTAGAAGTGTCTAATGCAGTGGTTCTAATGTACTGTTTAATGGATGTACAGTAGAAGTGTCTAATGCAGTGGTTCTAATGTACTGTTTGAATGGATGTACAGTAGAAGTGTCTAATGCAGTGGTTCTGATGTACTGTTTGAATGGATGTACAGTAGAAGTGTCTAATGCAGTGGTTATAATGTACTGTATGAATGGATGTACAGTAGAAGTGTCTAATGCAGTGGTTATAATGTACTGTTTGAATGGATGTACAGTAGAAGTGTCTAATGCAGTGGTTCTGATGTACTGTTTGAATGGATGTACAGTAGAAGTGTCTAATGCAGTGGTTATAATGTACTGTTTGAATGGATGTACAGTAGAAGTGTCTAATGCAGTGGTTCTGATGTACTGTATGAATGGATGTACAGTAGAAGTGTCTAATGCAGTGGTTCTGATGTACTGTTTGAATGGATGTACAGTAGAAGTGTCTAATGCAGTGGTTCTGATGTACTGTTTGAATGGATGTACAGTAGAAGTGTCTAATGCAGTGGTTCTAATGTACTGTTTGAATGGATGTACAGTAGAAGTGTCTAATGCAGTGGTTCTGATGTACAGTTTGAATGGATGTACAGTAGAAGTGTCTAATGCAGTGGTTCTCAACTTGTGGGTCAAATGATTTTAGGGAGGGTCCTCACTCCCCAGGGACAGTAAAGTGAAAATTTAAGGGACGTTTAAGATATAATACCTAAACAATGAAATGGACTGAAAAAAAGACCATTACTGTGTCGGTCAAATAATCAACAAATTATACTATAAAAACGTCTCCAACATTGGCCAAGTAGTGATAGTGAAATAATATAAGAAAGAGGAAAACACTGTGGAAATATAGCCGATCTACAAGCTCACAACGCCTTGCAGCGTGAGGCGTTGTGGGCTTGTAGATCCCTACCTCCTTCACCATCACTTATAGTTCTTATTTAATACATTGTGATGTTTAGTAGCTTATAGAGCTATAGATGTCTCCACTGGGCCTGATAGCTAATGTTTTAGTGACAGCCTGTCTTGTTATGGTTCAGCTTATATGTATATTTTTCATATACAGTACATAGGCTATAATGGAAACGTTGCAGACATTTAATAAACACATTTCAAAAGTAGTGAAAATAGCCGATCTACAAGCTCACAACAAGTTGTATAGCGACCCGCTGTAAACGTATAGATCGATCGCCTATTTTGACTATTTCAGAAATAGGGCTGAAGTGATTCATAGTTATTTCTGTGCCGGCCCGGCGGTCACCACATCGCTGTGTTGGGTTTCAAGATGAAACAGTTTGGGGAAACCCTGGTCTATAGGCAGCTGTGACTGACACCAAACTATTGGTAGACAAGAGAGAACAAGAGGATGAGAGGAGAGAAGGAGGAGAGGAGGAAAGGAAGGGATGAGGGAGAGAGGAGTGGAGAGTGGATGTGAAGGGTTAACTGCAACAAGGAGGGGTTTCTCAGTAAAGCGAAAGTATAGAACGCTGACAGAAGCTGGGTGGCGGACAGCTCACTGCACTCTCTCTACAAAACCTCCGTTCAACACAACTTTTACAGAAGAATACTTAAAGACAGGTGAGTACAACACATAATATATTAGATAATACAAGATATATATCATTCACTGACAGAGAATGTATCCAGACACGATCTTATTCTTACTCTTTGATATCTTCAGTAAAACAACAACAACACAGGTTTCAATAATGTAGCTGTCAACAGGGCCGTGTTGAAGTCAGAATGCGGGCCGTATGTGCAAAGCCCAATCTCCACCCCCCCCCCCCCCCCCCCCCCCTCGTAACCACCATATTCCATGTAATAAAAGATTAAATTCCCAGTAGGCTTGTATTGTCTTTACAATGGCCAAGATAGTATACATATAAGATATATAGTATATACGCAAAACATACATTAAGCACTTCAGTCCTATATTATAGGACTAAAGTGCTTAATGT
Source organism: Protomyctophum parallelum (assembly GCF_964188405.1). NCBI lineage: Eukaryota > Metazoa > Chordata > Actinopteri > Myctophiformes > Myctophidae > Protomyctophum > Protomyctophum parallelum. The sequence goes on along the minus strand of NC_139704.1, from coordinate 46,054,808 downwards.
GTGTTTTGTAATAATACATCTGCAAAGTAACTAGTAACTAAAGTTTTATTTTATTTTAATTAGGCTATAACAACACTTGAGTAAATGTACTAGAGTAAATGTACTATGCCAGATATATAAATTAAGGCCTCTGAACCGCCGCCACGCAAAAGCCAAGTAAATGCACCTGTATTTCAACTAGACAGGATTTACAGCTATTAAAGCCAACAACACATTGTTTTTTTATGTAGTAATCTCACTTGTCCCAGCCAGGTATAAGGCCTAACATTAACATACTTAAAGGACCATAGAGTTGTATGATGGTATGAATGAGGGGGGCCCCAGTTAGATAAATCGGAGTACATAACATAACATTTTAAAGGGCTCCATCTTGCACCACCCCTTATCCCTTATCCCTAAACTTATTTGCCATTTTTTTATATTTTGAAAATAAATAAAAAATAGTTCAACTAGCCGATCTACATCTACACGTTGTGAGCTTGTAGATCAGCTATTTGAACTATTTTAAAAGGTTTTTTTAAATAGTAAAAAATGGCAAATAAGTTTAGGGATCAGGGTTAAGGGGTGGTGCAAGATATAGCCCTATGTGTACGTTATCTACGCCAATGTATCTAATATGGGCCTCATTGTTGTAATGTGTGGACATTATAGAACAATGTATCTAATATGGGCCTCATTGTTGTAATGCGTAGACATTAGAACATTGTATGTTGTTGTCTTGCTTTTTTGAAGCCTTATGGATAAACTGAGGGTTTAAACACTTGCAGTAATGTACCGTATCATGATGGTTTAGGACTTTTGAGGTTATTTTATTGACACAAATGAATAAGCCCACTGTTAATAACAGTGACAAGGAGCGTGTGGGTCACTGTTATTCACTGTTACCCCTTTTTGGCGGGCCCTGCATAGCTTGAGGCTCCGCATGACCGCGCCTTTTTTGGAGGACTCCCCTAGCACAGGGGCCCTCCTAGCTCAGGGTCCCTCCTAGCACAGGGGCCCTCCTAGCTCAGGGGCCCTCCTAGCACAGGGGCCCTCCTAGCTCAGGGGCCCTCCTAGCTCAGGGGCCCCTGAGCCTGGCCCCAACAGGCCCGTTAAATAATCCTCCCGTGGCTATGATAGACACATGCCTATGTGCTATATATAGGCATATGCCTATGCGTGAATAAGTTCCTGACTGTCAACTTAACATTGTTCCAATCTACGTGTGTAGAGATGGCGTGTGCCGGCAGCAGCCTCCTGTCTGAAGAGCAGTTCCTGTGTTCTATCTGTCTGGATGTGTTCACTGATCCTCATCCGATCACCACTCCATGTGGACACAACTACTGCAACGCCTGCATCACACGTTACTGGGACACTAAGGATGTGTGTCAGTGTCCGCTATGCAAAGAAACCTTAAGAGACCAGCGTTCTCCGTTAATAAAGTTTTCTCAGAGATGGCTGATCTGGCTTTAGGAGTGGTCAGAGAGTCCATCAACAGGAGGGGACCAATCACACTGAGCCCCAACAACGGTTACTGGTCTATAGTGTTGCAGAATGTAAATAAGTACTATGCTGCTGCTGACCCTGCAGCTGTCCTCCTCCCTGTGAGAGAGGAGCTCCAGAAAGTGGGAGTGTTTGTGGATTATGAGGAGGGTCTGGTCTCCTTTTATGATGTGGAGTCCAGAGTTCATCTCTACTCTTTCACTGGCTGCTCCTTCACTGAGAGACTCTATCCATTCTTCACTCCCAGTTTTAATTATGGTGGTATAAACTCTGTTCCTCTGATCATCTCTCCTGTCAGTCACACTGATTAAAAATCTCAGTTTAACATGAACAGGTTAGTTTTTATTTAGAAAATGTATATGGACGGTTGATTCACAGTTTTAGTCAACTGTTGGTTCAAATCATGCCATTTAAGAGTTGTTCATATTCTACTGCATAAACAGACATGATTTTACATGATTGTCTGAAGTACAGCCAGAGATTAATATTAAATTGAGTATCAAAATATTTAGTTTAAATTGTATTCTGTCTGTGAGACATCTATATTCCTTTCTTCGTACAATGACTTGGTTTATGTTTCATGTGATTGCGTTCAAGTTTAAGGTAAACCCAATATTTTCATTAATGTGAATTAATTCTTAATCAGGAAATGCAATGTTTCATTGTACTTGTACATTAAAGCAATTACTACAGAATTGTTAATTAAAAATATGTAATGATGTTGATGTTAATAATTGTTTATGTGGATGTGTTATCAATTAAAGATAAAATGAAAAAATACATGAGCCATTGTAATAATGTAGCCTATATTGTATAGCAGTCTGTGCACCAATTGAATTTCACTCATTTTGTAGTTGGCCGATATGCTTACCCTAGTATTTTAGGGGTGCTAGTCCCTCCTATATTCAGCTATTAGTGTAGATTTACAAACATTAAATTCCCATTGACAACAAACTGAGAATCTATGTGTCTGAGCAAATAGGTATTTTCGTCCTACACAAATTCCCATTGACATTGACTGGACAATTTACATCATATGTGTCTGAGCAAATTGGCTTAGTGTCCATTATGTCCACACAAACATTAACTTCCCATTGACAATGAATGGAGAATTTTACGTCATAGTATGAGCAAATATGCATAATGTGTATTTTACGTCAGGATGATGTACGATGATAAGAGTGCCCCTCACTTCACACAGGTGTGATTTTTATCTGCACATGTACAGTAACAATGATCACACATGGAGTTCTATCATAGTACACAATTTTGATTGATTGATTGAAATATTTAACAGTTTGCAGAATTACAGTACGTTTCAAGTACAACCAAATACAAAAACTGTTAACTGTGAGTGGACGACACCATAAAGCATTACACTTGTTTACAATAGGGCCCACCATTTTCAATTCATCAAAACATTAAGAGACATGTGAATATACACACAGTGGGTTATGGGCTAAATGATAGTTTGTACACTCTCAGAGTTAATTAACATTGATATTACAATATAAATTGGGGGTCCTAGAGACAGAAATGCCATCAAAGTTTGGGGACCACTGGTCTGTAGTGAGCTTGCAGATCAGCTAATTTCTGAGAACAGGTTGTATATCAATATCTACAAGGGACGTTCAATATTTAGGGACATTGCAATTCCTAGGGGGATGATTTATCTCCCTACCCCTTGACACTCATTATGTAGGGACAAGGGGAAGGGGCAAGGGCTGAGGGGTAGGGTTAAAAAACGAATTGGGATTGGGCCTTAGTGTCCATTATGTCCACACAAACATTGACAATGAATGGAGAATTTTACGTCATAGATGAGCAAATAGGCATAATAGTGTCTATTTTACGTCATGATGTACGATGATAAGAGCGCCCGTCACTTCACACAGGTGTGATTTTTATCTGCACATGTACAGTAACAATGATCACACATCATAGTAAACAATTTTGATTGATTGATTGAAATATTTATTAACAGTTTGCAGAATTACAGTAGCCTACATTTCAAGCACAACTCAATACAAAGACTGTTAACTGTGAGTGGACGACCCAATAAAGCATTACACTTGGGGTCCACCTTGTTCAATTCATCAAAAACATTTAGAGACGTACAAATAGACACTTAAAACATTTAAATACGTATTTCACTTGTAACAGTGCATTTGTAGGCTACAATGCAATATTGCTTCAAATAAATATGATTATACTTTTCCACGACGTAGGATAGGATGTTTACAGTCTTAACGGCTACTCTACTTTGGGAGTTTGTGGGAGCAATCAATGCCTAAAACCCCCTGAGAATGAACCAAATGGTAGCCAAAAGACCCATGTTTTTTGATCGATTAATTTGATTGATTTATTAACAGTTTGCAGAATTACAGTACATTTCAAGTACAACCAAATACAAAAACTGTTAACTGTGAGTGGACGACACCATAAAGCATTACACTTGTTTACAATAGGGCCCACCATTTTCAATTCATCAAAACATTAAGAGACGTGTGAATATACACAACTATATAGTCAAAACGGGAAATCATCATAGAGGAGGTAAAAGGGGAAAAGAAACATATACAGTGAGGGGGAAAAGGGGTGGGGGGGGGGATTCAGATTTTACGGGGGCCAGTTTCGAATTGCAGCCGTCCGTAGGTGCCCTTTTTAGTGCAGTTTTGAAGGAGTCAAGGGATTCGCATGTCTTGATGACTGTTGGTAGGGCGTTCCACATTTTGGTGGCATATAGAAGCTAAATTAATTTAGTCCCCCATGTATTGTTTTATTTTTATTGTGCCTAACAAACATACAATTGTTAGTTTGAAGAAGTTTTTGAGGAAGCAAATTTTTAAATAGTGTATTGATATGAAGAAGATTTAGATATTCAGTAAAGTTATGTAAATGTTGGAACGTCATCCATGGGCTTTAGGCACTGATAGACAGTATTATCTGACCCCTGGTGGCCACTCTTTGACATTGTGCATTCTGCTTCATGTCTGGTAAATAAAGAAATGTGGCCCAGGCCGTAGCGTAACGGTCTGGGCACCGGACTGGTGATCCAGTCGCGGTGTGCCGCGGGTTCGACTCCCGAACCCGACACGGCCTTTACCGCATGTCATCCCCCCATCTCTCTCCCGTTTCCTGTCAGCCTACTATCTGTCCCTTAAAAAATCAATAAAAGGCGTAAGCCGCAAAAAAAAAAAAAAAAAAAAAAACCTTTTCTCTTCTGTTGCACATGAAATAAGTTGAATTGTTGTACAACTGTTTGTTCTTCACCTCATTTATACCACCATTTGAAATATGGTGGTATAAACTCTGTTCCTCTGATAATCTCTCCTGTCAATCACACAGATTAGACTAAACCTCAGCTTCACTAAAAGGTTTTCATTTAAGACAATAAAGGTGTATAATTATGGAAGGTTAATTTACAGATTCACCTGCCAGTTCAAATCAAGCCATTGATTACTGTCGCTCCTATTCTATATCTGACTGTTGAAATATTTTCTTCATTTCTTTGTTGGTACAAAGACTTGATTGTGTGTTTTATAATTTGTATTGCCTTACAGTTTGACATTGTTTTTAAATTAAAGAGCATGAATAATGTTTATCAGGAATACTAATGTATTATTGTCAGTCTTGCACTTTAATGCAATTACTATAGAACTGTTAATTGTAAATCTAATATTAATGATCTTTGGGGATTTGATTTACGAGAATGTACAAGAAAATGCTTAAGAGTTAATTAATCCATTCATAAAACTTTACAACTGGAACCGATTATGTGACCATGTTATTTCTACACTTTAGAGTGTCTATTTTGTCCACACAAACATTACATTCCCATCATTGACATGAATGGAGAATTTTACGTCATAGTAATAGAAAATAGGCATAGTGTCTATTTTATGTCATGATGATGTACGATGATAAGAGTGCCCCTCACTTCACATGGGTGTGATTTTTATCTGCACATGTACAGTAACAATGATCACACAGAGTTCTATCAGTACAGTCATACCACACAAGTCTTGATTTACTAACTTTCATAGAAATGAACGAGGAGAGGATGAGGAGAGATTTGGGAGAGGGAAGGAGTGGATCTGCTCACTGCTCAAATCTAAAATACCTAAAACCACATATTACACACAAAGGATCTATCCCCCAGGAAAGTGTTCTAAATCTGCTAAACGTCATTAACATATATTATTTTTGCAAAAAGGGTGAAGTGTCCCTGAAGTGTTGTTTATTTCCCCAAGACAACGTGAAAAACTGCAACACAAAACACAACGATATCCTTTTAAACACAATGAAACATGAAATATGAATGTCCTTGTTGTCAGTCAATCATGATGTCCGTATTATATATAAACAAACACAATGAGATGTACACAAACAATTAAACGACAGAATTACAACACTGTTTACAAACAAAGAAAACAACATGTAACATACCGTGTGCGCCTTCTGCAGATTATTTTAGGAGTTTAGGAGTTCAGCTCACACAGGTGCAATCAATGCTGCCTCACTCTAATCACAGGGCTCTGCTCCTACATGCTAGGTCTGTAGGTCATAATGAACAGCAATAAAGGACCAGGCACCACACACAGCATGTGATAGATAAAAAGGGTCTTATCTGTGTTTACAAACTAATGTCCAGTGGTCAATGTCTCATATTCTCCTGAACTATGAGCCAGGCCGGATCATTAATATTGTCCTTATTCATCATATTACTCTTAACCTACTGCCTGTTGTTCTCCTTATCATCTATAATGTCATGTCATTCATATGTTTATGGTCAAAATATGTTTTCATCTGTCCCATTTCAAATCGTGTGACTCCTTATTCAGTCTCCATGGGGTCTGCCTTCAGCCACAAAACTTTCAATACTGTAGGCGCTGTTTTTAATTTGATATGCAGCTGCTGTGTTATCAGCCTAGTTTGACCTTGGCCTAGTAACTTGGCAGGGAAAGAAGTTATCTACAGGTTGCCTGGCAACGCCTGCCTAGGCGCTGCCGCTCTCCAGGCTTCAATGGGCATCCATGTGCGGGACAGAGGACATGAGCGCCATCCTCATCATCTAGGCGTTGGACTAATGAGGGAGCGCCAACACTGGTTTTGTCATCTGACATTGCGGACATGAAACATCTCCAGCCAATGAACTTTATCAACAAATCTGACGTGATCTACAGTATTTAGCCTGGAACAAATGCTGTGAAGTTCAGTTCAGTTCAGTTCAGTTCCGGAGTTCAGCTTCGGGTTCTTTTTGGAATCAACAATTGATTATTCTAAATTATATTGATGTAAATAATATTCTGAACCATGTAGCACATTCTCTATGTAAATTGACTTTATACCGACTAAAATAATTGTTAAACTTTAAGCTCTCTCCGAACATTATTTCATCCTGCCTCCAAATCATTTTTTAAGGTATGTTTCTATTTTTGGTACAGTGATGGTCATTTAAAGGGCTATTCACTAATTTTCAAGGTAAATACAGCACGGTATTTAATTGGTAATCATGCTGAGTTATTTGAAGTTATAGATTTACAATGTTTTCTAAATTATACAGTCCTTTCAAACCTATCATTATTAAAAGATGGATCCTATTTAAATTTATCCATCAGCATGCAAATACAATATGTACCCAAATAAACATACATATAATGTTCACATATTATACATTTTCAGAAAGGTAAGCAATAAAATAGAATATTACAAAATACCCATTGCTGGGACAGCTACAATATGTATCATTCATTGACAGAGAATGTATATATCCATACATGATCTTATACTATTCTTTGATATCCTCAGTTTCAATAATGTAACTGTCAACAGTTCCGCCCGTGTTAAAGCCAGAATGGGCCTGAGGCACTATTCGTACTGGTAACAGGTACGCTCGCCTCTTTTCCAACTCGCCCCCGCAAAAAGAGAACGGTCGCCCCGGAATTTCGGAAAGTGAAGACGGCTCGCCCCAAAGCCGTGGATAGTTCGCCCCCAAAGCGTGGATATCTCTATCTATTCGTAGTACTAGTAACCCCGCCCGTGAGAGCGGGGTTCTTCCAATCTGCCGCTGTAGTCTGAAAACCCACCTCTTCAGACTCCATCATGGCCCGTAGCACAAATTTACAGGCATATGCAAAGGCCCAATTTATGTAACTTAAGATAGCATTTTATGTAGACTCATAAAGACAGCACTATAAAGTAGGCCAGGCTATACATGCATATAGTTTCATAGATATTCCACTGTTACGTTCTTAGCTTATGTATGATTCATGATAACTACTTTTTTTACATATGTGATGTATTGCCATGCTTTTTGTTCTTGCTTAATGTAAATCTCTGTGGATTTAGAGTGTCTGCTAAATGCCTACATTGTAAATTGTAAGAGTATCAATACTACCATGTAGAAAGTCCTGTACACAACATTTACTTGAGTAAAAGTACAAAAGTATTGGCATCAAAATCTACTTAAAGTAGGCCTACCAAAACTAATTTATACAGAATGTCCCATTTCAAGTATTCAAAAAGATCTTTTGAAAATAGCAGATATACAAACTCACAATGTGTCGCATCGCAACCTATTGTGAGCAAGTAGATCATCTATTTTCAAATGGACAAAATGTATATAGGGCTTAATGTATGTTTTTTAATGATAAATCTAAAAATAATCAAGTAAAAGTATAATATTTTGATCCGTAGTGTAGTAGTGTAGTGGAGTAGAATTAAAAGTATTGAAAATTGGAAATACTCAAGTAAAGTACAGAAAGGTACAGTACTTGAGTAAATGTAGTTAAGTAAATGTACTATCATAGGCACATGCCTATCATCACACAGGCATGTGCCTGTCTGCCTATGTGTAAATATGTACCTGACTGTCAACAACTGTTCCAAAAGAAACATCAGATCGAGTTATTATAACCATTGAACTGTTTCATTCAAGAACTACATTTCTTTCACTTTTTATTTCCAGCGTGTAGAGATGGCGTGTGCCGGCAGCAGCCTCCTGTCTGAAGAGCAGTTCCTGTGTTCTATCTGTCTGGATGTGTTCACTGATCCGATCACCACTCCATGTGGACACAACTACTGCAACGCCTGCATCACACGTTACTGGGACACTAAGGATGTGTGTCAGTGTCCGCTATGCAAAGAAACCTTCTACAAGAGACCAGCGTTCTCCGTTAATAAAGTCCTCTCCGAGATGGCCGATCAGTTCAGGAAGTCAAAGCAGCTGAAGAAAACTTCAACCACAACCCCAGAACCTGCTGAACCAGATGACGTCTCCTGTGACGTCTGTACTGAGAACAAGCTCAAGGCCGTGAAGTCCTGCCTGATGTGTCTGACCTCCTACTGTGAGACTCACCTGGAGCGTCATCGCACAGTCCCAGCATTAAAACGACACACACTAATCGACCCCGTGAAGAACCTGGAGGACTATATGTGTAAGAAACATGACAGACCTTTGGAGATGTTCTGTAAGACCGACCACACCTGTGTTTGTCAGTTCTGCACTCAGTTAGAGCACAAGTCACATCAGATTGTGTCTATGAAGGAAAGAAGGCTGAGCTGGGACAGACAGGCTGAGGTTCAGCAGATGATCCAGGAGAGACAACTGAAGATCCAGGAGGTCCAACACTCAGTAGATCTCAGTAAGAAAGATGCAGAGAGAGAGATAGCAGGAAGTGTGCAGGTCTTCACTGCTCTGATCAGCTGTATTGAGAGAAGCCAGGCTGAGTTCATTGGTGGGATTGAAGAGAAGCAGAAAACAACAGAGAAACAGGCTGAAGGCTTCATTAAAGATCTGCAACAGGAAATCTCTGAGTTAAAGAAGAGAAGCTCTGAGCTGAAGCAGCTTTCACTCACTGAAGACCACCTCCACCTCCTCCAGAACTTCACATCCATCAACACTGGGTGGAGACCCACCAAGGACTGGACAAAGGTCAATATAAATCAGTCTCCACACCTGGGGACAGTGAAGACAGCTGTGGCTCAGCTGGAGAAGACACTCAGTAAAGAGATAGAGAAGGAGCTGCGTGATGCTGAGCTGAGGAGGGTCCAGCAATATGCTGTGGATGTAACTCTGGACCCTGATACAGCACACTGCTACCTCATCCTGTCTGAGGATGGAAAACAAGTGAGTGATGGAGAAGTGGAGAAGGATCTCCCAGACAACAAAGAGAGATTCTCTCTATGTGCCTGTGTCTTAGGAAAACAAAGCTTCTCCTCAGGAAGGTTTTACTATGAGGTTCAGGTTAAAGGGAAGACAGCGTGGGCTTTAGGAGTGGCCAGAGAGTCCATCAACAGGAAGGGACCAATCACACTTAGCCCCAACAACGGTTACTGGTCTATATTGTTGAGGAATGGAAATAAGTACTGGGCTAATGCTGACTCTGCTGTCCTCATCCCTGTAAGAGAGAAGCTCCAGAAAGTGGGAGTGTTTGTGGATTATGAGGAGGGTCTGGTCTCCTTTTATGATGTGGAGTCCAGAGTTCACCTCTACTCTTTCAGTGGCTGCTCCTTCACTGAGAGACTCTATCCATACTTCAATCCCTGTTTGAATTATGATGGTAAAAACTCAGCTCCTATGATCATCTCTCCTGTCAGTCACACTGATTAAAAATCTCACTTTAACATGAACAGGTTAGTTTTAAAATGTATATGGACGGTTGATTCACTGTTTTAGTCAACTGTTGGTTCAAATCATGCCATTTAAGAGTTGTTCACATTCTACTGCATAAACAGACATGATTTTTACATGATTGTCTGAAGTACAGCCAGAGATGAATATGATAAATATTTAGTTTAAAATGTATGTCTGTGACATCTATATTCCTTTCTTCGTACAATGACTTAGTTTGTTTCATGTGATTGCGTTCAAGTTTAAGGTAAACCCAATATTTTCATTAATGTGAATTATTTTATTTTTTTTGTTATCAAAGTTTTTTATTTTAAGACAAATCACAATAATACACGTTAACAACATGAATGACTTAAAGAAAACAAAACACATATAAAACAACACATAACAGCAAAAGCAAGGAACACAAAAACATACAATCCCACCCACCCCTCCCCCCCGAGACCAAAGATGCCACAAAATGTTAATGTGAATTAATTCTTAATCAGGAAATGCAATGTTTCATTGTTAGTCTTGTACATTAAAGCAATTACTACAGAATTGTTAATTAAAAATATGTAATGATGTTGATGTTAATAATTGTTTATGTGGATGTGTTATCAATTAAAGATAAAATGAAAAAATGCATGAGCCATTGTAATAATGTAGCCTATATTGTATAGCAGTCTGTGCACCAATTGAATTTCACTCATTTTGTAGTTGGCCGATATGCTTACCCTAGTATTTTTAGGGGCGCTAGTCCCTCCTATATTCAGCTATTAGTGTAGATTTACAAACATTAAATTCCCATTGACAACAAACTGAGAATCTATGTGTCTGAGCAAATCGGTATTTTCGTCCTACACAAATTCCCATTGACACTGAATGGACAATTTACACCATGTGTCTGAGCAAATTGGCTTAGTGTCCATTATGTCCACACAAACATTAAATTCCCATTGACAATGAATGGAGAATTTTACGTCATAGTATGAGCAAATAGGCATAATATGTGTCTATTTTACGTCAGGATGATGTACGATGATAAGAGTGCCCCTCACTTCACACAGGTGTGATTTTTATCTGCACATGTAGAGTAACAATGATCACACATGGAGTTCTATCATAGTACACAATTTTGATTGATTGAAATATTTAACAGTTTGCAGAATTACAGTACATTTCAAGTACAACCAAATACAAAAACTGTTAACTGTGAGTGGACGACACCATAAAGCATTACACTTGTTTACAATAGGGCCCACCATTTTCAATTCATCAAAACATTAAGAGACGTGTGAATATACACAAAGTGGGTTATGGGCTAAATGATAGTTTGTACACTCTCAGAGTTAATTAACATTGATATTACAATATAAATTGGGGGTCCTAGAGACAGAAATGCCATCAAGGTTTGGGGACCACTGGCCTGTAGTGAGCTTGCAGATCAGCTATTTTCTGAGAACAGGTTGTATATCAATATCTACAAGGGACGTTCAATATTTAGGGACGTTCCAATTCCTAGGGGGATGATTTATCTCCCTACCCCTTGACACTCATTATGTAGGGACAAGGGGAAGGGGCAAGGGCTGAGGGGTAGGGTTAAAAAACGAATTGGGATTGGGCCTTAGTGTCCATTATGTCCACACAAACATTAAATTCCCATTGACAATGAATGGAGAATTTTACGTCATAGCATAATAGTGTCTATTTTACGTCATGATGTACGATGATAAGAGTGCCCCTCACTTCACACAGGTGTGATTTTTATCTGCACATGTACAGTAACAATGATCACACATCATAGTAAACAATTTTGATTGATTGATAGAAATATTTATTAACAGTTTGCAGAATTGCAGTACATTTCAAGCACAACTCAATACAAAGACTGTTAACTGTGAGTGGACGACCCAATAAAGCATTACACTTGTTTACAAGAGGGTCCACCTTGTTCAATTCATCATTCGTCATTTAGAGACGTATACAAATAGACACTTAAAACATTTTAATACGTATTTCACTTGTAACAGTGCATTTGTAGGCTACAATGTAATATTGCTTCAAATAAATATGATTATACTTTTCCACGACGTAGGATAGGATGTTTACAGTCTTAACGGCTACTCTACTTTGGGAGTTTGTGGGAGCAATCAATGCCTAAAACCCCCTGAGAATGAACCAAATGGTAGCCAAAAGACCCATGTTTTTTGATCGATTAATTTGATTGATTTATTAACAGTTTGCAGAATTACAGTACATTTCAAGTAGGCCTACAACTCAATACAAAGACTTTTAACTGTGAGTGGACGACACCATAAAGCATTACACTTGTTTACAAAATGTGCATGTCTTGATGACTGTTGGTAGGGCGTTCCACATTTTGGTGGCATATAGAAGCGAAATTAATTTAGTCCCCCATGTATTGTTTTATTTTTATTGTGCCTAACAAACATACAATTGTTAGTTTGAAGAAGTTTTTGAGGAAGCAATTCTTAAAATAGTGTATTGATATGAAGAAGATTTAGATATTCAGTAAAGTTATGTAAACGTTGGAACGTCCTCCATGGGCTTTAGGCACTGATAGACAGTATTATCTGACCCCTGGTGGCCACTCTTTGACATTGTGCATTCTGCTTCATGTCTGGTAAATAAAGAAATGTCTTTCTCAGCTGAAAACCTTTTCTCTTCTGTTGAACATGAAATAAGTTGAATTGTTGTACATCATTTCTCCTGTTCATTCTCATGGTTCAGGACACACAGATATGTTTAACAGTAATATGCCTAGATTGATATAATGGGCCTACAAAAGTTGACACAATCTCCTGTCCTAATAAATGTAACATTTTCGTTACCAAAAAAAGAAAGAAAATAATGTATTCATTCACTAGAGCCTTATCAAAAGGCCTTAAAATCTATTGCAATAACTTGATTTTCACGAATCACGTTATTGCATCAGTAGGCCTAATAAACAATGTCCTACATTGACACAAATTGACAACTTTACAAAAACAAAAATACATCCATATTGCTTTTCATCATCAAGTTAACTTGATGACATAATGTTGTATAAAGTAAATTGAAGACAACAGGCCCTTTGTTTAGTGCAATAGATCATAATGTAATAATCTACTGCAACGTAATATTACATAATTATGTAACTGAGCGTACAAATGTTAACTTAAACAGGTATGTGCTGCATAGCACAAGCACATAATTACAATCCAATAGACATTCTGCAGCTATAGGGTTTGCTGGTAGGCTACTGCAGTGGCTGTGAGTATATTTTGATGCCTTTTTTGAAGACCTTTGAACTTTGCAGAATTACAGTACAGTTCAAGCACAACTCAATACAAACTTTGTATTGAGTTGTGCATGGCTGCTGCTTCCCCTCCTGTCCTCCTCCCTGTAAGAGAGGAGCTCCAGAAAGTGGGAGTGTTTGTGGATTATGAGGAGGGTCTGGTCTCCTTTTATGATGTGGAGTCCAGAGTTCACCTCTACTCTTTCACTGGCTGCTCCTTCACTGAGAGACTGTATCCTTTCTTCAGTCCCAGTGTCAAAAGGCTCATGGAGAGGCTCATCAATCCAATCAGGCCTGATTGAATGGCAGGTTGTTCCCTGGCCACGCACAGGTGTGGGAGGCTATATAAGTGGCCTAGCTGCACTCATTTCCCAAAGCCCAGATCACCAAACCACTGCTGCCTGTCTCCCAAACATAAACCGCCACCTTCTACCACCTCCTGCAACCCTCCAACCTGTGTGCGTCCAAGAGCAAACGTAAGTCAGAAAGGCTGTGGAACAGCAAATGTTTGTTCTTCACCTCATTTATACCACCATTTGAAATATGGTGGTATAAACTCTGCTCCTCTGATAATCTCTCCTGTCAATCACACAGATTAGACTAAACCTCAGCTTCACTAAAAGGTTTTCATTTAAGACAATAAAGGTGTATAATTATGGAAGGTTAATTTACAGATTCACCTGCCAGTTCAAATCAAGCCATTGATTACTGTCGCTCCTATTCTATATCTGACTGTTGAAATATTTTCTTCATTTCTTTGTTGGTACAAAGACTTGATTGTGTGTTTTATCTTATTGCCTTCCAGTTTGACATTGTTTTTAAATTAAAGAGCATGAATAATGTTTATCAGGAATACTAATGTATTGTCAGTCTTGTATTTTAATGCAATTACTATAGAACTGTTAATTGTAAATCTAATATTAATGATCTTTGGGGATTTGATTCACGAGAATGTACAAGAAAACACTAATTTATGTATATTTCCGCACAGTAATGAGCAGGATAATATGTCTATACAGGTATATGCTACCTTAGAATAGATGTAGGCCTAGACCTATTTGACAGTGCATAAACACAACATTTACTTGAGTAAAAGTACAAAAGTTTTAGCATCAAAATATACTTAAAGTACCAAAACTAATTTATACAGAATGTCCCATTTCAAGTATTCAAATGTATACAAAGATCTTTTGAAAATAGCAGATATACAAACTCACAATGTGTCGCATCGCAACCTATTGTGAGCTAGTAGATCATCTATTTTCAAATGGACGAAATATATATAGGGCTTAATATATGTAATGTATGTTTTGTACTGATAAATCTACAAATAATGAAGTAAAAGTATAATATTTTGATCCGTAGTATAGTAGTGGAGTAGAATTTAAAGTATTGGAAATACTCAAGTAAAGTACAGTACTTGAGTAAATGTAGTTAAGTAAATGTACTATCATCACACAGGCATGTGCCTGTCTGCCTATGTGTAAATATGTACCTGACTGTCAACAACTGTTCCAAAAGAAACATCAGATCGAGTTATTATAACCATTGAACTGTTTCATTCAAGAACTACATTTCTTTCACTTTTTATTTCCAGTGTGTAGAGATGGCGTGTGCCAGCAGCAGCCTCCTGTCTGAAGAGCAGTTCCTGTGTTCTATCTGTCTGGATGTGTTCACTGATCCGATCACCACTCCATGTGGACACAACTACTGCAACGCCTGCATCACACGTTACTGGGACACTAAGGATGTGTGTCAGTGTCCGCTATGCAAAGAAACCTTCTACAAGAGACCAGCGTTCTCCGTTAATAAAGTCTTCTCCGAGATGGCTGATCAGTTCAGGAAGTCAAAGCAGCTGAAAACTTCAACCACAACCCCAGAACCTGCTGAAACAGATGACGTCTCCTGTGACGTCTGTACTGAGAATAAGCTCAAGGCCGTGAAGTCCTGCCTGATGTGTCTGACCTCCTACTGTGAGACTCACCTGGAGCGTCATCGCACAGTCCCAGCATTAAAACGACACACACTAATCGACCCTGTGAAGAACCTGGAGGACTATATGTGTAAGAAACATGACAAACCTCTGGAGATGTTCTGTAAGACCGACCACACGTGTGTTTGTCAGTTCTGCACTCAGTCAGACCACAAGTTACATCAGATTGTGTCTATGAAAGAGGCATATGAAGGAAAGAAGGCTGAGCTGGGAGAGACAGAGGCTGAAGTTCAGCAGATGATCCAGGAGAGACAACTGAAGGTCCAGGAGGTCCAACACTCAGTAGATCTCAGTAAGAAAGATGCAGACAGAGAGATAGCAGGAAGTGTGCAGGTCTTCACTGCTCTGATCAGCTGCATTGAGAGAAGCCAGGCTGAGCTCATTGGTGGGATTGAAGAGAAGCAGAAAACAACAGAGAAACGGGCTGAAGGCTTCATTAAAGATCTGCAACAGGAAATCTCTGAGTTAAAGAAGAGAAGCTCTGAGCTGAAGCAGCTTTCACTCACTGAAGACCACCTCCTCCAGAACTTCACATCCATCAACACTGGGTGGAGACCCACCAAGGACTGGACAAAGGTCAATATAAATCAGTCTCCACACCTGGGGACAGTGAAGACAGCTGTGGCTCAGCTGGAGAACACACTCAGTCAAGAGATAGAGAAGGAGCTGCGTGATGCTGAGCTGAGGAGGGTCCAGCAATATGCTGTGGATGTAACTCTGGACCCTGATACAGCACACTGCCAACTCATCCTGTCTGAGGATGGAAAACAAGTGAGTCATGGAGACGTGGAGAAGGATCTCCCAGACAACAAAGAGAGATTCTCCTGTTATTTCTCTGTCTTAGGAAAACAAAGCTTCTCCTCAGGGAGGTTTTACTATGAGGTTCAGGTTAAAGGGAAGACTAGCTGGAGGTTAGGAGTGGCCAGAGAGTCCATCAACAGGAAGGGACCAATCACACTGACCCCCAACGACGGTTACTGGTCTATAGGGTTGATGATGAATGGAAATAAGTACGAGGCTGCTGCTGACCCTGCTGTCCTCCTCCCTGTGAGAGAGAAGCTCCAGAAAGTGGGAGTGTTTGTGGATTATGAGGAGGGTCTGGTCTCCTTTTATGATGTGGAGTCTAGAGTTCACCTCTACTCTTTCACTGGCTGCTCCTTCACTGAGAGACTCTATCCATACTTCAATCCCTGTTTTAATGATGGTGGTAAAAACTCAGCTCCTCTGATCATCTCTCCTGTCAGTCACACTGATTAAAAATCTCAGTTTAACAGGTTAGTTTTTAAATGTATATGGACGGTTTATTCACCGTTTTAGTCAACTGTTGGTTCAAATCATGCCATTTAAGAGTTGTTCATATTCTACTGCATAAACAGACATGATTTTTACATGATTGTCTGAAGTACAGCCAGAGATGAATATGATAAATTGAGTATAAAAATATTTAGTTTAAAATGTATGTCTGTGACATCTATATTCCTTTCTTCGTACAATGACTTAGTTTGTTTCATGTGATTGCGTTCAAGTTTAAGGTAAACCCAATATTTTCATTAATGTGAATTAATAAAAACAATTTGTTATCAAATGTTTTTTATTTTAAGACTAATCACAATAATACACGTTAACAACATGAATGACTTAAAGAAAACAAAACACATATAAAACAACACATAACAGCAAAAGCAAGGAACACAAAAACAAACAATCCCACCCACCCCTCCCCCCCGAGACCAAAGATGCCACAAAATGTTAATGTGAATTAATTCTTAATCAGGAAATGCAATGTTTCATTGTTAGTCTTGTACATTAAAGCAATTACTACAGAATTGTTAATTAAAAATATGTAATGATGTTGATGTTAATAGTTGTTTATGTGGATGTGTTATCAATTAAAGATAAAATGAAAAAATACATGAGCCATTGTAATGTAGCCTACTGTATATTGTATAGCAGTTTGTGCACCAATTTAATTTCACTCATTTTGTAGTTGGCCGATATGCTTACCCCAATATTTTTAGGGGTGCTAGTCCCTCCTATATTCAGCTATTAGTGGCTGAATATAGGGCAGAGTGGATCTGCTCACTGCTCAATTCTAAAATACCTAAAACCACATATTACACACATAAAGGATCTATCCCCCAGGAAAGTGTTCTAAATCTGCTAAACGTCATTAACATATATTATTTTTGCAAAAAGGGTGAAGTGTCCCTTTAACTGCAACAAGGAAGTTTCTCAGTAAATCTAAACTGAAAGTACAGCGCTGACAGAAGCTGGGTGGCAGACAGCTCACTGCACTCTCTCTACCACACCTTCAGACGGATCTTTCACAGAAATACTTAGACAGGTGAGTAGCCTACAACAAACTATATATGACTTAATACAATATATATATATATATATATAACCGCTCCTATCCAGCAGAATAACAAACGCTCCAACTGATATCTCAAAGGTTGTTTATTTCCCCAAGACAACGTGAAAAACTGCAACACAAAACACAACGATATCCTTTTAAACACAATGAAACATGAAATATGAATGTCCTGAATGAGATGTACACAAACAATTAAACGACAGAATTACAACACTGTTTACAAACAAAGAAAACAACATGTAACATACAGTGTGCACCTTCTGCAGATTATTTTAGGAGAGCTACGTTATCTTATCTTATATTCTTTATTTAAGGACACTCTTTTTAGACGTGGGAAGAGCTCCTTGCACCACTGAAACTCAGCTTGTTCTGAGTTCAGCTCACACAGGTGCAACCAATGCTGCCTCACTCTAATCACAGGGCTCTGCTCCTGCATGGCCTTCTAGGTCCTAATGAACAGCAATAAAGGACCAGGCACCACACACGGCATGCAAATACAATATGTACCCAAATAAACATACATATAATGTTCACATATTATACATTTTCAGAAAGGTAAGCAATAAAATAGAATATTACAAAATACCCATTGCTGGGACAGCTACAATATCATTAATTGACAGAGAATGTATATATCCATACATGATCTTATACTATTCTTTGATATCCTCAGTATAAATCACAGGTTTCAATAATGTAACCAAAGAGTAGCCTGACCTAAGCAGAGACATTTCTGGTCTAGAGGGGCGGGTCGCGCCTCAGAAATGCGCGCACCCTGATTGGATCTCATCGATCTGTCCGTCACCCCCGGCCCCTCCTCTCCCACCTAGTGCAGCGCTACGTCACATAATTTAGAGCGACGCCCACCCGGAAGGGTTGACTCCCACTTTTAGACTGGTTCAGCCCACGGCTTTTTCCAGGCTTTCATCTTTCGCGCAGACGAAATGAAAGCCTGGGTATCGAGGCTAACCAAAGAGTAACCCCGCCCGTGAGAGCAGGGTTCTTCCAATCTTCTGCCGTAGTCTGAAAAGTGAAAACCCACCTCTTCAGACCCAGGCATATGCAAAGGCCCAATTTATGTAACTTAAGATAGCATTTTATGTAGACAGCACTATAAAGTAGGCCTATACATGCATATATAATTCCACTGTTACATTCTTAGCTTATGTATGATTCATGATAACTACATTTTTTACACATGTGATGTATTGCCATGCTTTTTGTTCTTGCTTAATGTAAATCTCTCTGGATTAAGAGTGTCTGCTAAATGCCTACATTGTAAATTGTAAGAGTATCAATACTACCATGTAGAAAGTCCTGTACACAACATTTACTTGAAGTACAAAAGTATACAAATATATACTTAAAGTAGGCCTACCAAAACTCATGTATAGAGAATTTCAAGTATTTAAAAAGATCTTTTGAAAATAGCAGATATACAAACACACAATGTGTTGCATCGCAAACTATTGTGAGCAAGTAGATCATCTATTTTCAAATGGACAAAAAAAATATATAGGGCTTAATGTATGCTTAATGTATGTTTTGTAATGATAAATCTACAAATAATGAAGTAAAAGTATAATATTTTGATCCGTAGTGTCGTGGAGTAGAATTAAAAGTATTGAAAATTGGAAATACTCAAGTAAAGTACAGCAAGGTACAGTACTTGAGTAAATGTAGTTAAGTAAATGTACTATCATAGGCACATGCCTATCATCACACAGGCATGTGCCCGTCTGCCTATGTGTAAATATGTACCTGACTGTCAACAACTGTTCCAAAAGAAACATCAGATCGAGTTATTATAACCATTGAACTGTTTCATTCAAGAACTACATTTCTTTCACTTTTTATTTCCAGCGTGTAGAGATGGCGTGTGCCGGCAGCAGCCTCCTGTCTGAAGAGCAGTTCCTGTGTTCTATCTGTCTGGATGTGTTCACTGATCCAATCACCACTCCATGTGGACACAACTACTGCAACGCCTGCATCACACGTTACTGGGACACTAAGGATGTGTGTCAGTGTCCGCTATGCAAAGAAACCTTCTACAAGAGACCAGCGTTCTCCGTTAATAAAGTCCTCTCAGAGATGGCCGATCAGTTCAGGAAGTCAAAGCAGCTGAAGAAAACTTCAACCACAACCCCAGAACCTGCTGAACCAGATGACGTCTCCTGTGACGTCTGTACTGAGAACAAGCTCAAGGCCGTGAAGTCCTGCCTGATATGTCTGACCTCCTACTGTGAGACTCACCTGGAGCGTCATCGCACAGTCCCAGCATTAAAACGACACACACTAATCGACCCTGTGAAGAACCTGGAAGACTATATGTGTAAGAAACATGACAGACCTTTGGAGATGTTCTGTAAGACCGACCACACATGTGTTTGTCAGTTCTGCACTCAGTCAGACCACAAGTTACATCAGATTGTGTCTATGAAAGAGGCATATGAAGGAAAGAAGGCTGAGCTGGGAGAGACAGAGGCTGAAGTTCAGCAGATGATCCAGGAGAGACAACTGAAGGTCCAGGAGGTCCAACACTCAGTAGATCTCAGTAAGAAAGATGCAGACAGAGAGATAGCAGGCAGTGTTCAGGTCTTCACTGCTCTGATCAGCTGTATTGAGAGAAGCCAGGCTGAGCTCATTGGTGGGATTGAAGAGAAGCAGAAAACAACAGAGAAACAGGCTGAAGGCTTCATTAAAGATCTGCAACAGGAAATCTCTGAGTTAAAGAAGAGAAGCTCTGAGCTGAAGCAGCTCTCACTCACTGAAGACCACCTCCACCTCCTCCAGAACTTCACTTCCATCAACACTGGATGGAGACCCACCAAGGACTGGACAAAGGTCAAGGTCCATCAGTCTCCACACCTGGGGACAGTGAAGACAGCTGTGGCTCAGCTGGAGAAGACACTCAGTAAAGAGATAGAGAAGGAGCTGCGTGATGATGAGCTGAGGAGGGTCCAGCAATATGCTGTGGATGTAACTCTGGACCCTGATACAGCACACTGCAAACTCATCCTGTCTGAGGATGGAAAACAAGTGAGTGATGGAGACGTGAAGAAGAATCTCCCAGACAACAAAGAGAGATTCTCTTCACATGTCTCTGTCTTAGGAAAACAAAGCTTCTCCTCTGGAAGGTTTTACTATGAGGTTCAGGTTAAAGGGAAGACAAGGTGGTTTTTAGGGGTGGCCAGAGAGTCCATCAACAGGAAGGGACCAACCACACTGACCCCCAACAACGGTTACTGGTCTATATGGTTGAGGGATGGAAATGAGTACAGGGCTGCTGCTGACCCTCCTGTCCTCCTCCCTGTGAGAGAGAAGGTCCAGAAAGTGGGAGTGTTTGTGGATTATGAGGAGGGTCTGGTCTCCTTTTATGATGTGGAGGCTAGGGTGCATCTCTACTCTTTCATTGGCTGCTCCTTCACTGAGAGACTCTATCCATACTTCAATACTGGATTACATGATGGTGGTATAAACTCTGCTCCTCTGATCATCTCTCCTGTCAGTCAAACTGATTAAAAATCTCAGTTTAACATGAACAGGTTAGTTTTAAAATGTATATGGACGGTTGATTCACCGTTTTAGTCAACTGTTGGTTGAAATCATGCCATTTAAGAGTTGTTCATATTCTACTGCATAAACGGATTTACATGATTGTCTGAAGTACAGCCAGAGATTAATATTAAATTGAGTATTTGAGTATCAAAATATTTAGTTTAAAATGTATTCTGTCTGTGAGACATCTATATTCCTTTCTTCGTACAATGACTTGGTTTATGTTTCATGTGATTGCGTTTAAGTTTAAGGTAAACCCAATATTTTCATTAATGTGAATTAATTCTTTATCAGGAAATGCAATGTTTAATTGTCAGTCTTGTACTGTTAATTAAAAATATGTAATGATGTTGATGTTAATTGTTTATGTGGATGTGTTATCAATTAAAGATAGAAGGAAAAAATACATGAGCCATTGTAATAATGTAGCCTACATTTGTATGCAGTCTGTGCACCAATTGAATTTCACTCATTTTGTAGTTGGCCGATATGCTTACCCTAGTATTTTTAGGGGTGCTAGTCCCTCCTATATTCAGCTATTAGTGTAGATTTACAAACATTAAATTCCCATTGACAACAAACTGAGAATCTATGTGTCTGAGCAAATCGGTATTTTCGTTCTACACAAATTCCCATTGACATTGAATGGAGAATTTTACGTCATAGTATGAGCAAATAGGCATAATGTGTCTATTTTACGTCAGGATGATGTACGATGATAAGAGTGCCCCTCACTTCACACAGGTGTGATTTTTATCTGCACATGTACAGTAACAATGATCACACATGGAGTTCTATCATAGTACACAATTTTGATTGATTGAAATATTTAACAGTTTGCAGAATTACAGTACATTTCAAGTACAACCAAATACAAAAACTGTTAACTGTGAGTGGACGACACCATAAAGCATTACATTTGTTTACAATAGGGCCCACCATTTTCAATTCATCAAAACATTAAGAGACGTGTGAATATACACAACTATATAGTCAAAACGGGAAATCATCATAGAGGAGGTAAAAGGGGAAAAGAAACATATACAGTGAGGGGGGAAAGGGGGGGGGGGATTCAGATTTTACGGGGGCCAGTTTCAAATTGCAGCCGTCCGTAGGTGCCCTTTTTAGTGCAGTTTTGAAGGAGTCAAGGGATTCGCATGTCTTGATGACTGTTGGTAGGGCGTTCCACATTTTGGTGGCATATAGAAGCGAAATTAATTTAGTCCCCCATGTATTGTTTTATTTTTATTGTGCCCAACAAACATACAATTGTTAGTTTGAAGAAGTTTTTGAGGAAGCAATTTTTTAAATGGTGTATTGATATGAACAAGATTTAGATATTCAGTAAAGTTATGTAAATGTTGGAACGTCCTCCATGGGCTTTAGGCACTGATAGACAGTATTATCTGACCCCTGGTGGCCACTCTTTGACATTGTGCATTCTGCTTCATGTCTGGTAAATAAAGAAATGTCTTTCTCAGCTGAAAACCTTTTCTCTTCTGTTGAACATGAAATAAGTTGAATTGTTGTACATAATTTCTCCTGTTCATTCTCATGGTTCAGGACACACAGATATGTTTAACAGTAATATGCCTAGATATAATGGGCCTACAAAGGTTGACACAATCTCCTGTCCTAATAAATGTAACATTTCGTTACCAAAAAAGAAAGAAAATAATGTATTCATTCACTAGACCCTTATCAAAAGGCCTTCAAATCTATTGCAATAACTTGATTTTCACGAATCACGTTTTTGCATCAGTAGGCCTAATAAACAATGTCCTACATTGACACAAATTGACAACTTTACAAAAACAAAAATACATCCATATTGCTTTTCATCATCGAGTCAACTTGATGACATAATGTTGTATAAAGTAAATTGAAGACAACAGGCCTTTTTTTGTGCAATAGATCATAATCTAATAATCTACTGCAACGTAATATTACATAACTATGTAACTGAGCGTACAAATGTTAACTTAAACAGGTGGAATTTTACCGTACTTTCGAGGTACTTTTGCTTTACTTAGTGATTCCATATAATATGTATGTGCTGCAGTGCAGCACATACATATTATATAGCACAAGCACATAACAAAATATCAATGCATTAATAATTACAATCCAATATAGACATTCTGCAGCTATAGGGTTTGCTGGTAGGCTACTGTGGCTGTGAGTATATTTTGATGCCTTTTTTGAAGACCTTTGTACTTATAGCTTGATTGATTGATTGAAGTATTTATTAACAGTTTGCAGAATTACAGTACAGTTCAAGCACAACTCAATACAAACTTTGTATTGAGTTATGCATGGCTGATGCTGACCCTCCTGTCCTCATCCCTGTAAGAGAGGAGCTCCAGAAAGTGGGAGTGTTTGTGGATTATGAGGAGGGTCTGGTCTCCTTTTATGATGTGGAGACCAGAGTTCACCTCTACTCTTTCACTGGCTGCTCCTTCACTGAGAGACTGTATCCTTTCTTCAGTCCCAGTGTCAAAAGGCTCATGGAGAGGCTCATCAATCCAATCAGGCCTGATTGAATGGCAGGTTGTTCCCTGGCCACGCACAGGTGTGGGAGGCTATATAAGTGGCCTAGCTGCACTCATTTCCCAAAGCCCAGATCACCAAACCACTGCTGCCTGTCTCCCAAACATAAAGCTCCACCTTCTACCACCTCCTGCAACCCTCCAACCTGTGTGCGTCCAAGAGCAAACGTAAGTCAGAAAGGCTGTGGAACAGCAACTGTTTGTTCTTCACCTCGTTTATACCACCATTTGAAATATGGTGGTATAAACTCTGCTCCTCTGATAATCTCTCCTGTCAATCACACAGATTAGACTAAACCTCAGCTTCACTAAAAGGTTTTCATTTAAGACAATAAAGGTGTATAATTATGGAAGGTTAATTTACAGATTCACCTGCCAGTTCAAATAAAGCCATTGATTACTTGTCGCTCTTATTCTATATCTGACTGTTGAAATATTTTCTTCATTTCTTTGTTAGTACAAAGACTTGATTGTATGTTTTATTTTATTGCCTTCCAGTTTGACATTGTTTTTAAATTAAAGAGCATGAATAATGTTTATCAGGAATACTAATGTATTATTGTCAGTCTTGTACTTTAATGCAATTACTATAGAACTGTTAATTGTAAATCTAATATTAATGATCTTTGGGGATTTTATTTACGAGAATGTACAAGAAAATGCTTAGAGTTAATTAATCCATTCATAAAACTTTACAACTGGAACCAATTATGTGACCATGTTATTTGTATGTACACTTTAGAGTGTATTTTGTCCACACAAACAATAAATTCCCATCATTGACAAAAAAGCAAAAAGCAAATAGGCATATTGTCTATTTTATGTCATGATTTTATGTCACTTCACACGGGTGTGATTTTTATGTGCACATTTACAGTAACAATTATCACACATGGAGTTCTATCATAGTACAGTCAAAGTCTTGATTTACTAACTTTCATAGAAATTAACGAGGAGAGGATGAGGAGAGATTTGGGAGAGGGAAGGAGTGGATCTGCTCACTGCTTAAATCTAAAATACCTAAAACCACATATTACACACATAAAGGATCTATCCCCCAGGAAAGTGTTCTAAATCTGCTAAACGTCATTAACATATATTATTTTTGCAAAAAGGGTGAAGTGTCCCTTTAACTGCAACAAGGAAGTTTCTCAGTAAATCTAAACTGAAAGTACAGCGCTGACAGAAGCTGGGTGACAGACAGCTCACTGCACTCTCTCTACCACACCTTCAGACGGATCTTTCACAGAAACACTGACAGGTGAGTAGCCTACAACAAACTATATATGACTTAATACTATATATATATATATATATATATAACCGCTCCTATCCAGCAGAATAACAAACGCTCCAACTGATATCTCAAAGGTTGGTTATTTCCCCAAGACAATGTGAAAAACTGCAACACAAAACACAACGATATCCTTTTAAACACAATGAAACATGAAATATGAATGTCCTTTTTTTTTTACAACACTGTTTACAAACAAAGAAAACAACAACATGTAACATACCGTGTGTGCCTTCTTCAGATTATTTTAGGAGAGCTACGTTATTGTCTCCACCAGGCCGAAGGCATGGGGGGAGAGTATGTTTTGCACTCCGTCCGTGTGTCCGTCCGTCCGTCCGTTAGCAGCTAATCTCGGCCACCGTTAACCCGGTCGATGCAAAATTTTGCACACACACTCCCTGGATGCCAACGATGAACCTCTGCCCCAAACTTTCCACAACGGCCTGTTATAGCGCCACCAGGAGGCCGCTTTGTGCAAAACAAGTTTTTGCACAGTACACCTACAGATTTTGTCCAAACATCATGCAAATTGGTACACAGTCTCTCTAGAGCCATTCAACGAAACCGGTCTTTCACATTTCTCAGACTCCATCCTGATTGGTTAAGATTGCCTTCCAAAGTTCACAGGAGTGCTCAATTTCAAACAAAATGCTGCAAATCATGAACACATTGCGTGATTTCCGTGAAATTGTGCACCCACATTCCCACTAGGCCCAGGACGAAATGCCACATGAACAATTTCAACTCAGCCTCAAGGTGGCGCTATAACTGGCCAAAAAGTGTTTTTACCTCTAACTGCACGGATCTGTGGATAACTTTGTATGCCAACTCCCTAGAGGCCAAGGAAAAACCTTTGCCTGGAATTTTTCACATCTGCTCTTTATAGCGCCACCAGGAGGCCGACATATGTAAAACACATTTTCTATTATTACTCCTTCAGATTTTATCCAAATTTCACGCAAATCGGTACACATGATCTCCATAGTCATGTGATCAAGACAGGTTTGTTTGATTTCTCATATTCCATCTTGATTGGCCACGATTGCCTCCTACCGATATATCATTTTCCATTCTAATTGGCTAACATTGGCTTTCAACGTTTGCAGGATTGCCCCCTTTTGAACAAAACGCCTCAAAGCATCCAATTGCCATCCAAGGCAAGAAGAAATGGCACCCTTTTCACATTGCCCTATTATAGCGCCACCAGGAGGCCACAACCTGACCTGCCCTGGTGGAGACCTGTGCCGATTGGCACTTTATCTAGTCTTCTCTTATGTTCTTTATTTAAGGACACTCTTTTTAGACGTGGGAAGAGCTCCTTGCACCACTGAAACTCAGCTTGTTCTGACTGAGTTCAGCTCACACAGGTGCAATCAATGCTGCCTCACTCTAATCACAGGGCTCTGCTCCTGCATGCCCTTCTAGGTCATAATGAACAGCAATAAAAGACCAGGCACCACACACAGCATGCAAATACAATATGTACCCAAATAAACATACATATAATGTTCACATATTATACATTTTCAGAAAGGTAAGCAATAAAATAGAATATTACAAAATACCCATTGCTGGGACAGCTACAATATCATTAATTGACAGAATGTATATATCCATACATGATCTTATACTATTCTTTGATATCCTCAGTATAAATCACAGGTTTCAATAATGTAACCAAAGAGTAACCCCGCCCGTGAGCAGGGTTCTTCCAATCTTCCGCCGTAGTCTGAAAAGTGAAAACCCACCTCTTCAGACCCAGGCATATGCAAAGGCCCAATTTATGTAACTTAAGATAGCATTTTATGTAGACTCATGAAGACAGCACTATAAAGTAGGCCTATACATGCATATAGTTTCCACTGTTACGTTCTTAGCTTATGTATGATTCATTTTTTTTACGTATGTGATGTATTGCCATGCTTTTTGTTCTTGCTTAATGTAAATCTCTCTGGATTAAGAGCGTCTGCCAAATGCCTACATTGTAAATTGTAAGAGTATCAATACTACCATGTAGAAAGTCCTGTACACAAGTATTGGCATCAAAATCTACTTAAAGTAGGCCTACCAAAACTTATTTATACAGAATTTCAAGTATTTAAAAAGATCTTTTGAAAATAGCAGATATACAAACACACAATGTGTCGCATCGCAAACTATTGTGAGCTAGTAGATCATCTATTTTCAAATGGACAAAATATATATAGGGCTTAATGCATGTAATGTATGCTTAATGTATGTTTTGTAATGATAAATCTACAAATAATTAAGTAAAGGTATAATATTTGGATCCGAGATGGAGTGGAGTAGAATTAAAAGTATTTAAAATTGGAAATACTCAAGTAAAGTACAGCAAGGTACAGTACTTGAGTAAATGTAGTTAAGTAAATGTACTATCATAGGCACATGCCTATCATCACACAGGCATGTGCCTGTCTGCCTATGTGTAAATATGTACCTGACTGTCAACAACTGTTCCAAAAGAAACATCAGATCCAGTTATTATAACCATTGAACCGTTTCATTCAAGAACTACATTTCTTTCACTTTTTATTTCCAGCGTGTAGAGATGGCGTGTGCCGGCAGCAGCCTCCTGTCTGAAGAGCAGTTCCTGTGTTCTATCTGTCTGGATGTGTTCACTGATCCAATCACCACTCCATGTGGACACAACTACTGCAACGCCTGCATCACACGTTACTGGGACACTAAGGATGTGTGTCAGTGTCCGCTATGCAAAGAAACCTTCTACAAGAGACCAGCGTTCTCTGTTAATAAAGTATTCTCTGAGATGGCTGATCAGTTCAGGAAGTCAAAGCAGCTGAAGAAAACCACAACCCCAGAACCTGCTGAACCAGATGACGTCTCCTGTGACGTCTGTACTGAGAACAAGCTCAAGGCCGTGAAGTCCTGCCTGATGTGTCTGACCTCCTACTGTGAGACTCACCTGGAGCGTCATCGCACAGTCCCAGCATTAAAACGACACACACTAATCGACCCCGTGAAGAACCTGGAGGACTATATGTGTAAGAAACATGACAGACCTCTGGAGATGTTCTGTAAGACCGACCACACGTGTGTTTGTCAGTTCTGCACTCAGTTAGAGCACAAGTTACATCAGATTGAGTCTATGAAAGAGGCATATGAAGGGAAAAAGGTGGAGCTCGGAGAGACAGAGTCTGAAGTTCAGCAGATGATCCAGGAGAGACAACTGAAGGTCCAGGAGGTCCAACACTCAGTAGATCTCAGTAAGAAAGATGCAGACAGAGAGATAGCAGGCAGTGTGCAGATCTTCACTGCTCTGATCAGCTGTATTGAGAGAGGCCAGGCTGAGCTCATTGGTGGGATTGAAGAGAAGCAGAAAACAACAGAGAAACAGGCTGAAGGCTTCATTAAAGATCTGCAACAGGAAATCTCTGAGTTAAAGAAGAGAAGCTCTGAGCTGAAGCAGCTCTCACTCACTGAAGACCACCTCCACCTCCTCCAGAACTTCACATCCATCAACACTGGGTGGAGACCCACCAAGGACTGGACAAAGGTCAACGTCCATCAGTCTCCACACCTGGGGACAGTGAAGACAGCTGTGGCTCAGCTGGAGAAGACACTCAGTCAAGAGATGGAGAAGATGATGTGTGAGGCTGAGCTGAGGAGGATCCAGAAATATGCTGTGGATGTAACTCTGGACCCTGATACAGCACACTGCCAACTCATCCTGTCTGAGGATGGAAAACAAGTGAGTTTGAGACGTGAAGAAGAATCTCCCAGACAACAAAAAGAGATTCTCTTCATATGTCTCTGTCTTAGGAAAACAAAGCTTCTCCTCAGGAAGGTTTTACTATGAGGTTCAGGTTAAAGGGAAGACTGAGTGGTTTTTAGGAGTGGCCAGAGAGTCCATCAACAGGAAGGTACAAATCACACTGAGCCCCAACAACGGTTACTGGTCTATATTGTTGAGTGATGGAAATAAGTCTAATGCTCACCCTGCTGTCCTCCCTGTGAGAGAGGAGCTCCAGAAAGTGGGAGTGTTTGTGGATTATGAGGAGGGTCTGGTCTCCTTTTATGATGTGGAGTCCAGAGTTCACCTCTACTCTTTCACTGGCTGCTCCTTCACTGAGAGACTCTATCCATTCTTCAATCCCTGTTTGAATTATGATGGTAAAAACTCAGCTCCTCTGATCATCTCTCCTGTCAGTCACACTGATTAAAAATCTCAGTTTAACATGAACAGGTTAGTTTTAAAATGTATATGGACGGTTGATTCACCGTTTTAGTCAACTGTTTTACATTCACATTCTACTGCATAAATAGACATGATTTTTACATGATTGTCTGAAGTACAGCCAGAGATGAATATGATAAATTGAGTATCAAAATATTTAGTTTAAAATGTATTCTGTCTGTGAGACATCTATATTCCTTTCTTCGTACAATGACTTAGTTTTTTTCATGTGATTGCGTTCAAGTTTAAGGTAAACCCAATATTTTCGTTTTTGTTATCAAATGTTTTTTTATTTTAAGACAAATCACAATAATACACGTTAACAACATGAATGACTTAAAGAAAAATAAAACACATAACAGCAAAAGCAAGGAACACAAAAACAAACAATCCCACCCACCCCTCCCCCCCCCCCCCCCCCCGAGACCAAAGAAGCCACAAAATGTTAATGTGAATTAATTCTTAATCAGGAAATGCAATGTTTCATTGTTAGTCTTGTACATTAAAGCAATTACTACAGAATTGTTAATTAAAAATATCTAATGATGTTGATGTTAATAATTTATGTGGATGTGTTATCAATTAAAGATAAAATTAAAAAATACATGAGCCATTGTAATAATGTAGCCTATATTGTATAGCAGTCTGTGCACCAATTGAATTTCACTCATTTTGTAGTTGGCCGATATGCTTACCCTAGTATTTTTAGGGGTGCTAGTCCCTCCTATAATCAGCTATTGGTGTAGATTTACAAACATTAAATTCCCATTGACAACAAACTGAGAATCTATGTCTCTGAGCAAATCGGTATTTTCGTCCTACACAAATTCCCATTGACACTGAATGGACAATTTACATCATGTGTCTGAGCAAATTGGCTTAGTGTCCATTATGTCCACACAAACATTAAATTCCCATTGACAATGAATGGAGAATTTTACGTCATAGTATGAGCAAATATGCATAATGTGTATTTTACGTCAGGATGATGTACGATGATAAGAGTGCCCCTCACTTCACACAGGTGTGATTTTTATCTGCACATGTACAGTAACAATGATCACACATGGAGTTCTATCATAGTACACAATTTTGATTGATTGATTGAAATATTTAACAGTTTGCAGAATTACAGTACATTTCAAGTACAACCAAATACAAAAACTGTTAACTGTGAGTGGACGACACCATAAAGCATTACACTTGTTTACAATAGGGCCCACCATTTTCAATTCATCAAAACATTAAGAGACGTGTGAATATACACAACTATATAGTCAAAACGGGAAATCATCATAGAGGAGGTAAAAGGGGAAAAGAAACACATACAGTGAGGGGGAAAAGGGGTGGGGGGGGGATTCAGATTTTACGGGGGCCAGTTTCAAATTGCAGCCGTCCGTAGGTGCCCTTTTTAGTGCAGTTTTGAAGGAGTCAAGGGATTCACATGTCTTGATGACTGTTGGTAGGGCGTTCCACATTTTGGTGGCATATAGAAGCGAAATTAATTTAGTCCCCCATGTATTGTTTTATTTTTATTGTGCCTAACAAACATACAATTGTTAGTTTGAAGAAGTTTTTGAGGAAGCAATTTTTTTAATAGTGTATTGATATGAAGAAGATTTAGATATTCAGTAAAGTTATGTAAATGTTGGAACGTCCTCCATGGGCTTTAGGCACTGATAGACAGTATTATCTGACCCCTGGTGGCCACTCTTTGACATTGTGCATTCTGCTTCATGTCTGGTAAATAAAGAAATGTCTTTCTCAGCTGAAAACCTTTTCTCTTCTGTTGAACATGAAATAAGTTGAATTGTTGTACATAATTTCTCCTGTTCATTCTCATGGTTCAGGACACACAGATATGTTTAACAGTAATATGCCTAGATATAATGGGCCTACAAAGGTTGACACAATCTCCTTTCCTAATAAATGTAACATTTCGTTACCAAAAAAGAAAGAAAGAAAATAATGTATTCATTCACTAGAGCCTTATCAAAAGGCCTTCAAATCTATTGCAATAACTTGATTTTCACGAATCACGGTATTGCATCAGTAGGCCTAATAAACAATGTCCTACATTGACACAAATTGACAACTTTACAAAAACAAAAATACATCCATATTGCTTTTCATCATCAAGTCAACTTGATGACATAATGTTGTATAAAGTAAATTGAAGACAACAGGCCTTTTTTTTAGTGCAATAGATCATAATGTAATAATCTACTGCAACGTAATATTACATAATTATGTAACTGAGCGTACAAATGTTAACTTAAACAGGTGGAATTTTACCGTACTTTCGAGGACTTTTGCTTTACATAGTGATTCCATACAGTATGTATGTGCTGCAGTGCAGCACATACATATTATATAGCACAAGCACATAACAAAATATCAATGCATTAATAATTACAATCCAATAGACATTCTGCAGCTATAGGGTTTGCTGGTAGGCTACAGTGTCTGTGAGTATATTTTGATGCCTTTTTTGAAGACCTTTGTACTTATAGCTTGATTGATTGATTGAAGTATTTATTAACAGTTTGCAGAATTACAGTACAGTTCAAGCACAACTCAATACAAACTTTGTATTGAGTTGTGCATGGCTGCTGCTGACCCTCCTGTCCTCCTCCCTGTAAGAGAGGAGCTCCAGAAAGTGGGAGTGTTTGTGGATTATGAGGAGGGTCTCCTTTTATGATGTGGAGTCCAGAGTTCATCTCTACTCTTTCACTGGCTGCTCCTTCACTGAGAAACTGTATCCTTTCTTCAGTCCCAGTGTCAAAAGGCTCATGGAGAGGCTCATCAATCCAATCAGGCCTGATTGAATGGCAGGTTGTTCCCTGGCCACGCACAGGTGTGGGAGGCTATATAAGTGGCCTAGCTGCACTCATTTCCCAAAGCCCAGATCACCAAACCACTGCTGCCTGTCTCCCAAACATAAAGCTCCACCTTCTACCACCTCCTGCAACCCTCCAACCTGTGTGCGTCCAAGAGCAAACGTAAGTCAGAAAGGCTGTGGAACAGCAACTGTTTGTTCTTCACCTCATTTATACCACCATTTGAAATATGGTGGTATAAACTCTGCTCCTCTGATAATCTCTCCTGTCAATCACACAGATTAGACTAAACCTCAGCTTCACTAAAAGGTTTTCATTTAAGACAATAAAGGTGTATAATTATGGAAGGTTAATTTACAGATTCACCTGCCAGTTCAAATCAAGCCATTGATTACTGTCGCTCCTATTCTATATCTGACTGTTGAAATATTTTCTTAATTTCTTTGTTGGTACAAAGACTTGATTGTGTGTTTTATTTTATTGCCTTCCAGTTTGACATTGTTTTTAAATTAAAGAGCATGAATAATGTTTATCAGGAATACTAATGTATTATTGTCAGTCTTGCACTTTAATGCAATTACTATAGAACTGTTAATTGTAAATCTAATATTAATGATCTTTGGGGATTTGATTTACGAGAATGTACAAGAAAATGCTTAGAGTTAATTAATCCATTCATAAAACTTTACAACTGGAACCAATTATGTGTCCATGTTGTTATTTCTACACTTTAGAGTGTATTTTTTCCACACAAACAATACATTCCCATTGACAAAATAGCAAAAAGCAAATAGGCATAGTGTCTATTTTATGTCATGATGATGTACTATGATAAGAGCGCCCCTCACTTCACACGGGTGTGATTTTGATGTGCACATTTACAGTAACAATTATCACGCATGGAGTTCTATCATGATAGTACAGTCAAAGTCTTGAGTGGAGAGCAGAGTGGATCTGCTCACTGCTCAAATCTAAAATACCTAAAACCACATATTGCACACATAAAGGATCTATCCCCCAGGAAAGTGTTCTAAATCTGCTAAACGTCATTAACGTATATTATTTTTGCAAAAAGGGTGAAGTGTCCCTTTAACTGCAACAAGGAAGTTTCTCAGTAAATCTAAACTGAAAGTACAGCGCTGACAGAAGCTGGGTGGCAGACAGCTCACTGCACTCTCTACCACACCTTCAGACGGATCTTTCACAGAAATACTTAGACAGGTGAGTACAACAAACTATATGACTTAATACAATATATATATATATATATATATCCGCTCCTATCCAGCAGAATAACAAACGCTCCAACTGATATCTCAAAGGTTGTTTATTTCCCCAAGACAACATGAAAAACTGCAACACAAAACATAACGATATCCTTTTAAACACAATGAAACATGAAATATGAATGTCCTTGTTGTCAGTCAATCATGATGTCCGTATTATATATAAACAAACACAATGAGATGTACACAAACAATTAAACGACAGAATTACAACACTGTTTACAAACAAAGAAAACAACAATGTAACATACCGTGTGCGCCTTCTGCAGATTACGTTATCTTCTCTTATATTCTTTATTTAAGGACACTTTTTAGACGTGGGAAGAGCTCCTTGCACCACTGAAACTCAGCTTGTTCTGAGTTCAGCTCACACGGGTGCAATCAATGCTGCCTCACTCTAATCACAGGGCTCTGCTCCTGCATGCCCTTCTAGGTCATAATGAACAGTAATGAAAGACCAGGCACCACACACAGCATGCAAATACAATATGTACCCAAATAAACATACATATAATGTTCACATATTATACATTTTCAGAAAGGTAAGCAATAAAATAGAATATTACAAAATGCCCATTGCTGGGACAGCTACAATATCATTAATTGACAGAGAATGTATATATCCATACATGATCTTATACTATTCTTTGATATCCTCAGTATAAATCACAGGTTTCAATAATGTAACCAAAGAGTAACCCCGCCCGTGAGAGCAGGGTTCTTCCAATCTTCCGCCGTAGTCTGAAAAGTGAAAACCCACCTCTTCAGACCCAGGCATATGCAAAGGCCCAATTTATGTAACTTAAGATAGCATTTTATGTAGACTCATAAAGACAGCACTATAAAGTAGGCCTATACATGCATATAGTTTCATAGATATTCCACTGTTACGTTCTTAGCTTATGTATGATTCATGAACTACTTTTTTTTACATATGTGATGTATTGCCATGCTCTTGTTCTTGCTTAATGTAAATCTCTGTGGATTAAGAGTGTCTGCTAAATGCCTACATTGTAAATTGTAAGAGTATCAATACTACCATGTAGAAAGTCTTGTACACAAAATTTACTTGAATAAAAGTACAAAAGTATTGGCATCAAAATCTATACTTAAAGTAGGCCTACCAAAACTCATGTATAGAGAATTTCAAGTATTTAAAAAGATCTTTTGAAAATAGCAGATATACAAACTCACAATGTGTTGCATCGCAAACTATTGTGAGCAAGTAGATTATCTATTTTCAAATGGACAAAATATATATAGGGCTTAATGTATGCTTAATGTATGTTTTGTAATGATAAATCTACAAATAATGAAGTAAAAGTATAATATTTTGATCCGTAGTGTAGTAGTAAAGTAGAATTACTCTACTAAAGTAGAATTACTCATGTAAAGTACAGCAAGGTACAGTACTTGAGTAAATGTAGTTAAGTAAATGTACTATCATAGGCACATGCCTATCATCACACAGGCATGTGCCTGTCTGCCTATGTGTAAATATGTACCTGACTGTCAACAACTGTTCCAAAAGAAACATCAGATCGAGTTATTATAACCATTGAACTGTTTCATTCAAGAACTACATTTCTTTCACTTTTTATTTCCAGCGTGTAGAGATGGCGTGTGCCGGCAGCAGCCTCCTGTCTGAAGAGCAGTTACTGTGTTCTATCTGTCTGGATGTGTTCACTGATCCAATCACCACTCCATGTGGACACAACTACTGCAACGCCTGCATCACACGTTACTGGGACACTAAGGATGTGTGTCAGTGTCCGCTATGCAAAGAAACCTTCTACAAGAGACCAGCGTTCTCCGTTAATAAAGTCCTCTCCGAGATGGCTGATCAGTTCAGGAAGTCAAAGCAGCTGAAGAAAACTTCAACCACAACCCCAGAACCTGCTGAACCAGATGACGTCTCCTGTGACATCTGTACTGAGAACAAGCTCAAGGCCGTGAAGTCCTGCCTGATGTGTCTGACCTCCTACTGTGAGACTCACCTGGAGCCTCATCACAGAGTCTTAGGATTAAAACGACACACACTAATCGACCCTGTGAAGAACCTGGAAGACTATATGTGTAAGAAACATGACAGACCTCTGGAGATGTTCTGTAAGACCGACCACACCTGTGTTTGTCAGTTCTGCACTCAGTTAGACCACAAGTTACATCAGATTGTGTCTATGAAAGAGGCATATGAAGGAAAGAAGGCTGAGCTGGGAGAGACAGAGGCTGAAGTTCAGCAGATGATCCAGGAGAGACAAGTGAAGATCCAGGAGGTCAAACACTCAGTAGATCTCAGCCAGAAAGATGCAGACAGAGAGATAGCAGGCAGTGTGCAGATCTTCACTGCTCTGATCAGCTGTATTGAGAGAAGCCAGGCTGAGCTCATTGGTGGGATTGAAGCGAAGCAGAAAACAACAGAGAAACAGGCTGAAGGCTTCATTAAAGATCTGCAACAGGAAATCTCTGAGTTAAAGAAGAGAAGCTCTGAGCTGAAGCAGCTCTCACTCACTGAAGACCACCTCCACCTCCTCCAGAACTTCACATCCATCAACACTGGGTGGAGACCCACCAAGGACTGGACAAAGGTCAACATCCATCAGTCTCCACACCTGGGGACAGTGAAGACAGCTGTGGCTCAGCTGGAGAAGACACTCAGTCAAGAGATAGAGAAGGAGCTGCGTGATGCTGAGCTGAGGAGGGTCCAGCAATATGCTGTGGATGTAACTCTGGACCCTGATACAGCACACAACGAACTCATCCTGTCTGAGGATGGAAAACAAGTGAGTCATGGAGACGTGAAGAAGAATCTCCCAGACAACAAAGAGAGATTCTCCCCTATTGTCTGTGTCTTAGGAAAACAAAGCTTCTCCTCAGGAAGGTTTTACTATGAGGTTCAGGTTAAAGGGAAGACATGGTGGGATTTAGGAGTGGCCAGAGAGTCCATCAACAGGAAGGGACCAATCATACTGAACCCCAACAACGGTTATTGGTCTATATTGTTGAAGAATGGAAATGAGTACATAGCTGCTGCTGGCCCTCCTGTCCTCCTCCCTGTAAGAGAGAAGCTCCAGAAAGTGGGAGTGTTTGTGGATTATGAGGAGGGTCTGGTCTCCTTTTATGATGTAGAGTCCAGAGTTCACCTCTACTCTTTCACTGGCTGCTCCTTCACTGAGAGACTCTATCCATACTTCAGTCCCAGTTTGAATTATGATGGTAAAAACTCAGCTCCTCTGATCATCTCTCCTGTCAGTCACACTGATTAAAAATCTCACTTTAACATGAACAGGTTAGTTTTAAAATGTATATGGACGGTTGATTCACCGTTTTAGTCAACTGTTGGTTCAAATCATGCCATTTAAGAGTTGTTCACATTCTACTGCATAAACAGACATGATTTTT
Source organism: Protomyctophum parallelum (assembly GCF_964188405.1). Classification (NCBI taxonomy): domain Eukaryota; kingdom Metazoa; phylum Chordata; class Actinopteri; order Myctophiformes; family Myctophidae; genus Protomyctophum; species Protomyctophum parallelum. The sequence goes on along the minus strand of NC_139704.1, from coordinate 46,017,899 downwards.
ACATGATTGTCTGAAGTACAGCCAGAGATGAATATGATAAATTGAGTATCAAAATATTTAGTTTAAAATGTATCTATATTCCTTTCTTCGTACAATTACTTAGTTTGTTTCATGTGATTGCGTTCAAGTTTAAGGTAAACCCAATATTTTCATTAATGTGAATTAATTCTTTTTTTTTGTTATCAAATGTTTTTTATTTTAAGACAAATCACAATAATACACGTTAACAGGAATGACTTAAAGAAAACAAAACACATATAAAACAACACATAACAGCAAAAGCAAGGAACACAAAAACAAACAATCCCACCCACCCCTCCCCCCCGAGACCAAAGATGCCACAAAATGTTAATGTGAATTAATTCTTAATCAGGAAATGCAATGTTTCATTGTTAGTCTTGTACATTAAAGCAATTACTACAGAATTGTTAATTAAAAATATGTAATGATGTTAATAATTGTTTATGTGGATGTGTTGTCAATTAAAGATAAAATGAAAAAATACATGAGCCATTGTAATAATGTAGCCTATATTGTATAGCAGTCTGTGCACCAATTGAATTTCACTCATTTTGTACTCGATGTACGATAAGAGTGCCCCTCACTTCACACAGGTGTGATTTTTATCTGCACATGTACAGTAACAATGATCACACATCATAGTAAACAATTTTGATTGATTGAAATATTTATTAACAGTTTGCAGAATTACAGTACATTTCAAGTAGGCCTACAACTCAATACAAAGACTTTTAACTGTGAGTGGACGACACCATAAAGCATTACACTTGTTTACAAAATGTGCATGTCTTGATGACTGTTGGTAGGGCGTTCCACATTTTTGGTGGCATATAGAAGCTAAATTAATTTAGTCCCCCATGTATTTTATTTTTATTGTGCCTAACAAACATACAATTGTTAGTTTGAAGAAGTTTTTGAGGAAGACATTTTTTTAATAGTGTATTGATATGAACAAGATTTAGATATTCAGTAAAGTTATGTAAATGTTGGAACGTCCTCCATGGGCTTTAGGCACTGATAGACAGTATTATCTGACCCCTGGTGGCCACTCTTTGACATTGTGCATTCTGCTTCATGTCTGGTAAATAAAGAAATGTCTTTCTCAGCTGAAAACCTTTTCTCTTCTGTTGAACATGAAATAAGTTGAATTGTTGTACATAATTTCTCCTGTTCATTCTCATGGTTCAGGACACACAGATATGTTTAACAGTAATATGCCTAGATTGATATAATGGGCCTACAAAAGTTGACACAATCTCCTGTCCTAATAAATGTAACATTTCGTGACCAAAAAAGAAAGAAAGAAAATAATGTATTCATTCACTACTAGAGCCTTATCAAAAGGCCTTCAAATCTATTGCAATAACTTGATTTTCACGAATCACGTTATTGCATCAGTAGGCCTAATAAACAATGTCCTACATTGACACAAATTGACAACTTTACAAAAACAAAAATACATCCATATTGCTTTTCATCATCAAGTCAACTTGATGACATAATGTTGTATAAAGTAAATTGAAGACAACAGGCCTTTTTAGTGCAATAGATCATAATGTAATAATCTACTGCAACGTAATATTACATAATTATGTAACTGAGCGTACAAATGTTAACTTAAACAGGTGGAATTTTACCGTACTTTCGAGGACTTTTGCTTTACATAGTGATTCCATACAGTATGTATGTGCTGCAGTGCAGCACATACATATTATATAGCACAAGCACATAACAAAATATCAATGCATTAATAATTACAATCCAATAGACATTCTGCAGCTATAGGGTTTGCTGGTAGGCTACAGTGTCTGTGAGTATATTTTGATGCCTTTTTTGAAGACCTTTGTACTTATAGCTTGATTGATTGATTGAAGTATTTATTAACAGTTTGCAGAATTACAGTACAGTTCAAGCACAACTCAATACAAACTTTGTATTGAGTTGTGCATGGCTGCTGCTGACCCTCCTCTCCTCCCCCTCCAAAAAGTGGGAGTGTTTGTGGATTATGAGGAGGGTCTGGTCTCCTTTTATGATGTGGAGTCCAGAGTTCACCTCTACTCTTTCACTGGCTGCTCCTTCACTGAGAGACTGTATCCTTTCTTCAGACCCAGTGTCAAAAGGCTCATGGAGAGGCTCATCAATCCAATCAGGCCTGATTGAATGGCAGGTTGTTCCCTGGCCACGCACAGGTGTGGGAGGCTATATAAGTGGCCTAGCTGCACTCATTTCCCAAAGCCCAGATCACCAAACCACTGCTGCCTGTCTCCCAAACATAAACCTCCACCTTCTACCACCTCCTGCAACCCTCCAACCTGTGTGCGTCCAAGAGCAAACGTAAGTCAGAAAGGCTGTGGAACAGCAACTGTTTGTTCTTCACCTCATTTATACCACCATTTGAAATATGGTGGTATAAACTCTGCTCCTCTGATAATCTCTCCTGTCAATCACACAGATTAGACTAAACCTCAGCTTCACTAAAAGGTTTTCATTTAAGACAATAAAGGTGTATAATTATGGAAGGTTAATTTACAGATTCACCTGCCAGTTCAAATCAAGCCATTGATTACTGTCGCTCCTATTCTATATCTGACTGTTGAAATATTTTCTTTGTTAGTACAAAGACTTGATTGTATGTTTTATTTTATTGCCTTCCAGTTTGACATTGTTTTTAAATTAAAGAGCATGAATAATTATCAGGAATACTAATGTATTATTGTCAGTCTTGCACTTTAATGCAATTACTATAGAACTGTTAATTGTAAATCTAATATTAATGATCTTTGGGGATTTGATTTACGAGAATGTACAAGAAAAAGAGTTAATTAATCCATTCATAAAACTTTACAACTAGAACCAATTATGTGTCCATTTTGTTATTTGTATGTTCACTTTAGAGTGTATTTTGTCCACACAAACAATAAATTCCCATTGACAAAATAGCAAAAAGCAAATAGGCATAGTGTCTATTTTATGTCATGATGATGTACTATGATAAGAGTGCCCCTCACTTCACACGGGTGTGATTTTTATGTGCACATTTACAGTAACAATTATCACACATGGAGTTCTATCATAGTACAGTCAAAGTCTTGATTTACTAACTTTCATAGAAATTAACGAGGAGAGAATGGAGAGGGAAGGAGTGGAGAGCAGAGTGGATCTGCTCACTGCTCAAATCTAAAATACCTAAAACCACATATTACACACATAAAGGATCTATCCCCCAGGAAAGTGTTCTAAATCTGCTAAAACGTCATTAACATATATTATTTTTGCAAAAAGGGTGAAGTGTCCCTTTAACTGCAACAAGGAAGTTCCTCAGTAAATCTAAACTGAAAGTACAGCGCTGACAGAAGCTGGGTGGCAGACAGCTCACTGCACTCTCTCTACCACACCTTCAGTCGACGGATCTTTCACATAAATACTGACAGGTGAGTACAACAAATAATATGACTTAATACAATATCATTCATTGACAGAGAATGTATCCATACATGACCTTATACTATTCTTTGATATCCTCAGTATAAATCACAGGTTTCAATAATGTAACTGTCAACAGGTCCGCCCGTGTTAAAGTCAGAATGGGCCCGAGGCACTATTCGTACTGGTAACGGGTACGCTCGCCCCTTTTCCAACTCGCCCCTGCGAAAAGTGAAGTACGGTCGCCCCAAAACCGTGGATAGCTTGCCCCCAAAGCGTGGATATCTCTATCTATTCGTAGTACTAGTAACCCCGCCTGTGAGAGCAGGGTTCTTCCAATCTTCCGCCATAGTCTGAAAACCCACCTCTTCAGACTCCATCATGGCCCGTAGCACAAATTTACAGGCATATGCAAATTGCAAAGGCCCAATTTATCTAATTTAAGATAGCATTTTATGTAGACTAATAAAGACAGCACTATAAAGTAGGCCAGGCTATACATGCATATAGTTTCATAGATATTCCACTGTTTTTAGCTTGTGTATGATTCATGATAACTACATTTTTTACATATGTGATGTATTGCCAAGCTTTTTGTTCTTACTTAATGTAAATCTCTGTGGATTAAGAGTGTCTGCTAAATGCCTACATTGTAAATTGTAAGAGTATCAATACTACCATGTAGAAAGTCCTGTACACAAAAGTATTGGCATCAAAATCTACTTAAAGTAGGCCTTCCAAAACTCATTTATACAGAATGTCCCATTCCAAGTATTCAAAAAGATCTTTTGAAAATAGCAGATATACAAACTCACAATGTGTCGCATCGCAAACTATTGTGAGCAAGTAGATCATCTATTTTCAAATGGACGAAATGTATATAGGGCTTAATGTATGTAATGTATGCTTAATGTATGTTTTGTAATGATAAATCTAAAAATAATCAAGTAAAGGTATAATATTTGGATCCGAGATGTAGAATTAAAAGTATTGGAAATACTCTAAAGTACAGCAAGGTACAGTACTTGAGTAAATGTACTATCATAGTGTGTATAAATATGTACCTGACTGTCAACATTTCTCTGTTCCAAAACAAACATCAGATCGAGTTATAACCATTGAGCTGTGAGAAGTTTCATTCAAGAACTACAATTCTGGCTGAAGGCTTCATTGAAGAACTGCAACAGGAAATCACTGAGTTAAAGAAGAGAAGCTCTGAGCTGAAGCAGCTTTCACTCACTGAAGACCACCTCCACCTCCTCCAGAACTTCACAACCATCAACACTGGGTGGAGACCCACCAAGGACTGGACAAAGGTCAAGGTCCATCAGTCTCCACACCTGGGGACAGTGAAGACACACTGGAGAAGACACTCAGTCAAGAGATGGAGAAGATGATGTGTGATGCTGAGCTGAGGAGGATCCAGAAATATGCTGTGGATATAACTCTGGACCCTGATACAGCACACAACGAACTCATCCTGTCTGAGGATGGAAAACAAGTTAGTCGTTTAGAAGTGAAGAGGAATCTCCCAGACAAAAAAGAGAGATTCTCTTTTTGCGTCTGTGTCTTAGGAAAACAAAGCTTCTCCTCAGGTAGGTTTTACTATGAGGTTCAGGTTAAAAGGAAGACAGGGTGGTTTTTAGGAGTGGCCAGAGAGTCCATCGACAGGAAGCAACTAATCACACTGAACCCCACCAACGGTTACTGGTCTATATTGTTGCATGCAAATGAGTACAGGGCTGCTGCTGGCCCTGCTGTCATCCTCCCTGTAAGAGAGAAGCTCCAGAAAGTGGGAGTGTTTGTGGATTATGAGGAGGGTCTGGTCTCCTTTTATGATGTGGAGACCAGAGTTCACCTCTACTCTTTCACTGGCTGCTCCTTCACTGAGAAACTCTGTCCATACTTCGGTACTGGACTACATGATAGTGGTAGAAACCGTGCTCCTCTGATCATCTCTCCTGTCAGTCAAACTGATTAAAAATCTCAGTTTAACATGAACGGGTTTTAATTTAGAACATTTATATGGACGATTGATTCACAGTTTTAGTCAACTGTTGGTTCAAATCATGCCATTTAAGAGTTGTTCATATTCTACTGCATAAACAGACATGATTTTACATGATTGTCTGAAGTATAGCCAGAGATTAATATTAATTTGAGTATCAAAATATTTAGTTTAAAATGTATTCTGTCTGTGAGACATCTATATTCCTTTCTTCGTACGACTTGTTTTATGTTTCATGTGATTGCGTTCAAGTTTAAGGTAAACTCAATATTTTCATTAATGTGAATTAATTCTTAATCAGGAAATGCAATGTTTCATTGTCAGTCTTGTACTGTTGTTAATTAAAAATATGTAATGATGATGTTAATAATTGTTTATGTGGATGTGTTATCAATTAAAGATAGAAGGAAATAATACATGAGCCATTGTAATAATGAAGCCTACATTTGTATGCAGTCTGTGCACCAATTTAATTTCACTAATTTTGTAGTTGGCCGATATGCTTACCCTAGTATTTTTGAGGGGTGCTAGTCCCTCCTATATTCAGCTATTAGTGTAGATTTACAAACATTAAATTGACATTGAATGGACAATTTACATCACATGTCTGAGCAAATTGGCTTAGTGTCTATTTTTGTCCTACACAAAGTACTAAATGTAATTCCCATTGACAATGAATGGAGAATTTTACGTCATAGATGAGCAAATAGGCATAGTGTCTATTTTACGTCAGGATGATAAGAGCACCCCTCACTTCACACAGGTGTGATTTTTATCTTCATCAAAAACATTTAGAGACGTACAAATAGACACTTAAAACATTTTAATACGTATTTAACTTGTAACAGTGCAGTGCATTTGTAGGCTACAATGTAATATTGCTTCAAATAAATATGATTATTACTTTTCCACAACGTAGGATAGGATGTTTACAGTCTTAACGGCTACTCTACTTTGGGAGTTTGTGGGAGCAATCAATGCCTAAAACCCCCTGAGAATGAACCAAATGGTAGCCAAAAGACCCATGTTTTTTGATTGATTTATTTATTAACAGTTTGCAGAATTACAGTACATTTCAAGTACAACTCAATACAAAGACTGTTAACTGTGAGTGGACGACACCATAAAGCATTACACTTGTTTACAATAGGGCCTACACACTGTCACACTCAGTTTTGAATTAATTTATTTGATAATTAATGAATTAATGAATTTGTAAAACTGAGAATGAATGAATTAAACCAATCCATTGTTTCACATTGTATGCTGTACTTTCTTTCTGGATGCCATCTGCCATCACTGGCAACTAATATAGGCTCATTTCACTTGGTGATCAAGTTTCCGTAAAAAGGTGAGCTCGAGACGCCGCTGTACTGTACTGTAGTCCGGACGCCACACACACTCCTGGCTGTCGGATGACGTGGCTTGAAGGTTGCGGCTGGCTGGCCCCGGCGATGTGAAACCAAAAAAAACAAGTTGTCTTTTTACTCAGCGCTGTGGCCTCCGGAGTGGAGGAGGCCGACCACGTGACGCGGCGGCACCAATCGGACGCGAGCGCGAGGAGCTCGGTCGCGAGTTTCCCCCCACAGTGCTGCGTACGCAACGCACGAGAGAGAGGCGGAGGAGCATCCTCTGTAGAAAAACTGCCTCTGTCATACAACCAGGAAGAAGGTGGGATAGAGTGAAGTAGCCCCACAGCAGCAGCAAAGCTAACATCCACCCCGAGCCAGGCTCCGCAAGTCTGCATACTTTCCTTCCTCCCCCCCCGAAAAAAACAATGAGGTCGACCCGGTGGAAGGTTGCAGTGGCGGCGGCGGCGACTCTCCTGGCCATAGCGGGCTCGTTGTTACCTGTCGACGCCGACGAACACGAACACACGGTAAGACGGAGCGCTTTGAGGCCGATTGAGAACGGGGAAGCCTTGCTGTGTAGTGTGATAATAATGGACGGGTTGTGTGTGTGTGAGCCGTGGAGGGAGTGGGACGTGTTGTTGGGGAAAGAGTTGTAAAAGGAGCTGCTTCTGCTGCCCCACGGCGACAACACTGACCTGGTTGTGGTGACATGTCACCCGTATAGCCACGGCGTTAGAATAATGGCGTTAGCTTGAGCTAGTTTATAAACATTGACTTAGAAGCAGCAGCAGACTGGCTACTCCTACAGACAGTAGCTACGGCCTTATTACTACTACTGTAGTCTAGAGAGAGCTTGTGGCTAACGTTAGCTCACTTGCTAGCCCCCCCTGAAACCGAACTGTGTATAAAGCTTTTAAAAAACACCGAGGTCTTATTGCTGCGTCTTGCGGCATTCACTAAACTGTGGAATGTCGTCAAGGCTGTTTAGAACGTAGCGTGGCCCAAAAGGGGAATGATTTTTAAGTTATTGTTTGGCAATGTTGCGGCTGTTTTGTCCTGCTCTGATGCCGGGTGTCCAGTCCAGTCCAGGGCCTCTGCTCTGGCTGGTTCCTATCCTTATCCTGTCTGTCTGTCCAGACAGTCCAATGTGTTCTTGTTGTCTGTCATCACTGAGCAGTTTTCTTTTAATTGGAGCAATAAGCAGCAGACCTCACCCAGTATAACCAATACCAAATAGAATGAAACCATGTAGAATTGTCGACCCAACAACTTCTGATGCATGGTGTGTGGTGGAGAGGTTTGGATGTACTTGTACAGTATTATTTCAGTACTGTCTGCAAATAATAAGTGCACCATTTTCCACATGCATGCATTTTATTTTAATATATATAGTTGACATAATAACATCCCCTTACTTAATCTCTTGTTAGCTAGCTATAGCGACTGTAGATGTGGTTGCCACCACCACCACCACCATGACGAATCTGTATCTGGTTGTCATTGTCAATAATGTACGACGTGGACCCAGAAAGACTTGCAAAACAGGCGCAGCAATGCTTGAACTTTACCACGGCGATTTCCGTTTCCTTTGCAGTACGTAGACAACGAGGAGGTGGTGTTATGGATGAACACCGTGGGTCCTTACCACAACCGGCAGGAGACGTACAAGTACTTCTCTTTGCCCTTCTGTGTGGGCAGCAAGAAGACCATCAGTCATTACCACGAAACCCTCGGAGAGGCGCTGCAGGGGGTGGAGCTGGAATTCAGTGGCCTAGACATCAAGTTCAAAGGTATTATAATTGAAACTGACACATTGACTCATTAGTCATTTAGATTGAGTTGATCAGTTTTCAGCAGCCTGTGAGAGTTCAGTCAGTGTTGATTATTTACTATGGATTGCAGTTGTATGCTCATAACTATCCATCCATGCTTCTCACTGTAGCATTTCAATCAATCTGTATTTATATAGCACATTTACACGAGTGTAGTTCAAAGTGCTTCACAGAAAGAGCAAACATAATAAACTATAGTTATGTTATTGTGTCCCTTACAGATGAAGTGCTGCAAACGACATATTGTGAAATTGAGCTTGACAAAGCCAAACGGGATGCTTTTGTCTATGCTATAAAGAATCATTACTGGTACCAAATGTACATAGACGACCTACCTATCTGGGGTAAGTGATGCTCAGTATTTATTATATAATATTTATTATTTATTATTATAATGTACATAGACGACCTACCTATCTGGGGTAAGTGATGCTCAGTATTTACACCAGGGATTCTATTTTATTTTTTCCTTCTATCTTAGCCATGGCCATTTGTGCATTTATTTACAGAGACAGTTGTGTTTTCCCAAAACATTTTCATGTATAAGTATGCACTCTAAATATTGGTCCTGTAGAATAATCATTATTTATATGCGCTGTCAGTGCTCAATGAGGAGAAATACTACAGCGTCTCGCACATGCATTTGTACCTAATTCATGCACAGCAATAGTATGGCTGGCTGAGAGACTATCATCAAACATCCAAATCTGTATATCATTGTCTGAGCACGTGTCATCTCTCTGCCGGTGAATACGAGCAGTTTGTAATGACTCATTATCTGTTGAACAGGCTATTGAATTAATGCTTTTTAATATTTCATATTATTATTATTATTATAATGCTAGTGAGGAATGAATTGTCCATTGTCCATTAATCCTTTACCTTTTGGAAGACTAGTACATCAGGCAGTTTTTTGTTAAAAGGTCAAATCGTTATATTCTGATGGTAATCATCGATATAGTGTTTGTTCAGTAACAGTGGTCTCCCTGTCTCTCCAGAAAATACATTTTCAGCCTTCATTTTTTTTCATAGTGTCCCAGTTCCAATTTTGTCTGCTCATTTCTTTGTGTCATCACTTACTGCGTTCTCTATCCTGATTTGGATAAAATTGTTATCCCAGTTTTCAGTTTCTGAAAATGCATTTTCTGTTTAATAAAAAGCTGGAGAGACATATGGAGACACCTGTTACTGTAGCAACGAGTACTATCACAATATGGAGCTTTAAAAAAACAAAAAAGTAAATCAGTTACACTACCTTTAACCACTACTAACGTTGACCTCACCGTGGATTGGACTATCTTTTGCATCCTGGAGGGCTTGCTTGTTATCTGAAAAGGAAACAACTAATTATTACAATGTGTGTACCTAATAGGTAGTGTGGTACCTAATAGACTTCTTGGCAACTGGTACAACAGTTGAACCACTCCTTAGCCGTGTGAGCACAGCAGCTGTGTAACCTGATGATATTGTGGACAATGGGTGGGGCCTGAGCCTTAAGACACACACACACGTACAATTGAATATGTCATCGTAGTTCATTAAATATAACGACGTATAGTCAGACTTTGACCTCAGATCCGGTTCCTTGGGTAAATTCCAGCGCTTTACCAAATACCTCAGAGTCTGTACTTACTACTCATCCAGTTTGAGAGGGCGGGAAACTTTTGTCTACTCAGTATTCACTTGGTCACGGTAAACAACCGTATCTGTGGTGTTGCATGTTTAGCCCACTGACTGGCATTTACATTACTGGCAACACGTTTACATTACTGGCAACACGTTTACATTACTGGCAACACATTTACATTACTGGCAACATATTTCCAAGGTATACGATTGTTAACCCATTCTGACCGGGCACCCATTTTGGTGCCCGGTCAAGCTCGTATCGCGCCACTCTCGTATCGCGCCACCGAGTGGCGCGATACGAGCTTGTAGGTCTGCTATTTTTTGAAAAATCGAAGAACGACTGACATTTTTAGAATCTGATCTCAGGTCAGAATGGGTTAATCAGACCAGTGTGTGTCCAGTGGAAACCTCGTGTGAATCTGATCTCAGGTCAGAATGGGTTAAAAAAATAATTGCATGCGTCCAGGATTCCATTGGTTTCCGTTCATTTCAGGACACGCGCAGTGCTTATAAAAATCAATTTACAGACGTGAAACTTGCTTGGGATGGGTAATCCCACAGTGAATATTAATCACGTTATATCCAGCTGAAAGTGCCATTGAAAAGTCTAGCTAAAATAGCGTGTGAACATTAATTCATACTAGTGAATGTGAATATTAATATTATCCATAGATGTAGATACTTTTTAATGTTTTAAGGTAGGTTATCACAACATCTAAAATATGGAATAAAATTAAAATAAGAAGTTATATCAGATAATAATTCCTAAATCTAATTGAAAGGTAGTATGCTTTGGAAAATTGTTGGTTGTAATGTGTTCTGTGTGGTTGTAAAGTATACAGAACATGACTTAATTAATTGGCTAAACATGCAATAGCACCGGAATGGCCCCATCAGGCCAGAGGCGCATTGTTTTTAGATATGCAGACCCCGGTTTCATAGCTTAGGTCTGCTGAACACTTAAAAACCATCTACAGCACCTGTTAACTTGGAAAAACAAGCACCACAATACTGTAAAGGCGGCCTTTGTGACAACTGCCATGAACTCTGATAACATGCATCTGAATTGTCCAGGCATTTGAGGGTGAGGCAGATGAACTCTGATAATAACATGCGTCTGAATTGTCCAGGCATCGTGGGTGAGGCAGATGAAAATGGCGACGATCACTACCTGTGGACCTACAAAAAACTGGAGATTGGTTTCAATGGCAACAGGATTGTTGACGTGAACTTGACAAGCGAAGGCAAAGTGAAGCTGGTCCCAAACACAAGAATTGGAATGTCTTACTCGGTGAGTATTGAGCAAATGTGCTCTTTAAGGAATACATTTTTAGAAAGCATCACCTATCAAATGCATTAAATGCCAGTACATTAGAAAGCATCACCTATCAAATGCATTAAATGCCAGTACATTAGAAAGCATCACCTATCAAATGCATTAAATGCCAGTACAATGACACCTTTCTCACTACAGGTTAAGTGGAAGAAGTCTGATGTGAAGTTTGAAGACAGATTTGACAAGTACCTTGATCCATCATTTTTTCAGCATCGAGTAAGTTGATTGGTTCACAACTTCACATGTGGCTTTTCCGGCCACTGTGGAAGGCCTTCATTCCTGTTCCTAAAAAAAAGTATTCTGGATGGTGAAACAATTCATATACTTGTTACAGTGGAGCATTGCTAACCATAACCTGTATGGCATGTTGTTCAAACAACTGAAATATAATCTGTCTCACTAAAATATCTAAACGCCAGGGTAGCAATTTAAATGTATAAGCCAAGATACATTACATACTCTTTAACAGCAGTTAACACACCTTTTTCAAGCCGGATAGTTAGTGGGTGCGTGATGTTCCACAATTTAACTTATTCATTTAATTTGAACATGAGAATTAAGAATATGCAGAAAAGGGTTATGACACTTCAATTTGAAAATTGAACTAACTGTGCTTAATGATTCAGATCAGTTAAATAATGTACTCCAAATGTGTGTCATGGTCCATTACTGATTACTCAATCCTTTTTTCCATTTTGTTATGCAGATTCACTGGTTCTCCATCTTCAACTCCTTTATGATGGTTATTTTCCTGGTGGGTCTGGTGTCCATGATTCTGATGAGAACACTGAGGAAGGACTATGCCAGATATAGCAAAGAAGAGGAAATGGATGACATGGTAAAGTTTCATAGAGTGTATATATATTGTTTTAAGTGAGCTGTTTTCATAACCCCCTTGGGTTCGCCGATGTGATCTTTCTCTAATTTCTTGGATTTGCTATTTCACGTGACACGCAAACTGCTCCCCTGGCTTACGGCACCATTTTAATTATCTGTCACACTTTCATATTATAAAGTCCAATTTTTCTATTCATTCATGAAACCTGTGTGTGTGTGTGTGTGTGTCTCTTGGACACTGTTCTAATGAATGCCTCAAAGTTGTGTGTGTGTCCCAAGTTCGAGGTGTGAGTACTGGCTTCCCTGATTTGCCAGCCCGGCCCGCCAACTTAGCTGATTACCTGAGCTTTTCACCCATGTTTGTGCCCACATTGCCAATAGAAGTTGTAGAATGTAGAATGCACAATGGAACAGATAGTATGAGAACTTTGCTCATGGGTGAAGGAAGCTGCAGCGAACGGAAGCGGTGGCAAAAAGCCCAAATCGATGTGCGTAGAACTGACTGAATGTGTAACAGAAGTACATCGCATGACAGGATTATGTCACAACCGATGGGGTGTGTATTCACAACTCGCATCGGTCCCCACTTGTATGGTACCTGGAGATGGGCAACAGTCTAGTGATTAATAATTTCACATTGGTTTTGAGGATGTGCGTCTCCCCTTTGATCGCTCCAGGATAGGGACCTTGGTGACGAGTACGGTTGGAAGCAGGTACACGGAGATGTGTTCCGACCTTCCAGCCATCCAATGATCTTCTCTTCGCTCATTGGTTCAGGATGCCAGATCTTCTCTGTGTCTCTCATTGTCATCATTGTTGCCATGGTTGAGGATCTGTACACAGAGTGAGTATTATATTTAAGGGTAAGAACCAGTGCACTTAACAAAAGGATTATCAAGGTCTAATGTTGTAAAAGTTAGTATTATCTTTTATATAATGTCAAGTTTCTATTGCATTATGATTAATTTTTATCATTTTGGAGAAAGAACTACAACAAACACATACTGTATATGGTGAAATTACAGCCTTGTATCTCAGTATCGTTGGAAGAAAATCATTCAATCCCAGGGTGTTGTGAGGTTTGGGGCGGAGTGGGTGAAACCTATTGTTCAGTCAGTTTTGGGGCTGACCCTGCACTGAGTGCACTCACACCCAACGCGACTACGAGCGACAAAGCGACCAGCAGTCGTTAATTTTCCATTTCTACATTGGAGCGACGAGACATTTGGTCACAAGTTTGCAGCGACATGACAAATGACAATATGAAAGCATTTAACGTTATGCAAATGAGCTAAAAAATAGGATAGACAAAATATTAAACTGTAGCTGTTGTAAATGTGACACGAATCAATATTGAGCAAATGCAAGGTCTAGCTCCATCAGAAGTTATTTTTGGTTTTATAAGTGAAGTGAAAAACTGCCATTCCACTTCACATTCACCAGAGACCCACACAGGTCTGCACTATGCGTGCTATCGGCTCTTCATGGTGATTATTTATTAGGGCATATAGTCACCATTTCCATCAAATGTTTTGTCAGCAGCACCAAAGTTGATTTAGTTTATTCATACATACATGTGAATTTGTGACAGAACCATAGATGTACATAGGAGTCAGTCAACATGTAATTTAGCCTACTTTGGCACCGTGGAATAGAAAAATTGTAATGTGCCTCCATACTTTATGCGTAATGTGACATTTCTTATTGATTGCTTCCACACATGCTCCTCTACACTCCACTTGGGCAAACGTAAAGCTGTAGCGTCGACGAGGTTGCTTTTGGTGTGAGTGCTTTTTGGGTTTTGCCGACGGCCACTAGGTGACACTGATGCACAATACATTGGCTTTTGGTGTAAATGCAGGGTGAGTGAGTGAAACGCAGGGAGGGTGCCATGGGGTTTGGGGCTGGTGTTGGAGTATGTGATTTATGGGGGTTTAACCTTTAGTGATGTATCATTCTTCTCTGTAGGAGAGGATCCATGCTCAGTACCGCCATTTTTGTGTACGCTGCAACATCTCCTGTTAACGGCTACTTTGGAGGTAGCTTGTACGCGAAACAAGGAGGTAATATAACATTGTGACTGAACTCCCTTGGATGTACGGTTATGGCTTCGATGCATTCATTAAATCGTTTAGGTGGGACGTTGTTGTAAAACTCCCATTTGCCTTTTATACTCTGGTTGTCTTAACTTTTTGCTAACGCAGGCAGAAGATGGATTAAGCAGATGTTCATTGGGGCCTTCCTGATCCCAGCCATGGTGTGTGGCACCGCCTTCTTCATCAACTTCATTGCGATCTACTACCATGCCTCAAGAGCCATCCCATTCGGCACTATGGTAAGAGATGCACAGCATACTGTACTTTTAACGTTTTAATGTGTTCTAAAGATAAAGAAAAAAAAAAGTTATTGTCCACTACATTTGACATGGAAGGAGGTAGGGCCCACACAGTAATAAAGAATTACTTTATTGAATCGACAACGTTTTGATCTTCACAGATCTTCGTCAGGTCAGTATGACATGAAATAGAAATTAGCCTTTGGCACACTGGCAGTCAGTATAAAACAATAAAAACATAATTACATAATAAAAATACACAAATGCATTACAATACTATATAAAATACATTAACGCAGCAACAGTGATCATGGGCTGAGGGGATTAGGTGGTAGAGCTTTTTAAAGTTTTTTCTTTTTTTTTTAATGTCCACTGAAGTTGGCACAAACGAAGTCTTGTAAACCTTCTTTTTTGCTAATGGCCCCCTAAAGGCTCATTCATAGTCTGGATTTTCGGTGGTGAGGTGACCACCGAACTACAACATCACGTCACGAGCCGCGGTGAAGAGCAGACCACCGCCACCGCTCAACGTTATTTCAGCTCCGGTGGTCAGCTCACTACCGGAGCGGTGGTCACCCCACCACCAAAAATCCAGACTATATGGCACCCGATGGTGCTTTAAAAATCTTTTAACGGAGACCATACAAAGCATCATATTTAAAAAACAAAGTTATTCTAACAACTGTGTAGTTGAATCTGTGTCAGTACAGGCGTACTGTGCAGGTATACAGATTACAGACCAATTGATTTTAGGGTATTCTTATGGAGAATGAATGTCTCCACTCTTGAGAAAAGTGTTTATACAGAAACATTGACCACTACATTTAAACAAGGTGTTTTTTTTATTGAGTTGGAGTTTCATTTATCGTTAAAGAAATCCTTCCACACTACGCCGGACCAAGTGTAATATCAGTACTATGCCAAATAATTTGGAGAATTATGTATTGGGCACCTTGCTGGCTTAACTACCAGAAATATGAGTCTTTACATGTTCTATGTGTGTTAAGTAGTGCTGTGTGTAAAAGTGGTATGGAAACAACTGGATTCCCACCATTACTCTTGTGTTTTTGTTCCAACATGTGAGAGATGTACATCAATTATACACATATTCAATTAATGCAATTAATACTGTACATTGATATCAGGGACCAAGAGGTGCAAGTAAAAAAAAAAGAAGGAGATTTCCTTTTAAATTAAATGTAAATCTTAAGTATGTCAAACTATGTTGTGTCTCCTGACAGGTTGCTGTTTGCTGTATTTGTTTCTTTGTCATTCTGCCTCTAAATCTGGTGGGAACCATTTTGGGGAGAAATCTGTCTGGCCAACCAAACTTTCCCTGCCGGGTTAATGCTGTGCCACGGCCAATCCCAGAGAAGAAATGGTATGTGTGACTTCACATACCGTACAATCATATTTGTAGTTCATCATTGTCGTCGTCAACAGACTACAAAGTATAGAAACTTCGTCTTTGTGACAGTTTTGCAGCAATGTATCTAATTTCTGACTTAATCATACATTTATTAATACATTTAGCTCTTGCAATTTGAGTTTACGTTCTTGAAATAGAGCATTGATTGGCATTGAAGTATTTATATATCTGTGGTAGAATTCTGACATGAAGTAGCTCAGAAGTCCACAGGGTTCTAGAGACACTGAGAATGGAGAAATCCTAAATCACACGTTGGAGAGCGGACCTCCATACTGAGCTGATGCTTCACTGTGACCAATTAGACCGTAGTCACTTTTAGACCGTGGTTGAATTTCAGACATCTATCTTCTGGGTTTTTGAGGGCCTCCTATATTCAGCTATAGTGTAGATTTATTCAGCTATAGTGTAGATTTCTGTCCTAACACAAACATTAAATGCCTTAACAAAAGTGTAGTCATGTGTCTGAGCAAATCGTCATCTTTTGTTAAATTCCCATTGACAATGCATGATGCATTTACGTAATATGTGTCTGAGCAAATCGACATGCTACGATGTACGATGATAAGATGATTGATATGATTTTTCCACTCAAAACACAATGGGGACGCTTGGGGGGTGTGTCTGTACTGTAGCTTTAATTGTGGAATGTGGTCTGTACCGGTTAGATTGCTTGTGGAATATTGAAACCATTGGCATCAGGATCGCCACATCCACACCAGTGTTTTCGTCGACTAAAACTATGACAAAAAATGTTTGTCAACTAACTTTTTTCACTGACAAACTAAATGAAAACGAAGCTATGATGACTAAAACTAAGACTAAATATACTGACAAATAAAAACTAGACTAAAATGTTATGAAGGGACTAGTGGACAAGAGATCCAGTCATTTTACACTTGGTTGCATGCTGAAAATAGCAGATCTACAAGCTCACAACGCGTCAAGCTTGTGAGCTTGTAGATCTGCAAGCTTGTAGATTGGCTATTTTCAGCAGGTGTAAAAACAGTCATTACGTCGGCATCAAGGCCTGCCAAAACACATTTTAGTCGACTAAATCAACTGTAGATTTAGTCGACTTAAAATCTTGTGACATTTAGTTGACTAAAACTAGACTACCACTAAGACATTCCAGGTGACTAAAATGTGACTGAAAGTAAATAAACTATTGAAGAGAGTTTGTGAGAATGTAACTGAGAGAGACAGCGGTACGCTGGGTGGTTGATAAAAGGCATAGTGCCAGATCGCTGACCTCAAACTAGAGGCCATAGAATCATTCATGGTTGGTATACTGATGCAAACCTTTGATGTTCTAGGTTCATGGAGCCAGCTGTCATTGTCTGCCTTGGAGGGATCCTTCCCTTTGGGTCCATTTTCATTGAAATGTAAGTAAAAAAAATCTGGCCTGGTAGATGTAGCACAACAGGACAGTGTTGTTTTCGTCGACTAAAACTAAGACGAAAAATGTTCGTCGACTACCTTTTTCCACTGACGAAAACTAAGTCATGACGACTAAAACTGAGACTAAATATACTGACAATTTTGTCAGCAAATAAAAACTAGACTAAAATGTTAGGAAGGGACTAGTGGACAAGAGATCCACTATAAGGCATTTTACACTTGGTTTGCATGCGGAAAATAGCAGATCTACAAGCTCACAACGTTGTGAACTTGTAGATCGGCTATTTTCATTACGACGGCATCAAGGCCCACCAAAATACATTTTAGTCGACTAAATCTAAAATCTTATGACTCAAATCTTATGATATTTAGTCGACTAAAACTAGACTAACACTAAAACATTCCAGGTGACTGGACTGAAACTAAATGAAAACTATTGAAGAGACTATGACTAAAATCTCTTTTCTCTCTTTCAGGTACTTCATCTTTACGTCTTTTTGGGCCTATAAAATTTACTACGTGTACGGCTTCATGATGCTGGTGTTGGTCATCCTCTGCATCGTGACCGTGTGTGTCACCATCGTATGTACCTACTTCCTGCTCAACGCCGAGGACTACAGATGGTAAGGACTACCAAAGATCTAATAACGTTCTAATTCTTCTGTCTGACAAAATATACAATTTGAATGTCAGAATGATCGCAACATATGTGACCAGATTTGACTGTGAGACTAGCGTCGCACAAATTCCAGCTTTTCACCAGAGGAGAAAAACATTTTATTTTATTTTATTTCCCCAAAATATGTTCATAGCACAGGCAGACTCTTCACATACTACTAGCATGTCTGAAATAAGTGTCAGAGCTGAAATCGTAAATATGAAATAAATGCTTAAACATGTAGCTAGGTGTAATGTTAGAGACCACAGAAGTGAACCTTTCAAGTCTGTTTTCTCAACTCACTGTTTTCTGCAAGACATTACTCTATAAGCCATATCTCCAAAACTGGTGGGTCAAACTGAACAACCAACATGTCAATTTGAAGCTATGATTCCCTGCTTTCATATGGGATGAAAGGAACAAATTAAAAAAAATCCAATGGCATTCCCTCAGTCTAATTTAGTCACATATGTCTGGGACATTGGGACTTGTGCAGAATGGTTCCCAGTGCTCGTTGTCACTTCTCGGTTGGAATAATAGACTGGCAACTAGGGATGTCCCGATACACATATTTTGGTTTCCGATCCCGATACCACAATTTCTGTCTTAGCCGATACCGATACCAAATACCGATACCAGTGTTGTGATCTCATGTTGTGTTTATAGCTATCTAACTATATATCTCATGTTGTGTTTATAGCTATCTAGCTATATATCTCATGTTGTGTTTATAGCTATCTAGCTATATATCTCATGTTGTGTTTATAGCTATCTAGCTATATATCTCATGTTGTGTTTATAGCTATCTAGCTATATATCTCATGTTGTGTTTATAGCAGACTCCTCACTCAAACATGCACTTGCAGTTTGGGCAACTCCAAAGCAAACTCCACATGCCCCAACATTTTATTTACCTGCCATAATGTCGACCCCTTACCCCTGTTACGGATCGGTGGTTAGACTGGCATATTCACCGATACCGATATGACGAATATGGGCCGTCTCCTAATATAAATTAGTTGGCAGCAGAGTAGAAGTACTCACACACAAAAAAATAGGATAGACGTGGACTTTACTAAAATTGGATAGACATGAAAACCCTACAAATCTCAGAATAGGTTGGAAATATTGGATTTGGTACCAATCCAGAATATATACTAGTACTGCTGCTCATACAACACATACAGTGCAGGTGTGGCCTTGCTGTCCAATCAATAGTAGATTGCTGTGAGTGCAGTTTGTGAATAGTTTTTAATATTGAGAAAAGTCACACAAATCACAATGCAGTCTTTAATGGTGATGACGGTGCACAGTAGAGGCTGGCTGCTTGTGTGCCTTGTTGTTGAACATACTTCTTTGCCTCTAAACGGTCTGACTTGTTGTTTTTCTGTTTGTTTTTCTCCTGTGTCAGGCAATGGACAAGCTTCCTCTCTGCTGCGTCTACTGCGGTCTATGTCTACATGTACTCCTTTTATTACTACTTCTTCAAAACCAAGTGAGTTTCAGCTGTCCTTCCTGGTACCAATATAGCATCCCTTACAGAACTCACCACTGCAGTGCATCCTATATGACAGAGTGGGTTGGCCCTCCTTGGCCGACAGGCGAAATAAACATTGCTATCGGTTTATTTTTAAAGCAATTGATAGAACTTTACCGTTGTATATTAAGGCTCTGCTGTATTGGAATCCTGTAACACATAGCCAGTCACTGGCTCACACTAAAGGTTCCAAATGTAAACACAGAGTTGGGAAAAACAGCCTTTTGTTGTAGTGGCCCAACCACGTGGAATGACCTACAGCTTAAATGATCTGTTCTCCCATAAGATACGGTCAATTTAAATCTTTGATTGCAGACTTACCCCAAAGTGTTGCTCTTCTGTTTTGTTTATTGCTTTTGAAATGTTGTATGATGTGCATCTCGACGACACTGCAAACGAGGGTGACCTCAATGTCTTTCGAGAATAAATAAAGGTTTGAATGAATAAATCAGGGGTTCCCAAACCTTTTCATGTCAAGGAGTAAAGGACCCCCAAATTGACACTAATTAGCCTGCGGACCTCAATTTGAAAAGATATGCCAGGGACCCCCGTAAGAATTTCTATTTCAAGTTCCCCCAGTTTGACATGCATTAGGTTACAGGCCCCCATTTAATGGCATTTCTATCTCTGAGACCCAATTTATATTGTAAAATCAATGTTAATGTAACTCTGAGAGTGTACAAATATGTACACACTCACTCTCAGAGTGAGGACCCCACTTTGGGAACCACTGCCATAAATGATACATTTTACAGTAGTGAGAGGTCATGCAAAATGAAGAGATCATAATTTATGCAGAAACTCTGACCTCATGTCATTCCTCTGTGTTTAAGGATGTATGGGCTGTTCCAGACCTCCTTCTACTTCGGCTACATGGCTGTGTTCAGCACCTCCCTGGGAATCATGTGTGGTGAGTTGTGCATCATTAACCACCTCAAACCTGGCATCCCAATTTTGGGCATGCCAGGGTAAGTCACCAAATATGTTTTTAACAAAGACCCTAATAACAAGAAACCAGTGATTTACTTTGAAGAATAGTGTACTGCAGTACAACATATGCAGATATTGACCCACTGTAAAGACACTTCCTAATGTGTTTGATAGGTGCTGTTGGATACATGGGAACAAGTGCCTTTGTGAGGAAGATCTACACAAATGTGAAAATCGACTGAGTGCAAAGTGACATCACAGGGACATCCATGGATCGACCCAGGCACGTCCTAATGAGAGGCGACGGGCACAAGTCATTTTTTTCCTTCACCTTTTGCAAAAAGAGATTGTGGAATCTCACTTTGTACAATGTAGTTTTCCATTTTTCTGAATGAGTCTGAACGCCGCAAAACACACGAGTGAACAAGAGCAAATCTGCGGGGAAAAAAAGATATCAAAACATTTGTTCTGTTTTTATCAATTGCTTTTCAGAACAAATGTTAAAAAGGATAACATGGCTTCTGTTTCCTAACCAGTCCCACCTGAGATCTAGACCTAGATCTTTACTGATGGAATAGTCTCGCTCTCTTCAGTGAAGAGGCCTACGTATATTGAAAGCCTTTGTTCTATTGTATTAGAATATTGGAGAGTTGGGTTTGTGTCTGTGCTCTGACTTGATTCTATTTTGTATTAGTCAATCTAAATATCGTTACTATTGTATTTTGGTCTCCGTATAACTTTACAACAAGTGACATCAGAGTACAGTTGATTGTTGAAATTTACTTCAGCTACAGTTACGGATCGTACGCGCTCTCGAGTATCTCTCGAGACCTCACCCCGCCATTTTGACAAATTTTATTCTCTGCTACAGTATAAATCCATCCACAATCCAAATATTTTAGTCCTTACTGTACAGATGGGAAAAGAGGGACTGATCAATGGTTGAGGTACAGTATAAATAAAAGTTTGTTTTAAAAATGGATGTTTAATGTGATCCCATATCCCTGTTTAGTCTTACGTTTTCTTAATGTTTGGGTTTGAATGAAGTCTACTTGTAAAGATAATATATGGATAGGGGGGAAAAGTGTATATAACCTTAAAAAAAATGTACCTTTAGATGTAGATCCCAAATGTATTTTCGTTGTACAGATTTACTACAGGGTGTTTTTTTTAAATGAATCACAAGTTCTAAACAAAAACTATATTTAGTTTTTTCTCTTTTTGTTGTCGGTGCTTGGGGTGGGGCTGGTGGCGCTGTTACATCTTGCCTGAAATTGCATGAAGTTTTCACTAAAACCATCCGCTCATCAGATTCACTTTTGTTCGGCGCTATCCGTTTACTTTAGCGCTGCCCCCGTTGTGAGCATCTGGAGTCGGGTCTCAAAAGCGTATAAAGGTATATTTCGGTGACATGTAGCGAGAGCCGCTCAGGAAATGAGCTGCTGTTTCATGATCATCTTGTGTTATTTTGACACCCATTTATTATTTAAAGCTTTAAAAAGGCTCTCTGTACTCTTGGTAAAGCCATTTCCCTTCATGTATTTTCTTTGCCTAACCTGATACGTCATCGTGAATGTCGGAAGGAACGACGCAATAGCTTTGTTTCTGCAAACATACTGTACAAAGTGAAATTTATGTACACTTAACTAGATGTTTTCATAACCACAACAGTGCTACAGAGTATTTCAAATGCTTCCCCCCCCCCCCCCCCCATCTTTGTGTAAATACAGTATGTACCTTACATGTATGAGAAGTGGCAATGCCTTGTTTTTCTAATTTGAATTCTCCCCACTGAAGTTGATTTTGGCACCTCATGTTGTGTACCAATAATAATAATGTCTGATTAGACATTTTGAACCTGCATATTAACTTGCTGTAAAAAGAAACAAAATAAACATGTTTATGTACAGGGGTTATGTAAATGTGATTTTACTATTAAAGTACAAAAGAAAATGCTTGGAAGTAATATCACTTCATGTGGAGGATTAAATATGGACATTTCAATATAACCAAAGGTAAACTGCTGTATGCAGGGATTTCAGATAAACTCCATTGAAATGTTGCTGTTCGAAATGGTATTAAACATGGTGGCACCACTAATTGGGTAATTTATTAAAACTAAATTTGAAACTGCACCAGTGGGAGTAACCCATCGGTAATTGTTTTATTCAAGAATGCATGTTCATTCATTGTGCAGATAACTCATACAGCAAAATAATTTATAAAGAATATATTTATTACAGACTTGAGTATGAACAGATGCAACTTTTTGTAATTGTGAACTAGTATTTGAAATGGAATACCAATGCAAACAATTGACCAGATCAAAGAAAACATGTTGCTGGACAATGCAATATCTGAACAACAAAAAACAGTAGCAGTAGAATATACCTATTTTACACACTAAACAAGCTAAAGAAACCAGCTTTCCCTGTTAACTTTATCTGCAAAGACCTTAGGGCTTAAATCAGTACGCTGGAGCTTTGTGCAATAGTTTGGATCATCTGGACTGACAATATTGAGAGCTAGCTGTGAAGTAAGTTTATTTCGCTTGCCGACAAGAACACATTTTCAGCAAGCAACAGCATTGTGCGATGTATGCTGAATTAAGTAGGTAAGCAACTTTTCAACGAGAGAGAGCAACAGGGTGGCATTCAAAACAGAACATTCACTTTTCTTTTTTAGTAAGAGCTGTGAGTTGATGTCTTCATTAGTTGACCGTTTCAAAATACTCCTTTGAACCTTCAGGGGTTGGCTTGATCTAAAAGAAATAAAAGTATTGGTTGAATGCACATTTAATGCAATGTTAGTATTCAAGAGCATTAATTCATATTTGCTTTTAGTTTTAACACATAAGATTATGTCTGTAAAATAAATACTTGCATCGCCACGGTCCTGGTAATGTCTAAGTCTAAGCAATATCTATGTCTGTCAATTTACTGAAGTAACTCACTGTAGGAGAGTCTGGAGTCCAGCTAGCGGGACACACTTCCCCATGGGTCTCCACAAACTGGAAAGCCTTCACCAGACGAAGGGTTTCCTCCACACAGCGACCTACTGGCAGGTCATTCACACTCATGTGCCTAACCACACCTTGTGGATCAATGAGAAACAGCCCTCTGAGGGAAATAATGGAATTAACGGTTTAGTATGTAATATTACTGGGCTCCAAAGCAATGCTCAAAGTTTGACATGTCCATTCTTATGTCTAGGCAACGTGATGAACATACTGTACCTCAGTGCAATGCCTGGACCTTCCAGAAGAACCCCGTAGTCTTTAGAAACCTGCTTTGTGAGGTCAGCTAGCAGGGGGATGTTGATGTGGCCCAGGCCTCCAGCCTAACGGGACACATTAGTAGGAGTTTCAGAAGTCAAGTGGTTACGACAACCACTACCAGAAACAAGTTAACCTTAGGGCTTTAGCCGAACATTTCAAAACAATTTAAAACTAGCAGATGTACAAGCTCACAACCTGTTGCGATGTGATGAACTGTGAGCTTGTGTGTGTGTACCACACACACACACACACACACACACACACACACACACACACACACACACACACACACACACACAGTCTGAGACCCTCGATATTAGAAGAACCATGCTTAGCACAATGAGTTTATAATTGAAGTGTACCTTGCGTGGTGTATTAATCCATGCCAGGTGGGTGAAGTGAGAGTCCACAGACACCCCCACCACCTCACAGTTGATGTCATGAAACTCACTGGCCTTGTCACTGAACGAGATGATCTCTGTCGGGCACACAAATGTGCTACGAAAAACAACGACAAATTGAGCCATTCACAAAGCTCAAAACTAGCAAAATGATCAAAACAAACAATATGCTAAGCACAAGTATTTAAGGTAAGATAGAAAGACAAAATTAGAGAAGTGCTTTAATGCATTCAAAGCACAATGGTGTTAATATTACAGTAAAGGGCCTTGCAAACAGGGAGCGAGGAATGCACATGTTGTTGCCTGGATCAACGACAGGTCTGCTACAGGTCTGCTCAAGAGGGGAGCGACAACGCAAGCGTAAAAAAAACCGAATCCAGGTCTGGTGAGTCGGGGCGTGTGCACGAAACGAGCAACAAATTCACGGGACCGCGCTCACGTAAATACGCTTGCGAGCAAAAACGCAGGTCTCATCGAAAATGAACTATAGGCGCGTTTAATCGCTCTGTGTTTGCAAGGCCCTTAATACCGTGTATGTTTGAGAACGAACACTTGACTCACAAATCCAGGGGGTAGAAGAACAGGACCAGATATTTGCCCTTAAAGTCGTCCAGGGTCATCTCCTTGAACTCTCCATTGTGGACAGCTGTAGCTTTAAAATGCGGTGCCGGCTGAGTGACAGCTGGGGCCAATCTGAGAGCACCTGGAAGAGGCAATTAGAATGTATTAATTAAGCATGCTTGCATTATATATTTTTTTATTTGCCCTGGCCTGAATTATCACCTGGTGAAATGTAGACACATTTAGTAGAATCTAAACGTAATAGATCTTTGACATAAATAACTGTCATTTCGTCATTTCAAATGTAATTTAAGACAAGCAGATCGCAAAAGCAATTTGGATGAGTGGGGGAGTCAATGGAGGGTATTGCAACTTCACCATCAGGGTATTCATTCCATTATAAAGAAATCTAGAGTTGCAAATTGTGGCTAACATTACAATATATACAGAAGTGAATATAATCGTCGCCATTATTATACAGTACATGGTGCTTCACAATAGGTGAATATGCATTAGTTTTGCACAAAAAACACTCTCGAAACCCCCTAGATTGACACGTCACATGCAACATAAAGCATGATGAAATGTTGCATTTCTTTTTCCTTCTATAGGTTGTTAATGGTATGGTCACATGATATTATGCCAATTATGAAAATGTCTCATTATGCAAGTTAGCATCCGGCAGTTTCTACATGCTCGACCCATGACAGACTAGGTGAACATGTTATCAATCAATAATGACAGTACATACTGGTTGACAGACTAGGTGAACATGTTATCAATCAATAAATACAGTACATACTGGTTGACAGACTAGGTGAACATGTTATCAATCAATAAATACAGTACATACTGGTTGACAGACTAGGTGAACATGTTATCAATCAATAATTACAGTACATACTGGTTGACAGACTAGGTGAATATGTTAATAATTACAGTACATACTGGTTGACAGACTAGGTGAATATGTTAATAATTACAGTACATACTGGTTGACAGACTAGGTGAATATGTTAATAATTACAGTACATACTGGTTGACAGAATAGGTGAATACGTTAATAATTACAGTACATACTGGTTGACAGACAGGCCCTGTGGACAGTAGAACAGAGGGGACTGAGTGATGCAACTTTCAGTCCTCCTGCAGCAACTCTTGCCTAAAGAAATAAAGAGTCAGAATGTAAATGTTTTATATAGGTCAAGATAAGGGATTGTTATAGCAATACACGTGTACTTTAAGGCGTTTATTTAAACGTCCATGTATTGTTTATTTACTCAAAACAGAACAGAACTCATAACGCCAGTATAATGAATGATTCACGCGCTCGCGACAAGACTTCAGTGACGCATGCATGAACGACAACATGTATTTATTATAGTTAAAACGTCACGTCCCGTTTTATCAACACTATACTTTTACTTACAAAACATCGAATAAACACTTTTAAGAGACAGTATATAACTTCATAATGTCACTCACAGAGGTCCTGAGCAGTCTTCCAATGGAGGTCGCCATGTTGGATTATTATATGAATGCGAGGAGCAGCTGAGCTGTGACGTACTCAGGGGTGGGCAACTGGCGGCCCGGGGGCCACATGCGGCCCCCACCTTCACTTAATGCGGCCCGCACGTCAATATCAGAATACTGATATAGTATTGATTTCAGCTGTTACAATTCCAAACCCGCTTTAGTTACTTGATTACTTCATGACTAAATGACTAGTATCAAACATAACTATAACTAAATGCATTTTAAATTCAATAAAAAGGTTACTTTTCAGGATTCCAATTCAAAAATAGCAACAAAAGATATTCTGGTTTTCCATTCAAATATAGCAAAAATAGCTGATCTACAAGCTCAAAACGCGTCGCATTGCGACGCGTTTTGAGCTTGTAGATCGGCTATTTTTGCTACTACAGTAATATACAGTACAGAACTGGAGTGAGTGTGTAAATATATTGGCCCTCTCTATCGTCAAAGTTGCACCAGCCCTGTACTAGAAGAATACTCTATGGTTGCAGTGCAGTGACGCAAATGATACTTTGCGCAGCTTTTAGAACCACTACGGCACAAGCTGGAAAACACGCCCACAATGGCCATGTGTGAGATTCTCAGTGCGGAAGTGGAAGAATAGAATATTATATGACCTCGAATCAATGCAATGAATGCATGATCAATAACTGCTCATTTAATATTATCTTGCACCTTATCTTTGCCATAGTTCATAGTCTATAACAGAACAGACGAATGGATCCTAATTTATTGCACTGGAAAAATGAGGGAAAGGTAACGTTGCTGCGCATCATTGTTTATGTTTAGTTTTTTTTATTGATTGATTTATTAACAGTTTGCAGAATTACAGTACATTTCAAGTACAACTCATTGAACTCAATACAAAAACTGTTGTTGTGGCTCTTTGTTGGTTCCAAACATTTCAACCTTATAGCCAACAAACCCACTGATGCACCTAGGGATTATGGATGTACGCAGATATAAGAAGTAGATTGTCCACAGGTTCAATGTCATTGTAGTTTGTATTTACTTTCCTTTTAAGTGCAGTGATGGTACATTACAAGCATTTGTCTCTTCTGTGTTGTCTGTCTATCTATCTGGTAAAACTGGTTTGTCCACCAGGTGCATGCCGCTCCATACATATGCTCTCTCAATCAATCAATTAGGTCTGGGGAGGCGTGCCCTTGGTGTCCAAACAGTGCTTCAAATACATAACCCATCAAACCAATACCCAATAATGCCAAATAATAACTACAACAATTGTGATGATAATAATAATAAATAGACATACTAAACAGTGAGGATGGCTTCTACACTCCCCCCTAATTGTGCACAGTATATGGACACAATTACAAAATAGATTTCAAAGAAGCCAAACACAAAAAACATTATTCAAAGGTATGTGGTATGTGTGTTGTATTTAGGCTTGACTGAATCTTCTTTGGTCGAAACTGCAAAAAAAGAAAGAAAGGGAAAGATGTAGAAAAGAAAAGTTAAAGCTCTCAGTGGTCTGGAGAAGGCTTGATGTAGCCCTCAAGCCACCACAGGAAGCGGAGCAGGTGGTTGTCCCTTTCCTCCGGCACATCACTCTCCTCGTTCTCCTTCTGCTCTCTCTTCTCCTGGACAGGCCCTTTGTCCTCCTTTCGGTTCCTATGCCAGCTTCTTTCCTTCTTCAGAGGCAGCTCTTTCTTACCACCTTGTTGGTCATGGTCAGATGTAGCCCTCTCCATGCCGTCCATGGTGCCATGGTCCCCTCCACCACTGGCCCTCCGTGATGGGGAAGGATGCCTCTCTCCACTTAGTGGATCCCTCACCACTCTGTTCAGCCTCTTTGTGTCAGCTGACTCAACCCAGCTAGCGTTGTTGATCATGGCATCCTGCTTGCCGTTTTCATCTCCCTCACGCATCTGTCCATAGTGATCTCCAGCTTCAGATGTGACGCCGAGAGCTGAGGAGCCGCCCGTCTCCACAGCCATCTCACCGTCCTCCGCTCCGTCCTCTTCTGCAGGGTCAGTCAGCTGCTCCCGCTGGAAATCCTTCAGCTGCAGAATGTTCTCCTCCTGAGGGATCTTCGGCTCGGAGACACTGTCCTCTCCTTCCTGCCATGTCTCTCTGCCATCCTCTCCCGGGGGTGCGTCTTCCTCCACCACGCCATATGTGGCCAAAATGCTCTCCCTCTGCTCCCTCTCCATCTCTCGTGCCATCCACTCCTGCACGATAATCTCAATCTCCCTTCGACTGAGCTCTGGAGGGTCTTCCCACCAGTCTTCTTCATCTGCAGGTTGTAGAGCAACCTCGCTCACTGCTCTCGTGGCATCTGAGTCAGACATTGTAATTTCCTTTTTGCCACACGTAAAAGTGCAGTGCAGTGTAAACTTCCAAGAAAGTGCAGCAGCGCAAATGCAAATGCCCAAATAAATAAAGGCAGTGCAAGACAACAGGTGTGTCACTAGTAAAAGTCCGGCAGTGACAAAAACAAGAATAATAACGGACGGCGTCGGCAGTGCATCAAGTGGCCAGCAAACAAGTCACCAATAAAAGTTAAGCAGTGGAAAAACACGAAAATAAAATAACTCCAATAGTTATTGCCGTTTTCCTATACAGCTTTTAAATTTGGTTTCCACTTTCCAGTGTCCACTACATACCAGGCTCCTAATTGATGAGTCTTTGTGGCTTTGAGCTGCGCGTCCAGTTAGTTAATTCCCTTATGTTTGTTCCAATTCCTGGTTCGAGTCCTCCTTGTTACTTTGAAAAACCAACACATCTAAATCCAACAGGACTCAGTTTTACTATGTTGTGGCTCTTTGTTGGTTCCAAACATTTCAACCTTATAGCCAACAAACCCACTGATGCACCTAGGGATTATGGATGTACGCAGATATAAGAAGTAGATTGTCCACAGGTTCAATGTCATTGTAGTTTGTATTTACTTTCCTTTTAAGTGCAGTGATGGTACATTACAAGCATTTGTCTCTTCTGTGTTGTCTGTCTGTCTGTCTATCTATCTGGTAAAACTGGTTTGTCCACCAGGTGCATGCCGCTCCATACATATGCTCTCTCAATCAATCAATTAGGTCTGGGGAGGCGTGCCCTTGGTGTCCAAACAGTGCTTCAAATACATAACCCATCAAACCAATACCCAATAATGCCAAATAATAACTACAACAATTGTGATGATAATAATAATAAATAGACATACTAAACAGTGAGGATGGCTTCTACAACTGTGAATGGACGACACCATAAAGCATTACACTTGTTTACAATAGGGCCCACCATTTTCAATTCATTTTCAAGTTTATATCATTGATGTTGATACAGTATGGGTATCATGCCATCCCATTGATTATGGTTAAGGAATGAGGATATCACACTTAAATGAATGTTCTTTTCATTGCAGTCATTCTTCAGTCGACTACGAATCTGTCTTAATATTCTGGATCCTAGTTGTTTGTTCTCCTCGGATGTGAGTAGCATCCACTCCATGCATGCAGTAGTATCAATGATAAATAACAACAGCACTGTATTATGATTTAAAAACCTATGCAATTATGATTGTTCTCTTCAGGCTGAAATACAGAATGCACGTGCTGTCTTCATAAATGGAGAAATACAAAGAGAAAGGGTAGGCCTATTAAATAATGATAGAAATAGTCTATAGTAGCCTACCAGCTTATAGTTGTTTTTCTTTGATGTCTGTCCTGATGCATAAAACCAGTGTGTCTCTATGTCTCTTCCAGGATAAACATGCATGGGCTCTTTCTATGGTAAGTAACACTAGAATAAAAAAAAAAATCACACACGTGTGAACTGAGTGGTGCAATCCCCCCCCCCCCCCCTCTCTCTCTCTCTCTATCTCTCTCTCTCATTAGAGTCACTACCTCTCTCACTCTCTCTCATTAGAGTCACTACCCCTCTCACTGTTTCTGGCGCCCCCTACTGCTATTTTTAAGTCACATACTCATGCTCACACGGACACACAAACAAGTACGAGACAGACACACACACAGACACACACACAAACACGTACGAGGACATTGCAAGCTGGTTGTAGGAGTGGTTGCACCACTCAAAAAACAAACAACAGTTATTACAGCAAATCTGCCCGCATGAAGACATCATCATGCCATTTAACCCATTTCGACCTGAGGCCGATTCTAAGTTCTCAGTTTTCTGAATGTTGTCAGTGGTGCTCAACCTTTTTCATGTCAAGGCTGCAGAACCCCATCTGAAGATATGTTGTTCCAGGGACCCCCCAGAAGCTAATATTTGAGTTTAAATCGTTCGCTCCAAAATAATATATATTCAAAGATTTTCGCCACATTTTCACGATTCTTCAAAAATAGCAGACCTACGAGCTCGTAGCGTGGCACTCTGTGCCGCACTATGAGCTTGTAGATCTGCTATTTTTCAATAGCTAAAGCATAACTTAATGCTTAGAACACCAAAAGGGATTCCCGTACAGAGTGGGTTAAACTATATAAAACATTGTCTCTTATTATTTTCTCTACAGTCCTCTGTACATGCTGATTCTGGTGCTGTGCTCCCCATAGGGTTCCGTCCTCCGGGTACAGTTTATTTTGTTTTTATGTTATGCAGAGCAATGTTGGCGCTGTGCACATTTTGCACCTTTTGTGACGAGTATTATTGTATTTCACACTATAGTACCGTGTGGTTGAATGACAGCAGCTGATAATATGCCTTTTTACTGTGTATTCTTCTTTCTAGCTTTATTACCAATATCAGCCCCTTTGGTAAGTGTCACTGTATTAAAGAAATAACAGCAGTAAATCTTTTTACAATGTTGGGCATTGCATTTGATGTGTTAATGAAAAGTCTGTGTTTCTTTTTGTTTTGACCTTTTTGTTTGTTTTTTCAGGTTGTTGCAAGCCTTCTTCCATATAGAGGAGTCAATCCAGCATTGTTTTGGCAGGTAGGTCTTGAATTATGTTTCTGAAAACATAATTCACCAGGCTTTCCACCTCGGAGGAAACACCTGGTCTGTGTTACAAAATTGCCGTGTGAACCGGTCTGGAGCGGATGATATCGTTACGTCATGTTGCAGTCATTGTTTTGTAGTCAACAGGCAGGAACCATCATCAGAAACTTCCTTTCCCTCAAACCGGAAGAATAACACAATAAAAGCTCTCGTAGCCTGCAGCTTTTATTGAGAGAGGGAAAAGGAAGTTCCAGATTGATGGTTCCTGCCTGATGACTACAAAACAATGACTACAACATGGCATAGCGATATCATCCTGATGACTACTAAAACAATGACTACAACATGACATAGCGATATCATCCTGATGACTACAAAACAATGACTACAACATGGCATAGCGATATCATCCTGATGACTACAAAACAATGACTACAACATGGCATAGCGATATCATCCTGATGACTACAAAACAATGACTACAACATGGCATAGCGATATCATCCTGATGACTACAAAACAATGACTACAACATGACATAGCGATATCATCCTGATGACTACAAAACAATGACTGCAACATGGCGTAGCGATATCATCCTGATGACTACAAAACAATGACTACAACATGGCATAGCGATATCATCCTGATGACTACAAAACAATGACTACAACATGGCATAGCGATATCATCCTGATGACTACAAAACAATGACTACAACATGGCATAGTGATATCATCCTGATGACTACAAAACAATGACTACAACATGACGTAGCGATTTCATCTACCCCCGACCGGATCATAAACCCGAAAAGGAATGCTGCCCAGCTACAATAAATACAATAATGCAAATAGGCAAATGCAGGCAGTATTATATGTTACAGTAAAGAAGTAAAGAAACCAGTACAAGGGAGAAAAGGGGCGAGGAGCACCCGGTTTCGGGCCGTGGCCCAGGGGGTTCGGGGGGGTGGGTCAGCGTGCCAAACCGAAAGGAACAAGGCAGGGGCAAGTGTGTGAGTGGCCCGGCATTAGCGGGCGGCGGTGGCTCAGGGGTAGAGTGGCCTGATGGTAACCGCAAGGACGCCAGCTCGAACCCTGTGGGCTCCCCCAGAGTTAGTGTCGAACTAGCCTCGGTACCAGGCTTTCATTTTTGTTGGTGCAAAAATTGAAAGCCTGGAGGAACGCATTGGCCGCTCTGGTCTAAAAGTGGGAGTCAACCCTTCCGGGTGGGCGTCGCTCCAAATGACGTAGCGCTGCACTAGGGGGGAGAGGAGGGGCCGGGGGTGACGGACAGATCGATGAGATCCAATCAGGGCGTGCGCAAATCTGAGCCGCGACCCGCCCCTCTAGACCAGAAACCTAACACGTTAGCTCAGGCTAGTGTCGAACTGTCCTTGAGCAAGACACTGAACGCCTAATTGCTCCTGATGTGCAGGTTGGTGCCTTGCATGGTTTCCGCCGCCATCGGTGTATGAATGTGTGTGTGAATGGGTGAATGTAATGAATGTAAAGTGCCTTGGATAAAGGCGCTATATGAAAAGAAAACGACGGTGAACAAGAGGCTGACCCACCGACGGCTCACAAACGCCACCCCAGCCCCCAATGACGTGTTTCGGCAGGCCATGGCGCCTCTCGCACCGGAAAAAACGGGCGCCCCCCTTTTCTCACTTGTACTGGTTTCTCACTTTCAAAACAGCTCTCGGTTTGTTTCGATGTAGTGGCTTATACTAAAACCTGTCACAGCAAATAACTAACAAAATACATGGTGTGTATATATATATACCGGTGTATATATATATACTGTATATACTTTTATACTCTATATAAAGGAGAAATGTGTCTTGCAGTTTTTGCTTCACAGTTACAGTGCTGGATTCAACTATGCAAACAGAAATTCTTCTGCAGAGAAGGTATTATCAATTTCTCACTTTCAACCGGTGTATATATATATATATTTTTTTTTTTTGTTTTTTTGCAGTTTTGTTTTATTAATGTTTCTCTTTCGTGTCGACATCACATCACCTGCAGGGAATGGAGACATCTTTTAAGCAGCTTCTATTGGTTGTTGGATCAGTTACATATGCAACATGTGCTGGGGTGTGTATAACTGTAGTGAATATTGTGTGCTATACAATGTTTATTTTATTGCTTCATATTTTTCCTATAAATAATATACACTATACACTGAGAGCGGTTGAAGGGTATAAAACGTATAATTCTAACCAAACATCACATCACCATTCCTTGTGTTTCAGGCAATCCCTCAAATAGTCATTAATCGACTTGGAATTATCAGCTCACCCTTCCATACTTTCCTTAGGTCAATATTGCCAATCCCCCTCTCTGGTAAGTAAAATATTACTAAACTTGGCCGAATTTAAGAACATGTGCTTATTTAAAGTGCTGAAGGCAAATCGTGTTCATTTATGGGTTTTAGGGGTGTTGGGGCAGGTGGTGTAGAAAGTAGACACACATGCGTATCTATACATTACCAGAAATAAACTAAATTTGATAAAAAGAGCAAAAGTGGTTGGCTTTTTTCATAATGTGCTGTCAAATCTTTCTGTCTTTCATATTGTATACAGGTGGAACTTATTCCCAGTCATCATCAGTGTTACGGCAGATACGTTTCCTACACTTTCGCTGTTGTGTGACTGGATCAATTCCATGCAAATCACCTTCAGCTGCAGCATTGGCTGAATCACCTTTTCATACATAATAAACTGTATGGGGTGATCTCCCTGAAAGTATGCCATTTTTGAGCTGGCCATACAGTACAGAAAATACAAACCTCATTACCCCTAAAACCCATATGCCATAAATGAACATAATTTAAATTTGCCTTCAGAGTTAAGATTGCTTTTTTAAAATGTACCCAGTCTATACAATTTGTATGCATCCGAGTGCTCATAATTGACAAAGGTATAATCTAAGTGTGTCTCCCTAGCTGCTCTGGCCGCCTTCAATGTGTATGTTGTCAGAAATGAGGAGTCACTGAATGGAATCCAAGTGTTTGATTCTAACGGCAACGCTGTTGGTATCTCTAAAGCAGCAGGAGAGAAGGTAAGGATCCAACCATTTGTATTTTTGACATGAATAAATGACAGCATTTGATTGATTTCCCTTCCTGTGTTTAGGCTGTAAGGGACACTGCATTGTCACGAGCAACACTGATGGGTACGACGGCTGCCCTTCCCAATCTCCTGCTGTTCCTCTTAAAAAGGTGAGTAACTACCCGTTTCCAACCGGTGTATTCACTACAATGTTACAGATTGCTATTCCCAGGCATAGTTGACAACATTACACTCTATGTGTGATGCTTAATTACATGAAGATTTCAATCATTAAGTATGATTAATTAATGTTATTGTAGAGTAGAGAGGTTGACAACTGAAAATGTCCTATTATTAATATTAATCCACCCTGCTTCGGAATTAAGTGAATAACACCAATCGTGCAAACCACTTGAACCCCAGCATGCCTATTCAAGCTGGAACATTCGCCAAAAATAGCTGCTTTACAAGTTCACAACACGTGTGTTAACTTGTGAACACTCACGCTGTGAGCTTATAGGTCGTCTGTTTTTTTTATTTGGTGTAGACGGAAGAAAGCGGTAGAAGATAGATAGATCTTTAGTTGTCATTGCAACGTGTACAACGAAATTAAAAGTGCCAACCAATCAGTGCATCATATCACAAAACAACATACAAGCTAAAACAAAACACACATGACTTCTTGTTATTGCACAACCCCTGCAGCACTAATGCACAAACATGTCATTTTAGCTGTTATCGCACAACAAACCCTTATTGTTATAGAAGTACAGTTCGGTAGTAACCCAGGTTTCAACCACTCCTTACAGGACCAGAGTTTTCCAGAAGAACCCCATGTTAATGACGCCTCTACGACACTTCAGCACTGTACTTATCCTGGGCATGATGATCCCGGTCTCCTTCAGTCTCTTTCCACAGCTGGGAACGGTAAGGCTGTTTGCCCATTTAGACGAAAAAAAAGTCATCTGAAAGAATATATATTCAAAGATTTGTGCCGTATTATCATGATTTTTCAAAAATAGCAGACCTACAAGCTCGTAGCGCGCCACTCGGTGGCGCGCTATGAGCTTGTAGATCTGCTATTATTCAATAGCTTTAAGTAAAACATAATGCTTAGTTAAAACACCAAAAGGGGTTCCCGTCTAGACCTGAGGACGATTCTACAAAATGTCTTCTAAAATCATGACAGTTTTCTGAAAAACCTCATGTTTCTACAGTATGTCAGTTGTGCTCAAACTATTTCATGTAAAGGAGCCCCAGATTCTTCAAAAATACCTACAAGCAGATCTACAAGCTCGTAGCCTTACGAGCTTGTAGGTCTGCTATTTTTCAATAGCTAAAGTAGAACATACAGTAATGCTTTTAAAACACCAACAGGGGTTCCCACTCAGAATGGGTTAAAAGTGAATTTGTGTTTATTTTCTGTCCTGTCCTTTAATTCCATCTGACTGCAATGCAACGTATACCCTCATCCAACCTTGCAGATCAAAAAGGAAAACGTGGAGAAGGATCTGCAGGCTGCGGCTGCAGACGGTCAGCTGTTCTATCATAGAGGATTGTGATCAAAAAGGAAAACGTGGAGAAGGATAGAGGATTGTGAGGAGCCATTAACAAGTCTGCTTGTCCAGGGAATACAGTGGCATTATAAAATCCCTGGGCGTAAACCTACATCCAGGTGTTAGGCGCGATTCATACTCCTATTGTAGGCTCTGTAGATCCTACAATGTGACGTCATTTGAGGTTCGGGGGGGCGGGTACCGTCCTAAAGTCGGCTCTTCGGTGCTACTGAAAATTTCTGACGAGCCGAAATAATTCCGGCGTTACAGCGGTAAAATAGGAGTATGAATCGGCCCTTAGACTTGCAATACTCGTTGAAATGTAATTTGCATAATACCAAAATAATTAATGCAATTGTTTGTTAACTTAACTCTTGTGTACTGCATGTCTAGTGCATGCAATGGAATTTATGATCAAATCCATGGAATTTCATATATTCTTTTCCCCCCCTTGCAATAAATGTGTAGATTCTTATTTATTTGAAAAAAATATATACATTTGTGATATTACATTTCTTTAATGAGTACATGTGTAATTCAAAGATATTAATCGGTTCATAAAAATACTTTAATTTTGATCTATTAAATTAGCAATTATATTACAAAACGTGACCAATCTGAAATATTGCAGGCATAATGTGGATGAAATGTACACAATATAAGTATGACCTCAACAGAGGGAGGCTTCAATCAGTATGATAATTTGACCAGTAGATGGCCAAAAGGAACAATGAGAACGCATGGTATATAAAACAACATGACAAATTACTTGATCTATTGCATTATAAAGTTGTGACTGGAACTGTGGTTAGTATATTAAACTTTATTAAAATATTTGTAATAAAAATATTTTGTTTTATGTTCGTTTTAATGATCTGATAACTAATTGTAAAACAAACTATAAGTAAAGAATACATCCTTATAATTTCAGCTGGCATCAAAGCACAATCATTATTTTGTATTCACTGGAGGAATGGAACTGGTGCAAAAGACAAAAATAAGAATTGTGACTTCTGTCCACCCAGAGCAACACGTGTAGCTTTGCATTGTCAGGCACTGTAGGCTGACACTTTTATACTCCAAAACCCTGGTTGAATCACCTCAAATATAATATTTGACTCTTATAACATATACAACATGCTAATATCACACTTGCGCTTCTTGGCAATGTTAGCTACATGCTGTCACGTACTGTATGCTGGCACAGAAATTCATTTTTTATCTCGACTGAATGAATGTGATGGACATTGGCCATGTCCTCAGAATGGACATCGACGCAATCCCAAGAGTCGCATTACTTACACTGACTTTCACTGGACCCCAGAAGGCAAGAGGAAGAAAGGAAGGCCTAAAATGACATGGCGTAGGACGATGATAGAGAAGGACCTCCAACAGAGAAGATGGCCAAAGACAGACGCAAGTGGAGAAACTTTGTTGCTGTCTTAAGTGCCAGCCAGCGTAAGAAAGGATGAATGTGACTAGTTTATTCCATTAAAGGTGCTGTAAATAATATATATTTTTTTAAACAAAAAGAATATTGTTAAGAGGTTAAAGCTGCTATAAGCAATAATGTCAAACATTTTAATGACTTATTTTTTTTACATACTGTAGTAAAGCAATGTGAAAGTAGGTCAACGTCATATTCTTAAAAGTTGCTCAGCCGCCGCCAAATGAAACAGGAAGTTCTCCGTTGCTGGGGGGAAGTGACGCTGCTTTAAACCCTCCAGTGTGATTTTAGAGTCCTCACCTTCGTCTGCCAGTGCAACCAAGTTCGCAAGTATCTCTTTCGTCTTTACAGAAATGTCCTGTGAACAAAATGAGTAAATACATTAAGGTGCAGAATTACAAAAACTCATGGTCCTAAAAATGTATATAAAATACATGTTTTGTTCGGTTTTTAAGTGTTAGAAAAAAGTAATGATTTACTGTATACTGATTTATTTTATTATGTATCAAAATGTGTCCATATGTACTACTCATTTCATAATCAGAATATTCAGTGTATAAATTACACGGTTCATTTTCTACATGATGCATCCCTGGTTTCAGACAG
Organism: Protomyctophum parallelum; assembly: GCF_964188405.1. NCBI lineage: Eukaryota > Metazoa > Chordata > Actinopteri > Myctophiformes > Myctophidae > Protomyctophum > Protomyctophum parallelum. The sequence continues at coordinate 45,979,814 of NC_139704.1, read as the reverse complement.
TGTCATATTACTATGCGTCTATTACTACTAAAGGTCTCACTGATAAACATATTGGTGTTCAAAGTGTGTCCTCACCTTGATAACCTGACCGTCCGTTCTGTCGGCATCCTCTGCAGACTGGACAATACATTGGCCAATGTCTTTGTGAAGCTTTCCCATAGCCATGGCCTCTGTTAAACACAATGGTATTCGGTGAAAAATAAACCCTCTCTTGCTTTATCATGATTTGATTCCAAGAGTCATTGGAAACATATTCATGTTGCAATGAATTGAATCACACCTTTGGCACTCTGTGATACTGTGATGACGTTGTCGGGGAGGTTCACGTACACATCAAACAAGTCCAATTTGTTGCTCACTTCTGGGTCTGTAAATCCTGCCACATATCCTACAGGGAGAATGAAGACACAGATTCATGAATTCATATTTGTAAGGTTGTCAATACAGATGGTGGCTACTGGCTAATCGCTAAACATGAGCCTCTTCACAAAAATGTTTCTCTTTCGACAGCACAGCACACATCGGAAAGCACTAAACCCATAAAGTTGAGTCTGTGAAGCAGAAGTCTTCCTCACCTGGACATTTCTTGAGGTCATCCAGTTCTATGTCGGTCAGGTGCACATATGGGTGGAGAATTGACCAGTCTTTCCTATGCCATGTCAGAGCTGGTAGAACTCTGGCAGGAAATCCAAAATAATTCCAATGAACATGATTGGCAAAACTGATTACGGCCGTGGATAGTTAGCTGTCCACATGGCACTGGTAAAGGAAAATGCCGTTAAGCCATCATGTTTACAATTTAGGCATTTAGCAGACGCTCCAGAGTTACATTAAGCATGGCAATACATCACATACTGTACATGAAAAGTAGTTTTCATGAAACATGCGTAAGCTAAGAACGTAACATTGGAATCTCTATATAATGAAACTAGACAAACTATACATGTAAACTATACTATACTATACTATACTATACATATATACTATAAAGTGCTATGACTACATACAATGCAATTCTAGTGCAGTCTACATCACATGCTATAAGTGTATAAAATGCTATCTAAGTCTACATAAAGTTCTTTCTAAGGGGCTAGGGTAAGTGCTACGGGCCATGATGGAGTCTGAACAGGTGGGTTCTCAGACTACGGTGGAAGATTGGGAGTGAGGCTGCAGTTCTGTTCGGAGCATCATGTGCATCATGTGCTCTGGACGTCCTCTGCAGACACTTACCCTAACCTTAAACTCAGTATATAGTACGTCAGTCTGTAACCTGAAGCAGCCGCAAGATATATAACCAATCAAATAGCATTATGGCTGAATATCCATTACCAATGATTATCAAACTGTAAACCAAGATGTTTACATTCTCCTTTCAATATTCACCTGGTAAACTCAAGCAGTGCTTCAATACGGGGGTGATGGACAACAATTCTTTTCTTCAGCATGAGGGCAGTATATAGAATGATGGTCTCCATTCCAAATTGGGACACAACATCTGAAAGAGAGAATGATGCACAGCAATGACCTCTTTAGATCTCTGATGTAATCTGAATAGTGTCGTGATCTTTCTACTAATTTTAATTATGTTACAGTGAGAAGGTCTAAATTACTTAGGACTGAGGCAGATTCTAAAAACGCCTTCTTAAAGGACAACTTTAGTTTAGTTTTTTCATCCAAGGTTCATGTTTTAGGTTGTTATTAGAGAAAGTAAAAGGTGAGTGTAATTTTTTTTCTCCATTTGCTTTCTTTCGTTTTAGGGATTTTAGCTGTTTTTCACAGGGGGGTGGGGGCATTCGAGCATGGGGCTAAATAGGTATTTCTTTACAAAATTTTATAGCGATTTATTTTTTTATTATTTACTATAGTCTTATTAGACACCAAGAGATTATATTTGGCCACAAAAGATCACGGGATCTACTGAATGTGTCAAACTGGCATATTGAGCCTATGACACACAGTGTGGCTTCCCCCCAGTAGGCCTCCTTCACATTCAGTAGATCCTGTGATCTTCTGTGGCCAGATGTAATTTCTTGGAGTCTAGTAGGACTATAGTAAATAATAAAAGAATAAATCGCTATAAAATTTTGTAAAGAAATACCTATTTAGCCCCATGCTCGAATGCTCCCGCCCCCCTGTTAAAAACAGCTAAAATCCCTAAAACTAAAGAAAGCAGCAAATGGAAAAGAAAATACACTCACCTTTTAGTTTCTCTAATAACAACGTAAAACATGAACCTTGGTTGAAAAAAACTAAAGTTGTCCTTTAATCCTGATCAAATGTTTCTGAAAAAAATATTTATTCAAAAGTTACAAAAACGTTATGTTGCTATATACTGTTGTAACTGTACATAGCCTTAACTCCCCCAACGGAATGATAAAAGGTATCTACCGGTATCTTCCATCTATCCATATTATTAATCTCAAGTAACACATTGAATGCAGTGCGAAACAAAGCCTAATGTATACTATACTGTCGCTTGCAGCTGTGTCACTCGCTAAAGAGAACTTCGACATGACATGTTAGCTTGAAAATCTAGTATTTCAGGCCCAGGCATGCAGATTGCTTGCCATTTCGGTCTCACATAATTGCCAGTGTGTAGGCCAGTGGTGTGGCCACTAAAGACAATAACTGATTATGATCCTAACATGTTACACACACACACAGTAATTCATCACAGGACATGTCCGTTTCAATCTAAACGTCGACTCCTAATTCAAGTGCACCGAGATTAAGTTTGACAGGCTATGGCTCAGGGCCTCTTAGCAACAGTAACCTTTTACCTTTTACAGAACCTGCTAAATATGCCTTCCTGACATCGTAATCCTTGATGAGAAATGAGCCATTTTCATCGCTCTGGCAAATGCCTTTGGTGAGGACAGCGATGTAACCTTCCATCATCTTCACCGGACTGCCATGTTTGTTGTACATTCTGAATAATAATAATAAAACATACAAAACAACCACAGCAACATGAATATTAAGTGCTGTTTGAATCCCACTGTAATAATTGATCTTGAAATAGCACATTATTGTGTTTTACAACCACATCGAGAGTGAAGAGTTGGAAACATTATTTGGATTATTTCATTGTGTACACAGACTGTACCTGCATAGTACTCTACTGAATGCAGCATACTTCTCAGGATTGAAGTCTTTTGCTGTAACAACTATTGAAAAATGTGTGACCTACAGAATGAAATGACATACAAAAAACAAAAGTCATTTAAGGGTTTTTTGTTTTTAGGTCTACTATTATCACAGCATTACCCAATCGAAGTCAACCTTCATAGACATGCAATTACATTAAAATAGCAACTCATGCCAGAGTCATTATTGCTCAGATCATTTTAAATAAAATGATTGGGAGTGTCTATTTAAAAGGCACTACTTATACCTTATTCAGGGCACTGGGCTCCTGCACTTCAACGGTGGAGATGTAGAACCACGTACGACAGAACTGACCAAACACAAAGGTGTTGAGACCTCGGCTGTCGTGCGTCAGACAGCACTTTCTCAGCAACACTTCTCTCAGTTCTGTACTGACGGAGGGAAAGCTCCACACCCACAGGGTGTCTCCATTCACATCTTTCTCTGAGGGAGGGGAGAGTCAAGACATTGTTGTGTACACAGGTTCGAACCTACTAAAAGAAAAACAGCATTCAAAGCATTCAAAGCTCAAAGCACTTTACAATGGTTCATTCATTCATACATTGGGAGGTGAAGCGGTGAACAGTCGACGCCAGCGTCCTCACTGCCCACATTCACACACCAATGGTGGCGAGCTCACACCGACCGACTCATTGGAGGCAATGTAGGGTTCAGTGTCTTGCCCAAGGACACTTGTGGACACAGGAGGAGCCAGGATTCGAACCGCCAACCCAGGGATCATTGGACAACCTGCTCTACCTCCTGAGCCACAGCCGCCCTAAAATCCTCAGTTTTAATGTTCGTTACATTTGTAACTGTGTACAAATGGACCAGCTCAGTGGCCTTGTGGTTAGAGTGTCCGCCCTGAGACTGGGAGGTCGGGTTTGATCCCCGGCCGGGTCATACCAAAGACTGTAAAAATGGGACCCAGTGCCTCCCTGCTTGACACTCAGCATCAAGGGTTGGATTGGGGGTAAGTCCCTGCGACATACTAGCGTCATGTCCAGGGGGTGTACTTGTACATCAAGCTGCCTTATGCTACAGAAACAGGAGATAGGCTCCTGCCTCATGGCTCGGCAAGGCTACTTACTTACAAATGGACCATGTGTACACCACGTTCAGAGTTAAAAATCAACCCTCAGGATTTCTCAGCTCACTGCTGACAGTGCTTAAAAAAGGCCAAATCCTTAAGTGATCCTTGTTGCCTATTAAATTAAATTAGATTTAATGGGATTGTCCAATTATATATTAGTCCTAGACTCCTAGCATGCAGATATTATTACTTAAATTGACCAAGAGTGGTCCAGTGTAATATAGAGAGCCCAGCCTGACAGGGTAGTTCATATCACACTGCTATCATCATCATGTGATGCAGCAGTCCATGATACTGGGACGAAGTTCACAGGAAAACAACACTAATAAGTGGAAGAGTAAGATTTAAAAAAAGAAAAGAAACAGCTGTAGCTACTATAGCTTGTGAAATAGAACTTTGCTTACCAATTAATCCGACACTTAGCATAAACTGTGTTTCAGTTGCTGCCATGTTCCATCCCTGAAAAGAGTTGACAAAACAATGACAATCACATCTATGTTTAATATAAATAAGAAAAACTTGTCATCATCATCATCATAAAACAATACAGCTATAACGTTACCTTGAACTCCTGCCTATACCAGCCTGAATATGCGATGCCTGGTGGTGAGATCAAACAAAGAAAGAACTTAAATGTAAATAGAAATGTAGCCAAGGGACTGGTAGCAATTAAATAGTGCTGCTGTCAACAGCATAGTAGTTCCTTCTTCTTGACGAGGAATCAAATGAAAGGCGGAGTCAGAAGAACTGTCACAACCATTCACGTTATGTGGAACGACACATGCGCAGTACAGATATAACGGGTGATGGTGCATTGATATTGTGACTCGTAAACTCGCCCAAGTCACCACCACAACCACGTATTCGTGACCAGTTAGAGACAGTGCTTATTTAAATCTAATATATAAACCTAGAAAATGAGAACATTAAAACCAATATTAATTTGATCCACACATTTTGTTTTAAATATATAATCTCAGTCAACATAATTACCAGGTTGAGACGGGACTTTGAACGTACCTTCAGAAGAGCACATACGGGAACTTTTGTGTGATTGTTCCCTATAGAACTGCCAGGTTTGTAGAAAATCCCCTTTAGAGGAGACCTCGATTTCACCACCAATGATTTATATCTACTATATGAATTTAGACTATATATTTATTTAACAACTAAATCATTCATTGGCAGTGCCACACTGTCACTCACACTGTCTCACACTGTCACACTAACCGGCGGTCACTAAGTGAAAGATTTAACCAAAATAACAAAATATAGTAAAAGATGGGACAGACTGACCAAAGCCATATAAGGAGAATGGAACAGATAATTCCTAGAGAGCTGTCAGTAATGTAAATCGGCCCTGGGGCTTTGGCAGATCAACATGGAATTAATTCTGTAATGGCCTTAATTAAATGGAGCGTGTCTTGAGTGTACAGGGTTTGATGAGGTCAGATCAACAAGAGTTGCTGGCCGGCAGGCCCTTCCTACAGGCCGACGAAGCAGCCCCCCTTTTTTTTACTGTCCCAACCAGGTCCCAACTCTGTCTGCCCAGTGCCTCCCCAGTGCCTCCCCAGTGTCTCCCCAGTGTCCCCCCAGTGCCTCCCCAGTGCCTCCCCAGTGCCTCCCCAGTGTCCCCCCAGTGCCTCCCCAGTGCCTCCCCACTGTCTCCCCAGTGTCCCCCCAGTGCCTCCCCAATTATTATTTTTTCGCGAAAGATCCTGCTTTATAGGGCGCCAGATTGCTCAGGACCGGCCCTGGGTCTCCATGTATATTGCAGATCTATAGGTGACGATCCAGACTTCTCCATGTATGGTTATCCAGGGTTAGATGAGGTGAGGTCAGTGTCGTGATCTTCATATATATGGAGAAGGCCATATATGGTGGCGTGACGTGTCACAAGGCGTGATGTCATGAGGCGTGACCATTATATGGAGGCGTTAAGGAATAAGGGTCTCCATGTCACGAGGTCAGATCCATATATGGAGATGTAAGGCTCTCCATGTCACGTGAAGTCACAAGGCATGATTGACTTGTCACGAGGCGTGATGTCATGAGGCGTGACCATGTATGGAGGCGCCCTACATCCAACCAGAAAAGTCTTATTTGATTGCATTAAATGACTTTAAACAACATGAATATTCACTCTGTCACTCACTTTGACACTCGATTTGCCACTCGATCTGCCATTCATTTTATGCATTCGCATAACCCTCTATTGTGTTAGGAACCTGTGTTACTTAGGAACCTGAACCTGGCAACCCCGACAGGGCCGCTCTCTCTCATTCTCACGAGGTTTTCTCCTCCATCCTTTTCTCGGAGAGTCGGCACCGTGTGTTCGCTGCCTTCAGTGCCCGGCTTGGTCGAGTGCATTCACTGCATTCACTTTACACCCGTAAAACCACCATGCCGGCATACTTTCAACGGCCGGAGAATGCTCTCAAACGAGCTAACGGTGAGTACAGGGTGTCTACTATTTCACCAAGATGTCGGGGAATGGAGACGCACTACTAAAGCCCCCCCACACCCCAGTTGACGTACCTCCTCTGCTAACATGCTAAATGCTACAGCTCCGGTGGAATGGCGGGGAGGCCATGTTGCACACAGTCACTGCTGCGGCCACTAGGCCGGTCTCATGTTAGCTAGCTAGTTAGTGGGCCAGCGTCCTAAAGTTAAAAGAACGCTAGCAAGTCTTTTGGTTGTTGGAAAAGCGGTTATCAAGTGTCCAAAGTGTTGATGGCTAGATGTTGAAGCTTCACAAGATGTTTATTTGCCATGATAATGTCATTATGTCATGTGAATGTACTGGCAGTGGTGGTGGTGGTGCTGGGCCTAGATTAGTTGGACATATGGATGGATGCACTTGACAAGTGTGTGTGGCCAATGTAGTGAAAATGGGGCTGGCGTCAGGTTCAAGTTCAACCAGGGGATGCGTTAATAATAATAATAATAATAACATGGTAGTTAGTATATTCCTGTTCTGTTCTTTTGGCTATATAGAAGTGTCTTATTTGTTTTGTACGTCTCTAAATGTTTTGATGAATTGATTGATTGAAATATTTAACAGTTTTCAGAATTACAGTACATTTCAAGCACAAACTCAATACATTACAAAGACTGTTAACTGTGAGTGGACGACCCTATTAAGCATTACACTTGTTTACAAGTGGGTCCACCATGTTCAATTCATCAAAACATTTACAGACTTACAAATAGACACTTCTATATAGTTACAGAACAGGAATTCATCATAAAGGAAGCAAAAAGGGAAAAGAAACGTATACAGTGAGGGGAAATGGGGGGGTGGGGGGGATTCAGATTTTATGGGGGCCAGTTTCGAATTGCAGCCGTCCGTAGGTGCCCTTTGAGAGCGGTTTTGAAGGAGTCAAGGCATTCACATGCCTTAATGACTGTTGGTAGGGTGTTCCACATTTTGTTGGCATAGGAGCGAAAATAATTTAGTCCCTTTGTGCCGAATCTGGGTTGTACATGGTTTGTTGCACTCCCTCTGGTGTTGAGTTGTGAGTTGTGCTTGAAATACTTGTACTGTAATTCTGCAAACTGTTCATACATTATTTCAAATCAATCAGTAGTAACGCCGTCCAATGTTGGTTTTGGTCAGAGTTCCTGGAGGTTGGCAAGAAGCAGCCAGCCTTGGACGTTCTCTACGATGTCATCAAGAGCAAGAAGCATCGAACATGGCAGAAGATCCACGAGCCCATCATGCTCAAGTACCTGGAGCTCTGCGTGGATCTGCGCAAGAGCCACCTGGCCAAAGAGGGGCTCTACCAGTACAAGAACATCTGCCAGCAGGTTCGTAAAGGACTTCTATTTGAGGGGCGCCAGAGCCATCTAATAGAAGAGTTGTGATATTGAGGGGGCAGTAACGGAGCGCTGTTCATTCATGCAGCCTGCCCTGAACTGAGACCAGCTGGAGTTGGAAATGGAATTGTTTTCAACGAGGGCGGCTGCAAATAAGAGCAATGTTGGGCATCTGTGCAACATGCCAACTGTAGTATTGTTTGTTTGTTACTTGTAGTATAAAAAAAAAGACCATCCCTGCATCCCGGGACTCATAACATTGAAAACCTATTTACATCACTGTGTATGATGATAAGAGCGCTTTGCTTTCAGTGTTTACATTTGAAGCTTTTGTCTTAATTATTAGGTGAACATCAAATCCCTTGAGGATGTGGTCAGGGCGTACCTGAAGCTGGCCGAGGAGAAGACGGAGACCGCCAAAGGAGAGTCTCAGCAGATGGTCCTGGACATCGAGGATCTGGACAACATCCAGACCCCAGAGAGGTAAGAGTCTCAGCAGATGATCCTGGACATCGAGGATCTGGACAACATCCAGACCCCAGAGAGGTAAGAGTCTCAGCAGATGGTCCTGGACATCGAGGATCTGGACAACATCCAGACCCCAGAGAGGTAAGAGTCTCAGCAGATGATCCTGGACATTGAGGATCTGGACAACATCCAGACCCCAGAGAGGTAAGAGTCTCAGCAGATGGTCCTGGACATTGAGGATCTGGACAACATCCAGACCCCAGAGAGGTAAGAGTCTCAGCAGATGGTCCTGGACATTGAGGATCTGGACAACATCCAGACCCCAGAGAGGTAAGAGTCTCAGCAGATGATCCTGGACATTGAGGATCTGGACAACATCCAGACCCCAGAGAGGTAAGAGTCTCAGCAGATGGTCCTGGACATTGAGGATCTGGACAACATCCAGACCCCAGAGAGGTAAGAGTCTCAGCAGATGATCCTGGACATTGAGGATCTGGACAACATCCAGACCCCAGAGAGGTAAGAGTCTCAGCAGATGGTCCTGGACATTGAGGATCTGGACAACATCCAGACCCCAGAGAGGTGACTGTCCGCATTGACCATTGATGTCAACATTTTTGTTCATTTTATATGTCGGACAACATTTCCACATCTCTTGTTAACTAAATGTAGGTTTAGAATCGATCATGTAGATGGGCATTGAGTGACCCTGGGTGTGGCAAACTTAAGCCCAGCACACACCGGGTGTGCAGCGACGCGGCACAGGCGTTGCCGCGCGGCGACGCCTGGAAAACAGAACGGTTTCTATCGGAGCGTCAGGCAAGGCGTGAACACGCGTCGGACGCCGCCGGTGTGCGATAGGTTCATTGTAAATAACGGAGGCGGCTGTTTTGACGCGCGGCGTTCGCAGACGGTGTGGGAGGCCCTTGAGAAGAGATCCTAGATGCGGTGTTGAATTTGTCGACTAATACAATGACGGAACATGTTTGTCAACTACCTTTGACATATAAGGACTATATAAGTAAAAGACAAGTCATTTTGCACTTGGTTACATGCTGAAAATAGCAGATAGCAGAAAATAGCTCACAACGCGTCGCAATTCGAGCTTGTATATCGGCTATTTTATGCTAAATCAACTGTACATTTAGTCGACTAAAATCTTATGATATTTAGTCGACAACACTAAATCATTCCAGGTGACTAAAATGTGACAAATCAAATTTTGCTGTCAACGCTGCTTAGATGCTCGGTCTCATGATCTGAAAAAAAAAGAGGGCCGTTGACATTAAGCTTCCCGTTTTGAACATTTCCTTTGAAGTGTGCTTCTGAGTGCTGTGAGCGGAGAGGACACTCAGGACCGTACGGACCGCCTTCTCCTCACGCCCTGGGTGAAGTTCCTGTGGGAGTCCTACCGCCAGTGTCTGGACCTGCTGAGGAACAACTCCAAGGTGGAGCGCCTCTACCATGACATCGCCCAGCAAGGTGCGCAGTGGACACGCAATGCTTCAGACCGTTTCTACCGCTAGGACACACAATGCTTCATACCGTTTCTACCGCTAGGACACACAATGCTTCATACCGTTTCTACCGCTAGGACACACAATGCTTCATACCGTTTCTACTGCTAGTATCCATATTCATTGTATTATTATTGTTTAACCCATTCTGACCTGAGATCAGATTCTAAAAATGTCTTCTACATCCTGACAGTTTTCTGAAAAAGCTATGTTTCTATGTCAGTCGTTATTTGATTTAAAAAAAATAGCAGACCTACAAGCTCGTAGCGCGCCACTCGGTGGCGCGCTATGAGCTTGTAGATCTGCTATTTTTCAATAGCTAAAGCATAACATGATGCTAACACCAAAAGGGGTTCCCGCCCAGAATGGGTTAAATTAATGTTTGCTATTATGTTCAGGACAGGAGTAGTGAGTAGCCAATTAGTTGCAACAATAACTTGGAAAAAGAAGTGATAATATTTCAAATGTATTTACTAGGCTAGGCCTGTACTGGCCTAGCGGTAATCCAGGTTATGTCTACCTATCAATAAAGTCATAAAAAGCCACACATTAATTATTTTTCACAATTGTCACAATCGGTGATCTTCACTATTTCAATACAACACCAATGTTACTTCATTATATTATATTATACATTTCTACGCATTATACATTGGTCACTGTCCTGACACACAGCTGTTTGTTGGGTTTTCTGCAGCGTTCAAGTTCTGCCTCCAGTACACCCGCAAGGCCGAGTTCCGCAAGCTGTGTGACAACCTGCGCATGCACCTGGGTCAGATCCAGCGCCACCACAACCAGAGCACCGCCATCAACCTGAACAACCCCGAGAGCCAGTCCATGCACCTGGAGACGCGCCTGGTGCAGCTGGACAGCGCCATAGCCATGGAGCTCTGGCAGGTTGGTCTGTCTTTTACAGGGTTATTTAATCCATTAAATTATAGCGCCCAATCGATTTATAGCAACGGAGCACTTTTACCAACAGACCGGATGTTATCCCGGATGTGGCTGTAGCAGCTAAATGTAGCCAAAACATTCTCGATGCGATCGACAACGGGAGGTAAGGTATTAAATCTATCGCGACTAGCGACAGGACAGTTGGGGCCAGTCTTTTCTTAGTATTGGACGGGATGATTTAGATCGCGAGTTATTAACGTTTTAAGATTTTCGTTCTCGTCGGCTAAACGGGGGACATTTTCGATGACATCTCACTGTTGCGCGACATCGAGTATTGCGCAACAGGTGCTCCTATAGGCTGTGGAGCGATGCGATCCGTTTTCATATCAATAAGCTTCGTCTTTTGGATAAAACCTCGTCTTGGGCGCTGGGTGTTACTAACAGAAAGGACGGTGAACTTCGTCCTGGGCGATCGGGGTGTTGACTGTAAGGCCTAATAAAAAAAAACTTTGGTTTCCGGTTGCCGACCGACTCTATTAAATATGCGCGACTCATATTATTTTATTGGCATTTGGTGGGAAAAAAAAAAAAAAAAAAAAGAAGCTCAGAATGCGACCGAGTAAGACCCAAAAGGTCTTTATTAAAATTAAAATTATCTTTGATGAGACCATTGGGACGCGCGAAGTCAAAATAAAGTTTTCTTTCGTCTAAAATATCACGTGCGCAAATGTTTTGGAATGCGTCATCGCGAGGAGACGCACAACACAACACAACAGTGACAACATACAGCATGGACCTGTGCACGGTGTCTGTGACTGTCCACTGCCCGTGCAAAGCACCGCCACAGATCATACGATTGAGTACAAAAACATTTGAAGACATAATTAAGGAGGTGAAACCGTGCCGGTGTCGGTTTAAGTCCGCAGAAGGGAGACACGACCGAGCGGATAAATGGACTATCATCTCAGCCGACATACTCTCCCCCCCCCACCCTGGAGCCTCTAGGCGCCCAGGCTGGGTGCGTGCTGGGCATGTTTGACTTTCGGTATCTAGCCCTGAGATGCGAGGAGGAGGAAACCCATTCGGCTCATGCTTCTACCCCGTCAGAACGTTAGCTAACGTTAGCTTAGCCCCATATATGTGCTCGGAGCTACAGAATGAGCGTAGGGAGAGGAGAGGGCACATATGGGGCTAACGTTAGCTATGTTTTTGTCTTTTAATAACTAGCACTATAGCTATGTTGATGCCAGCAACACGTTCTAACTTTTTATGTCAAAACATGAATGGGCGTAGGGAGAGGAGAGGGCACATATCATATATGGGGCTAACGTTAGCTATGTTTTTGTCTTTTAATAACTAGCACTATAGCTATGTTGATGCCAACAACACGTTCTAACTTTTTATGTCAAAACATGAGCTGGAAAGCAGAGGTTGTTTTACGTTAGGTGGGTTGTTGCTGACACCACCGTTACCTAAAACTGGATGGCCAATAAATGAAGTACACGTGATTTCACAATGTTTACAAGCATGAAAGATTCATGCCACCCCAAAACACAGGCGCAACTAAATAAAATAGGGGGCTTGCAAATGTAGTCTTAGACCTGCCATGATTCCACAGTTCAAATGAACTGAGTTGCAGGCAGGAGGAGGGGCAGCAGTTTGACGTGACTGTGCATTTCATTACTGTCAGAGCCTTCTAGTTACTGTAAGACAGTACAATTTACAATTTAGGCATTTATCAGACGCTCTTAATCCAGAGCGATTTACATTAAGCAAGAACAAAAAGCATGGGAATACATCACATAAAAATAATTTATCATGAAACATGCGTATTAAGTATTCAACCAGTGTGTGGACATTCTATTCAAAGTTTTCAAATGTTTAGCTGTAGGCATGTAGACGTAGTGTTATGTGTACTTGAACCATTCATTATTTAAAATATGGTATTTCAGGCAAATATTGAAGTTATTAAAAAAGAAGCCTATCCATCATTGCCGTAGGAAAAAAAAAAGTTTAAAAAAAATCCTCTCTACCCATCCTTCCCACGAAAAAATAAAAAAAAATAAAAAAAATTCCTTGCTACCCAACTTTCCCACGAAAAATAAAATAAAAAAATAAAATAAAATAAATTCCCTACCTACTCAGCCCAAAAATGACAGCCAATCGGAAACCAAAGTTTTTTTTTTTTAGGCCTAATATCCTGCAGTGTCTTGTTTTGTTGATGACGGTTATCAAGCGGAGATGACGGGCGAGACGAGTTCTGAGCGGGGAATGAAAACCAACATGTTGTGGTTTTATTGTCAGCATATTGACGACTTTTATCCGCCAGTTTAGCCCCATTTCTCTCAATATTCTCGGTACAGTAGCTCACTAGCTCTGCCCGGTTCATTGCCTGAAGCACGATTGATGGATTGATGCATACAAGGTCAAGTTTAAGATCAAGGTTTAAGGTTGAGTCAATTAGGGATGGCCATTTGGGGACTTTTTATTAACCGTGTACCATTAGGCCTTGTATCAAATATGACTGACTGTTGTAACGATTCAGAGATACCTGACAATATCACTGAGACAGTTTTATTTATTTTTGTACAACAATTCTTATATGAGACTATTTAAAAATGAAACTTCTGCGACCCAGCCCAGGGGATGAGGGAGTGACGTCAGGACGTTGGTACAGATTTCACCGTCTGTCCGGCGTCCGCTGTAATGCTGCCATAATGAAGTGACATTATTCCTATAAAACAAACGTGTGTTGCACTGTTGTTTTCTCCCTTTCCTGTCCTCTCGCTTGTTTTCTTTCTTTTGCTCTCGTTTGGTTGTTTTTCTCTCTCTCGTTTGTTTACTTTAATGAAAATACTGGCGCTCTGTAATGACGTCACATCAGTAGCGCTTGGGTCGTGCTGCGGGTGACGTTTTGGATAGTTTGACATGTGACTCGGGTCACTAAATCTGGTCGTTGCATTCACACTGAGACAGATCTCCTCAGATCGGTTTTAAATCGGATTTGAAACCACCTCTGAATGTGTGACTCGAGTCACGTTTGAAAACAATGGTCACCATGTGACCCGTCTGCATTTATTTAAGCAAATCTGATTTCTATCTTGAAGTGACACAGATCTGGTTCAGGCTACATTCAGGCTACATTCAGGCTACATTCAGGCTACATTCAGGCTACATTCAGGCTACATTCAGGCTACATTCAGGCTAGATTCAGGCTACATTCAGGCTACATTCAGGCTACATTCAGGCTAGATTCAGGCTAGATTCAGGCTACATTCAGGCTACATTCAGGCTACATTCAGGCTACATTCAGGCTAGATTTGGCTGCCAGTGTAAATCAGGCCCAAGTCTGATATACAACAGAACGTTTGAAAAAGCATCAATGAGCTCAGCTGATCTGATCAGGCAGAACATTCCACCATAAGTGTCCGGCTGCTACAGAGAAAGCACTGTCATATGCACGACATTGATCTCACAGAATCACCGAATCGATGATAACTTTTGAATCCATCTGTTCCAGGAAGCCTTCAAGGCCGTGGAGGACATCCATGGCTTGTTTGCCCTCTCCAAGAAGCCTCCCAAACCCCAGCTGATGGCCAACTACTACAACAAGGTGTCCACCGTGTTCTGGAAGTCTGGGAACGCTCTCTTCCACGCCTGCACCCTCCACCGACTCTACCATCTCTCCAGGGAGATGCGCAAGAACCTGACCCAGGAGGAGATGCAGAGGTGAGGTCCAGGCACCTTGGCTGGTAGTCCAGTCTGGCATTGTGCCGCGGGTTTGACTGCCGATCCTGACGGCCTTTACTGCATGTCACCCCCCCCCCATCTCTCTCTTCTCATTTCCTGTCAGCCTACTGCGATTCTATCACTCTACAAAAAATAAAATAAAAAGGCGAAAGCCACAAAAAGTAAATAAATAAACATATAGACGTGAAGAACACATCCTCATAGCCTCATAGCTTTTAACTGTTATTTAAAACTTAAGCTGTTGAAAAATAGCGGATCTACAAGCTGATGTGCCGTTCGATGAGCTTGTAGATCTGCAATTTTTTTAAACATCTCAAACACGTGCAAATCTTTGAGCAAAAGTGCGTGCAAATCTTTGAGCAAAAGTTTGAGCACCACTGATAACAGTTTTTTCAGAAAAAATGTCAGGAAGACCTTTTTGTAGAATCTGGTGTCGGATCTTAATGGGTCAATTGAACACTATATAAATTTGGTAATTTTTTTAACCCATTCTGACCGGGCACCCATTTTGGTGTCAGCATCATGTTATGCTTTAGCTATTGAAAAATAGCAGATCTACAAGCTCATATCGCGCCACCGAGTGGCGCGATACGAGCTTGTAGGTCTGCTATTTTTTTTTTTATCGAAGAGCGACTGACATTTTTAGAATCTGATCTCAGGTCAGAATGGGTTTAATCAGACCAGTGTGTGTCCAGTGGAAACCTCGTATGAATCTGATCTCAGGTCAGAATGGGTTAAGACGAGCCAGAATGTAATGTTCTGAGCTCCGTTGCCGGCCCTGCTATGCATTGTGCTGAACAAAGGAACGCTTCCCCCTCCATGTGCCACTGTCCAGAATGTAATGTTCTGATCTCCGTTGCCGGCCCTGCTATGCATTGTGCTGAACAAAGGAACGCTTCCCCCTCCATGTGCCACTGTCCAATGCTTCCCCCTCCATGTGCCACTGTCCAATGCTTCCCCCTCCATGTGCCACTGTCCAATGCTTCCCCCTCCATGTGCCACTGTCCAATGCTTCCCCCTCCATGTGCCACTGTCCAGGATGTCCACGCGGGTCCTGCTGGCCACGCTGTCC
This sequence comes from Protomyctophum parallelum, assembly GCF_964188405.1. Taxonomy (NCBI): domain Eukaryota; kingdom Metazoa; phylum Chordata; class Actinopteri; order Myctophiformes; family Myctophidae; genus Protomyctophum; species Protomyctophum parallelum. The sequence continues at coordinate 45,964,054 of NC_139704.1, read as the reverse complement.
ATCCCCATCACCCCGGAGCGCACCGACATCGCCCGGCTCCTCGACATGGACGGCATCATCGTGGAGAAACACCGCCGGCTGGCCACGCTGCTGGGCCTGCAGTCTCCTCCCACACGCCAGAGTCTGATCAATGACATGGTATGTTAACATACTACACCCACACGCCAGAGTCTGATCAATGACATGGTATGTTAACATACTACAGCCACACGCCAGAGTCTGATCAATGACATGGTATGTTAACATACTACAGCCACACGCCAGAGTCTGATCAATGACATGGTATGTTAACATACTACAGCCACACGCCAGAGTCTGATCAATGACATGGTATGTTAACATACTACACCCACACGCCAGAGTCTGATCAATGACATGGTATGTTAACATACTACAGCCACACGCCAGAGTCTCATCAATGACATGGTATGTTAACATACTACACCCACACGCCAGAGTCTCATCAATGACATGGTATGTTAACATACTACAGCCACACGCCAGAGTCTGATCAATGACATGGTATGTTAACATACTACAGCCACACGCCAGAGTCTGATCAATGACATGGTATGTTAACATACTACACCCACACGCCAGAGTCTGATCAATGACACGGTATGTTAACATACTACAGCCACACGCCAGAGTCTCATCAATGACATGGTATGTTAACATACTACAGCCACACGCCAGAGTCTCATCAATGACATGGTATGTTAACATACTACAGCCACACGCCAGAGTCTCATCAATGACATGGTATGTTAACATACTACACCCACACGCCAGAGTCTGATCAATGACATGGTATGTTAACATACTACACCCACACACCAGAGTCTGATCAATGACATGGTATGTTAACATACTACACCCACACGCCAGAGTCTGATCAATGACATGGTATGTTAACATACTACACCCACACGCCAGAGTCTCATCAATGACATGGTATGTTAACATACTACACCCACACGCCAGAGTCTGATCAATGACATGGTATGTTAACATACTACACCCACACGCCAGAGTCTGATCAATGACATGGTATGTTAACATACTACACCCACACGCCAGAGTCTGATCAATGACATGGTATGTTAACATACTACACCCACACGCCAGAGTCTGATCAATGACATGGTATGTTAACATACTACACCCACACGCCAGAGTCTGATCAATGACATGGTATGTTAACATACTACACCCACACGCCAGAGTCTGATCAATGACATGGTATGTTAACATACTACACCCACACGCCAGAGTCTGATCAATGACATGGTATGTTAACATACTACACCCACACGCCAGAGCCTCATCAATGACATGGTATGTTAACATACTACAGCCACACGCCAGAGTCTGATCAATGACATGGTATGTTAACATACTACAGCCACACGCCAGAGTCTGATCAATGACATGGTATGTTAACATACTACAGCCACACGCCAGAGTCTCATCAATGACATGGTATGTTAACATACTACAGCCACACGCCAGAGTCTGATCAATGACATGGTATGTTAACATACTACACCCACACGCCAGAGTCTGATCAATGACATGGTATGTTAACATACTACAGCCACACGCCAGAGTCTGATCAATGACATGGTATGTTAACATACTACACCCACACGCCAGAGTCTGATCAATGACATGGTATGTTAACATACTACAGCCACACGCCAGAGTCTGATCAATGACATGGTATGTTAACATACTACACCCACACGCCAGAGTCTGATCAATGACATGGTATGTTAACATACTACGCCCACACGCCAGAGTCTGATCAATGACATGGTATGTTAACATACTACAGCCACACGCCAGAGTCTGATCAATGACATGGTATGTTAACATACTACACCCACACGCCAGAGTCTGATCAATGACATGGTATGTTAACATACTACAGCCACACGCCAGAGTCTGATCAATGACATGGTATGTTAACATACTACAGCCACACGCCAGAGTCTGATCAATGACATGGTATGTTAACATACTACAGCCACACGCCAGAGTCTCATCAATGACATGGTATGTTAACATACTACAGCCACACGCCAGAGTCTGATCAATGACATGGTATGTTAACATACTACAGCCACACGCCAGAGTCTGATCAATGACATGGTATGTTAACATACTACACCCACACGCCAGAGTCTGATCAATGACATGGTATGTTAACATACTACACCCACACGCCAGAGTCTGATCAATGACATGGTATGTTAACATACTACAGCCACACGCCAGAGTCTGATCAATGACATGGTATGTTAACATACTACACCCACACGCCAGAGTCTGATCAATGACATGGTATGTTAACATACTACACCCACACGCCAGAGTCTCATCAATGACATGGTATGTTAACATACTACACCCACACGCCAGAGTCTGATCAATGACATGGTATGTTAACATACTACACCCACACGCCAGAGTCTGATCAATGACATGGTATGTTAACATACTACACCCACACGCCAGAGTCTGATCAATGACATGGTATGTTAACATACTACAGCCACACGCCAGAGTCTGATCAATGACATGGTATGTTAACATACTACAGCCACACGCCAGAGTCTGATCAATGACATGGTATGTTAACATACTACACCCACACGCCAGAGTCTCATCAATGACATGGTATGTTAACCCGTTCTGTACGGGAACCCCTTTTGGTGTTTTAAGCATTGTGTTATACTTTAGCTATTGAAAAATAGCAGATCTACAAGCTCATAGCAGGGCCGCACTATGAGCTTGTAGGTCTGCTATTTTAGAAAGATTGTGGAAATGTGGTGCAAATCTTTGAATATATTTCAGAGCGAATGTTTTTAACTCAAATCTTTGCTTCCGGGGGCGTCCCTGGAACAACATATTTTCAGATGGGGGGTCGGCGGCCAAATACATATAATTTTTGGGGTCCTTAGGAAATATTGAGCACCACTGATACAGAAACATGGGTATTTCAGAAAACTGTCAGGATTTAGAAGATATGTTTTAAATTTGCAAATGAAATCCTTTTTGCGATTCCAGGTGAGATTCAACCTGCTGCAGTACATCGTACCCGACGTGAAGGAGCTCTACAACTGGCTGGAGGTGGAATTCCACCCGCTGAAGCTGAGCGGGAGAGTGACCGAGGTGAGCAAAGCACTCTGGGGTTCAAATGAACACTCTGTGTACGGTGCAGAAGTATAAGTATTAATCAGAGCCAGTGTTGTTTTTGGCAGCAAATTTAGATTTTAGTTTTAGTCGTAGTCTCTTCAATAGTTTTCATTTAGTTTTCATGTTTTCATTTAGTTTCAACATTCCAGGTCACATTTTTCACCTGGAATGTTTTAGTGTTTAGTCTAGTTTTAGTTTAATAAATGTCATAAGATTTTAGTCGACTAAATCTACAGTTGATTTGATCGACTAAAGTTTATTTTGGAGGGCCTTGATGCCGTCGTAATGGCAGATTTGACACTTGCTGAGAATATACTGGATCTCTCGTCCACTAGTCCCTACCTAACATTTTAGTCTAGTTTTTATTTGTTGACAATTGTCAGTATATTTAGTCTTAGTTTTAGTCATCATAGCTTAGTTTCCATTTAGTTTTCGTCAGCGAAAAAAGGTAGTCGACGAACATTTTTCGTCTTAGTTTTTAGTCGACAAAATCAACACTTTCTGTTGTCAGCCAACGTGTTCTAATCGTCACCTCCTCCTCCTCCTCCTCCTCCCAGGTGTTGGACTGGGTCAGAGACCAGGCAGAGAAGGAGTTCTAATGTTCTAATCATCTCCTCCTCCTCCTCCAGGTGTTGGACTGGGTCAGAGACCAGGCAGAGAAGGAATTCTAATGTTCTAATCGTCTCCTCCTCCTCCAGGTGTTGGACTGGGCCAGAGACCAGGCAGAGAAGGAATTCTAATGTTCTAATCATCTCCTCCTCCTCCTCCTCCTCCCAGGTGTTGGACTGGGTCAGAGACCAGGCAGAGAAGGAGTTCTAATGTTCTAATCGTCTCCTCCTCCTCCTACCAGGTGTTGGACTGGGTCAGAGACCAGGCAGAGAAGGAGTTCTAATGTTCTAATCGTCTCCTCCTCCTCCTACCAGGTGTTGGACTGGGTCAGAGACCAGGCAGAGAAGGAGTTCTAATGTTCTAATCGTCTCCTCCTCCAGGTGTTGGACTGGGTCAGAGACCAGGCAGAGAAGGAGTCTGACCTCCAGCAGTACGTTCTAATGTTCTAATCATCACCTCCTCCTCGTCCTCCTCCTACCAGGTGTTGGACTGGGTCAGAGACCAGGCAGAGAAGGAGTTCTAATGTTCTAATGTTCTAATCATCTCCTCCTCCTCCTCCTCCAGGTGTTGGACTGGGTCAGAGACCAGGCAGAGAAGGAGTTCTAATGTTCTAATGTTCTAATCATCTCCTCCTCCTCCTCCTCCAGGTGTTGGACTGGGTCAGAGACCAGGCAGAGAAGGAGTTCTAATGTTCTAATGTTCTAATCATCTCCTCCTCCTCCTCCTCCAGGTGTTGGACTGGGTCAGAGACCAGGCAGAGAAGGAGTCTGACCTCCAGCAGTACGTTCCCAACCTGCAGTGTAACACCATCCTGAGGCTCCTGCAGCAGGTAAGACTTGTTTTCACTTAAAATGGGATAAATATGTGTAAGAAATAATTCTAAGACCTTAGCTAATAATTCTAAGACCTTAGCTTTTAACCACTTTTAAATATATTTTTTTTTGTGGCTTTCGCCTTTATTTTATATTTTTTATGGAGGGACAGACAGTAGGCTGACAAGAAATGGGGGGGGGGGGGTGACATGCAGTAAAGGCCGTCGGGATCGGGAGTCGAACCCGCGGCACACTGCCAGACTGGATTACCAGCCGAGGTGCCTGGACCGCTGAGCCACGGCCCAGGCCATCATTTAGTTGTTTAAAATGGAAAGTGGAGGTCGCACAAACTCGTAGCCCCGAAAAAACGTTTTATTTACCAATGTTTGGTTTGGAAACGTTGGTAAATAAAACGTTAAATAAAAATAAAAAGTTTTATTCCGTCCCTGAAATAACATATTTTCTCAAATCTTTTGAGAACGACTGACATTAGAAACATGTTTTTTTTTTTCTTCAGAAAACCGTCAGGATTTAGAAGACATTTTGTAGAAGACATCCTCGGGGGTTCTAAATGGGGTTAAAAGGATTTAACAAATGTATGTGATGTGGTTCCATTCTCAGGTTGCTCAGATCTACACGAGCATCGAGTTCAGCCGCCTGGCCTCCCTGGTTCCGTTCGTGGACGCCTTCCAGCTGGAGCGCTCCATCGTGGACGCTGCCCGGCACTGTGATCTGCAGGTAAGACCAGCCCTGCTTTATCCCATTCTGACCTGAGATCAGATTCATACGAGGTTTCCGCCGGACACACACTGGTCTGATGAACCCATTCTGACCTGAGATCAGATTCTAGAAATGTCAGTCGCTCTTCGATTTTTCAAAAATAGCAGACCTACAAGCTCGTATCGCGCCACTCGGTGGCGCGATATGAGCTTGTAGATCTGCTATTTTTAAATAGCTAAAGCATAACATGATGCTGACACCAAAATGGGTGCCCGGTCAGAATGGGTTAAGCTTGGTCGCATCACCCAAAATACTTGTAGATCCGCTATTTTTTGGCAAGGTATTGCTCCAAGGCATAATGGAGCAAAAGGAGGAGAGGTCACTGGAGCAACACGGACATTTAGAGCCTTTTATTTAGGCGCTAGTATACAGAATAACGACTAACGTTTAGACCTAAAAGGTCTTCATCAGAGTCATCATGACTCTGATGAAGACCTTTTAGTCGTTTGTAGACTAGCACCTACGGTAAATAAAAGGCTCTAAATGTCTGCTGCTGCAGTGTCCTCGCCTCCTTTTGCATCAAGCGTCCTTGTTCCTGCGAAGCACCGGACTATAGTGTGGTACAAGGTGTACAGCCGTAGGATTGTTTTGCTAAAATCGACTTTTATAGGGACCAAACTGTCAAAGTAGCTGTTTTAGGCTTGAGGCACGTCGGTAGACTCCTTTTGTTCTCTAGGTATAATGGAGCTTTCATGCATTAGTTAAACTTAATTATTTTTCCCACTGAAGGTTCGAATTGACCACAGCTCTCGTACGTTGAGCTTCGGTTCGGACCTGAACTACTCGGCTAAGGAGGACTCCCCGGTGGGTCCCTTCCTGCAGAACATGCCCTCGGAGCAGATCAGGAACCAGCTAACCGCCATGTCCTCTTCTCTGGCCAAGGCCATCGTGGTCATCAGACCGGCATCCATCCTGGTGAGTTACAGTATTTACTTTTCATGTGTGTTTTTATACTTTTTGATACTTTATACTTTTTTGTGCTATCCGAAAATAGCACATCTACAAGCTGAGACATGTTGTGAGCTTGTAGATTGGCTATTTTTTGGTCATTAGTTATTTTAAGATGAAAGAGTATTTGAAGTGATCAAACTAGCAATGGAACATAAATGGTTTCAGAAATGATTTCTTCAGCCGGTAGGCCTAAAACATTTATTTTTTCATCATGCGTCAAACCTTGTTTGTCCTGTGCTTTTCCAGCAAGAACGCGAGGAGCAGCACCAGGTGGCCATCGCCGCCTACCTGAAGAACGGCCGCAAGGAGCACCAGCGCATCCTGGCCCGCCGGCAGACCATCGAGGAGCGCAAGGAGAAACTGGAGAGCCTGAACATCGCGCGCGAGAAGGAGGAGCTGGAGCAGCGCGAGGCCGAGCTGCAGAAGGTCCGCAAGGCGGAGGAGGACCGCCTGCGCCTGGAGGCCAAGGAGCGCGAGAAGGAGCGCATCATGCAGGAGCACGAGCAGATCAAGAAGAAGACGGTGCGCGAGCGCCTGGAGCAGATCAAGAAGACCGAGCTGGGAGCCAAGGCCTTCAAAGACATCGACATTGAGGTAAAAGGGCTGGGAGGATGTGGCACGAATCTTTGAATATATATATATATTCTTTCAGAGCGAACGTTTTCAACTCAAGTCTTTGCTTCTGGGGAGTCCCTGGAACAACATTTTCAGATGGGGGTCCGGGGTCGGCGGCCAATTACATATATTTTTGGGGGTCTTTGACATGAAAATGTTTGAGAACCACTGACGTAGAAACATGGGTTTTTTTTTCCAGAAAGCTGTCAGGATTTAGAAGACATTTGTAGAACGGTTCTCGGGTCTAAATGTGTTGTTTTGCTACAGGACTTGGAGGAGCTGGACCCAGACTTCATCATGGCCAAACAGGTGGAGCAGCTGGAGAAGGAGAAGAAGGAGCTCCAAGAGCGTCTCAAGAACCAGGAGAAGAAGGTATGATTCGGACAAATTACTCTCAGTTCAGATTAGTGTTGATTTTTGACGATTTGTCAATGTGGGGGTCCTTGACATGAAGACGTTTTAGGAACCTCTGGTTTAGATGTAGCCTTGGGACTGACTGTCTGGTTTAGATGTAGCCTTTAGGAACCTCTGGTTTAGATGTAGCCTTTAGGAACCTCTGGTTTAGATGTAGCCTTTAGGAACCTCTGGTTTAGATGTAGCCTTGGGACTGACTGTCTGGTTTAGATGTAGCCTTTAGGAACCTCTGGTTTAGATGTAGCCTTGGGACTGACTGTCTGGTTTAGATGTAGCCTTTAGGAACCTCTGGTTTAGATGTAGCCTTGGGACTGACTGTCTGGTTTAGATGTAGCCTTTAGGAACCTCTGGTTTAGATGTAGCCTTGGGACTGACTGTCTGGTTTAGATGTAGCCTTTAGGAACCTCTGGTTTAGATGTAGCCTTGGGACTGACTGTCTGGTTTAGATGTAGCCTTTAGGAACCTCTGGTTTAGATGTAGCCTTGGGACTGACTGTCTGGTTTAGATGTAGCCTTTAGGAACCTCTGGTTTAGATGTAGCCTTGGGACTGACTGTCTGGTTTAGATGTAGCCTTTAGGTACCTCTGGTTTAGATGTAGCCTTGGGACTGACTGTCTGGTTTAGATGTAGCCTTTAGGAACCTCTGGTTTAGATGTAGCCTTGGGACTGACTGTCTGGTTTAGATGTAGCCTTTAGGTACCTCTGGTTTAGATGTAGCCTTGGGACTGACTGTCTGGTTTAGATGTAGCCTTTAGGAACCTCTGGTTTAGATGTAGCCTTGGGACTGACTGTCTGGTTTAGATGTAGCCTTTAGGAACCTCTGGTTTAGATGTAGCCTTTAGGAACCTCTGGTTTAGATGTAGCCTTTAGGAACCTCTGGTTTAGATGTAGACTTGGGACTGACCGTCTGCGTTGTGTGGCTATTAATTCCTTTCAGATTGACTACTTTGAGCGAGCCAAGCGCCTGGAGGAGATCCCCCTCATCAAGAAGGCCTACGAGGAGCAGCGCGTCAAGGACATGGAGCTGTGGGAGCTGCAGGAGGAGGAGAGGGTGAGGCAGCGCCACGGAGCAACACGGGGGGGCGTTTTTTACCCATTTTGGGGCGAGAACCCCCTTTTGGTGTTTTTAAGGATTATGTTATACTATATATATTCTTTCAGTTTTTATCTCAAATCTTTGCTCCTGGGGGGGGTTCCTGGAACAACATATTTTCAGATGGGGGTCGGCGGCCAATTTCATATAATTTTTGGGGTCCTTGACATGGAATCTTTTGAGAACCACTGACATAGAAACATGGGTTTTTCAGAAGACTTTCAGGATTTAGAAGACATTTGTAGAATCTGGTGTCACGTCTAAATGGGTTAAGCACAGTACTACACGGTGACTTTACACCACTGCAAATAACATTTTGAAATAAACAATGTCACACATCAAAGATGGCCTCGTGGTGAGGGAAGATGCATGTTGAATCATCATCTGTGCCGTTTTGATCTGTCTCCAGATCAGCAACATGAAGGTGGAGCGTGAGAAGGCCCTGGAGCACAAGCAACGCATGTCCAGGATGATGGAGGACAAGGAGAACTTTGTGTCCAAGATAACAGCAGCCCGGAGCTGCATCTATGAGGTAATAACAGGCTAACGGCAGTCCTTTAAGAAAAGCGTAGGAGGGGTCTAACGTCGGCACACGTAGAACAGGAGTACAGTGTCAACAATGCATGGACTAACCTGTCATATCGTCTAGAACAGATGACAAAACAATTGTGCGATTGAATAGGAGTCCTAGCGTTTGACCCACATGGACGGTAAATCCGCTAATTCGTTATGGAACGCTGGGCATGTTTTTTATGTTTTTTCCGATAACGATACGTGTCTTCATATACGGTAAGAAAACGGCTTGTGCGAAACTCCCCTTTAACATCCTTCCGATCTTCTCTTTCGTCTTAAAGGAAAAACTGGCGACGTTCCAGGAGCGCATGGTGGAGGAGAGGAAGAAGCGTCTGGAGGAACGGAAGAAGCAACGCAAAGAGGACCGCCGTAACAACTACTACCGCCAGAAAGAGGACGACGCCCAGCGCATCCACGAGGAGTCGCTCAAGAAAGGTTAGCCCCGTTCTGGACGGGAAGGGAACCCCCTTTTGGTGTTTTTACTACAATACTTTAGCTGTTGAAAAATAGCACATCTATAAACTCGTAGCGCGGCACCAAGTGCCGTGCCACGAGCTTGTAGATCTATTTTCTTTTAGAAAAATCTTGAAAATGTGGCACAAATCTTTGAATATATATTCTTTCAGAGCGAACGTTTTTAACTTAAATCTTTGCTTCTGGGTAGGTGGTCTCTGGGACAATATATTTTCAGATGGGGGTCGGCGGCCAATTACATATAATCTTTTGGGTCCTTGACATGAAATATTGAGCACCACTGTCACTGATATAGAAACGGGGGGGATTTCAGAAAACTGATTTAGAAGATTTTTTTTTTATTTTGACGTCAGGCCTAAATGGGTTAACACTCCCAACACCCAGGACGAAGTCCTTTGTCCTTTCTATTAGTAACGCTCGACGCCCAGGACGAAGTATTGTCCAAAAGACGAAGCTTATTGATATGAGAACGGATCGCATGGCTCCACCAGCTAGGAGCGCCTGTTGGGCAATCCTCTGTGTTGTGTAAGAGTGAGACGTCATCGAAAAACTCCCTCCCCTCTTTAGCTGATGAAAACGAAAATCTTAAAACATTAATAACTCGCGATCTGAATCGTCCCGTCTAATTATGAAAAAAGATCCTGTGTTAGGCGGTCCAGTCGCTAGTCGCGATAGATTTGTTCTTACCTCCCGTTGTTGTCGATCGACTCTAGAGTGGTGTGGCTATTGTTAGCTGCTACACACACACACACATTCACAACAACATGCGGTCCGTCGGTAAAAGGGGTCCGTGTTTATAAATCGAATGGGCGCTATAGAGCGTCGCAGTCCCTCCCCCTTTCAGAACAACGAGTGGCCCAGGAAATGAATCCCAATGCATTTTTCCCATAGGCATTTCTTAAATTATTTATTTAAAGACCTTTTAAGCGTCGTACGAAGCCAACTCTTGTCGTGACAAATCATGACAACACACACAATATTTTGGACCAAACAAAATAATTACAAAGAAGAAAAACAACAAAAAAAGTGTTGTAACCTGCCGTTTTTTTTCTACTTTCTAATTCTTTGTTTGGCCCGAATTTTTTTGTTTGTTGTCATGATTGGTCACGTCAAGAGTTGGCTTCGTACAACGCTTAAAAGGTCTTTAAATAAATAAATAAAAGAAATGCCTATGGGGGAAAATGCATTGGGATTCATTTCCTGGGCCACTCGTTGTTCTGAAAGGGGGAGGGACTGCGACGCTCTATAATGTAATGGATTAAATAAACATAATGGGGTTGAATGAACTTGTTGTTCCGCTGCAGAGCGAGAGGATAAGGAGCGTGTGGAGCAGGAGCAGCGCGAGGCCGAGGAGCAGGTGTACCAGGAGCGCCTGGCCAAGCTGGAGGAACAGGAGAGGAAGCAGCGCGCCCGGCAGCAGGAGATAGAGGAGAGAGAGAGCCGCCGCGAACAGGAGAGGAAGGCCCCGGAGGAGAAGTCAGCCAAACCGGTGCGTTAGTTAGTGGGGCTTTAAAGGACAACTTTCAACCAAGGTTCATGTTTTAGGTTGTTATTAGAGAAACTAAAAGATGAGTGTTCTTTTTTTTTCATTTGCTGCTTTCTTTCGTTTTAGGGATTTCAGCTGTTTTTGACAGGGGGGCGGGGGCATTCGAGGGCTATAGTAAATAAAATAAAAATTAATCTCCATAATATTTTGTAAAAAAATACATATTTAGCCCCATGCTCGAATGCCCCCGCCCCCCTGTACAAAACAGCTAAAATCCCTAAAACAAAAGAAAGCAGCAAATGGAAAAAAAAATTCTTTTAGTTTCTCTAATAACAACCTAAAACATGAACCTTGGTTGAAAAAAACTAAAGTTGTCCTTTAACCCATTCTGACCTGAGATCAGATTCATACGGGGTTTCCACTGGACACACACTGGTCTGATTAACCCATTCCGACCTGAGATCAGATTCTATAAAAATGTCAGTCGTTCTTCGATTTTTCAAAAATAGCAGACCTACAAGCTCGTAGCGCGCCACTCGGTGGCGCGCTATGAGCTTGTAGATCTGCTATTTTTCAATAGATAAAGCATAACATGATGCTAACACCAAAATGGGTGCCCGGTCAGAATGGGTTAAGCAACCAGTCCACTAGTAAACTAGTCCACTAGTGAATCCACTAGTTGACCTTGTTGGTACTAGTTGATGAGAAACAGAGAGAGATTTATTGCTGCACTGTTGCCTGCTAATGAGAGAGAGAGAGTTCCACCACTCAGTTCACACGGGTGTGATTTCTTTTGTAGGCCTCATCAAGATCAGCTATAATGCTAGATTATAGTTTTTGTACAGTTTTTAAATGTACAAATATCATAATATTTGAGCTTGTAGATCAGCTCTTTTGATGTCTCCTGTTTTCATCAAATGCTTGCCTACTTTTCTAGAATTATGCCCAGAATAGAAAGATTTCATTGCAGGATTTCTGCCGTTAATTAACTGTAAATGTGATATGGAGGGTCAAAGGTTATTTCGAAACTTGACCTTAGCCTCTTATATTTAATAATGTAATAATACTAATAATAATTAATAATAGCAATAATGAAGTAAATTAATATTTAATGCGTTCATTTAGCAGGTTATTAAAATAAATCCTTAAAATTGCATGAAAATAGACAGCCTTTCAGCACACGCAATTAGACACACCAACGGACCGACATGCATGGGGCGGCGGTGGCTCAGGGGTAGAGTGCCTGGATGGTAACCGTAAGGTTGCCAGTTCGATCCCTGTGGGCTCCCCCAGAGTTACTGTCGAAGTGTCCTTGAGCAAGACACTGAACCCCTAATTGCTCCCGATGTACTGGTTGGTGCCTTGCATGGTTTCCACTGCCATCGGTGTATGAATGTGTGTATGAATGGGTGAATGTAATGCACAATCTCTGTAAAGCGCCTTGGATAAAGGCACTATATAAATGCACCATTTATGCAGAAACAACGGTGGAACATGCGCTGCTCCTGTGCTTGGCGGTTAGGGTCAGGTTAGGGTTTGAGGTAGGTTAGGGTTTGAGGTAGGTTAGGGTTTGAGGTAGGTTAGGGTCAGGTTAGGGTTTGAGGTAGGTTAGGGTTTGAGGTAGGTTAGGGTTTGAGGTAGGTTAGGGTCAGGTTAGGGTTTGAGGTAGGTTAGGGTTTGAGGTAGGTTAGGGTCAGGTTAGGGTTTGAGGTAGGCTGTCGGTCTAATGACAGTCGGACCAATAGTATGACGGAACTAAAGCCTGTACCAGGACCCTTTCGGGCATCAAAATAACTTTGACATAATTTGCCACATGGGGGCCTCAATAGATGGATATATACTTTATTTGTCCTTTCGGAAATTTGTTTTGTGTACAGCAGTCATCAGGATATACATAAAACATATGCAAACAAACGGATCACACAGTACATAGACAATAAAGAAACAGTGCCAACAGAAGGCCACCAGTCATAGTTCCAAGAGGCTCTTTATGCACGGAACTGAGACGGGGCCTGCTTGTTCATAAGTCCTATACTTGCCCTGATGGTAAAAGATGGTATTGGCTGTGTAACGGGTGTGTGTTGTCCCTAGTAATAGCTTTCCCCTTCCTGAGTACCCGGGTCTCATACAATGTCTCTAAGACTGTAGCATTATTTATTTCCCCCATTCAGGAGTGGTCTGACAGGTCTGAGAAGGAGGAGGGTGGAGGAGGAGGAGGAGGAGGAGGTGGAGGATGGAGGAAGAAGACTGATGACGATTCAGAATGGCGTCGTCCTGTGGGAGGTGACAGGTATGGAACTCCTGGAATTCTCCTTAAAGGGACACTTCACCCTTGTATATGTTAATGACGTTTAGAAGATTTAGAAGGCTTTCCTGGGGGTCTTTTTGTGTGTAATATGTGGTTTTAGATATTTTAGATTGTAGCAGTGAGCACAGTGTCTCTGATGTCTTGGACACTGGGATCACTTACTTCCTGGACTACATCAAGGACTGTCTAAAGAGGACGGGACGCGAAGACCGTAAGGGCGCTGCCATGTTGCTCACATGGAAGGAAAGAAACATGCGCAATGGGCTATATGCAGTCAACACTTCCGCGTTCAGCTTCCTTGGTCTCAACTGCGCATGTTTCTTTCCTTCCATGGAGCACCATGTGAGAAACATGGCGGCGCCCTTACGGTCTTCGCGTCCCGTCCTCTTTAGACAGTCCTTGGACTACATGTTGTCTCAGTAAGACAGCCCTCCCCCTATCCACAAGGAGGAGCAGTGCACCAAATCATTATGGGAACTGTAGTCCAGGAAGGAAGTGAGCCCAGTGTCCATGACATCAGAGACACTAAAACCACATATTACACACACAAAGACCCGCAGGAAAGTGTTCTAAAGTGTCCCCTTTTTGACCACCCTCCATTCAGTGAGGTACATTCCGTAACCAGAATAAAGGCCTCTAATAACACCCTGTCCGGCTGCTCTCCCCCAGGGAGCCTCGGAGACAGGAAGGCCGCGAGGACGACAAAGACGACAGAGATCCTCCCTTCAGGCGCCGGGGAGGAGGCGAGGACAGAGCCCCGCCCCCACGGCGCGACCTGGACGACGACAAGCCCACGTGGCGCGGAGCGGGCGACGCCGACGAGCGTCCCAAACGCAGCGCCGGCTTCGGCGGCGGCGACGACGGTCCCCCCCGGCGCCGCTTCGACGAGGACAGGGCGCCCCGTCGAGACGCGGCCCCCGCCAGGCGGGGTGGGGCCGACGACGACTCCTGGGGTCCCAGGAGAGGTACCGGAGGAGACGATGACCGCGTGATGAAGAGAGCCGACGATGGGCCTCGTCGGGGGGGTGCAGACGACGACTCCTGGGGTCCCAGGAGAGGTACCGGAGGCGACGACGACCGCGTGATGAAGAGAGCCGACGATGGGCCTCGTCGGGGCGCCGATGACGCCAAGCCCTGGAAGCCGATCGCTAAACCTGCTCCTGCTGCTGGTGGTGGTGGTGGTGGTGGTGGTATGTACATGAGAAGACCACCGATTGGCTCTATGCTCCTCACACGCCATTTTGGACAGAGTTATGATGGGGGTCCTTGAAATGTTTAAGTTTGAGGACCACTAAATGGAACAGGGCTTTAATTAGTAGCATCTGTAACACCACAGGAAAAACATTTTAGGGTTATTCTTCTCTGTGGTGGTCCGGGGACCACCAGTGTGGTCCTTGAGGGGTTTCCAGGTGGTCCCCAGCTAGTTGGTAACCAAATGGACCCTTTATAGATCTTTGACGCAAGTATGGGTCCATTTGGTTTCGACCAACAAGGTCTTCATCGGGGCCCTGATGAAGACCTTGTTGGTGGAAACATGTTGGCAGTTAGTTGTCTTTTTTAATTCAATACAGGCTTTCCTTGTTTTTAACTTTATGAGTGTCCGGATCCTTCTCTCTTTTGTCTTGATCCCGTGTTTGATCCGTCTGAGCACCTTTTAATCATTGTCACGTTTTGCTGTCTCCGTGGTTTGGTTCCTCTTTTTCCAAATAATTGGCAGCAAATTTCTATTTTAGTTTAGTCACAGTCTTTGGACTGAAACTTAATTTAGTTTTAGTCACATTTTAGTCACCTGGAATGTCTTAGTGTTAGTCTAGTTTTAGTCGACTAAATGTCATAAGATTTTAGTCGACTAAATCTACAGGTGATTTAGTCGACTAAAATGTATTTTGGCGGGTCTTGATGCCGTCGTAATGATTTTACACTTGCTGAAAATAGCCGATCTACAAGCTCACAACGTTGTGAGCTTGTAGATCAGCTATTTTCAGCATGCAAACAAGTGTAAAATGACTTATACTGGATCTCTTGTCCACTAGTCCCTCCCTAACATTTAGTCTAGTTTTTATTTGTCAACGAAATTGTCAGTATATTTAGTCTTAGTTTTAGTCATCATAGCTTAGTTTTCATTTAGTTTCAATTTGTTTTTGTCATTTTTCGTCTTAGTTTTAGTCGACGAAAACAACACTGCTGCAGGTGGTGGTGGTGGTGGTTGGCGTTCTAACGTGTTGTGAATGTGTGTGGTTGGCGTTCTAACGTGTTGTGAATGTGTGTGGTTGGCGTTCTAACGTGTTGTGAATGTGTGTGGTTGGCGTTCTAACGTGTTGTGAATGTGTGTGGTTGGCGTTCTAACGTGTTGTGAATGTGTGTGGTTGGCGTTCTAACGTGGTGTGAATGTGTGTGGTTGGCGTTCTAACGTGTTGTGAATGTGTGTGGTTGGCGTTCTAACGTGTTGTGAATGTGTGTGGTTGGCGTTCTAACGTGGTGTGAATGTGTGTGGTTGGCGTTCTAACGTGTTGTGAATGTGTGTGGTTGGCGTTCTAACGTGTTGTGAATGTGTGTGGTTGGCGTTCTAACGTGGTGTGAATGTGTGTGGTTGGCGTTCTAACGTGTTGTGAATGTGTGTGGTTGGTGTTCTAACGTGTTGTGAATGTGTGCGTTGGCGTTCTAACGTGTTGTGAATGTGTGTGCGTTGGCGTTCTAACGTGTTGTGAATGTGTGTGCGTTGGCGTTCTAACGTGTTGTGAATGTGTGTGCGTTGCTGCTGCAGGTGGTGGCGGCGGTTGGCGTGAAAGGGAGAAGGCCCGCGAGGAGAGCTGGGGTCCTCCCCGCGGGGGCGGGGCTGACGACGATGACGACAATGACGACGAGAGACCCAGAGAGCGCCGCCCGCCGCCAAGGTTGTTATTTATTTTATTGTGTTTTTGAGGGGTGTTAATTAGCCCCTTCCTATGGCCAGCTTTGAGGGCTTGTGCAAAAAAAACCAGGGGTCCCCCCCCCCCCCCCCCAAACCTTTTCATGTCACATGGTCGCTATGTCACATGGTCGATATGGCCGCTTTTACAGAGTAAAAGTGGCCATATCTGCGCGGCACCCCGAGCTGTTATTTTGAAAGAAATCCTGGCGCTGATTGTGTTGTGTTGACTGTTATGTGTCTGTTTCCAGAGAGGAGGAGTGTGGTCTAAATGTGTTGAACCTTGTGTGTCTGTTCCCAGAGAGGAGCCCCCCGTGGAGAAGCCCAGCGTGGTCTAAATGTGTTAACGTTGTGTTGTCTCTGTTCCCAGAGAGGAGCCCCCCGCGGAGAAGCCCAGCGTGTGGAGGAGAGGCGTAGCCGGCGGTGGCACGGAGGACGCCGGCGGCTGGAGAGACCTGAAGCGTGACGACGGTGACCGCGAGGCGCCCCGCGAGCGCGCCGCACCCCCTCGGCCCCGCGCCGACGAACGGGAGCCCGAGCGCCCGCGCGCCGAGCGGCCCGCCGAACGGCCCGCCGAGCGCCCCCGTGAGGCCGTGAAGGCGGAGCGTGAAATTACTAGAGCCCCGCCGCCCAAAGAGCCAGAAGAAGGTAAGCATTAAAGCCTGCTTCTCTGCCACTCGCGGTGTGTGTGTGTGCAGAAGTGCACTTGTATCGTGCCGAGTGCTCGCCGGTTAAACGTGGTTTAATGTAGCATGATGTCGGTTGCAGACTTTAAAGGAGCATTCAGTGATTTGGATAAAAACCTGGTCCGCCCCGGTAACAATATGTGCACGTGCACACGCTCTACAGTGGGGGGGGACACGCAACATGCCAACAGCACACACACCAAGGTCCGCCCCCACTCGATCCTGATTGGAGGAAGGCACCCTCTATCCTGATTGGATGAAGGCTTTCTCACCCACCACCAAAACCGAAACTAGGTTTTTTTTTTTTACCCCTGTGGTTCATTTTAATGATGTTTGGGAGTCAAGAAACACTTTCCTGGGGTTTTTATGTCTGCAATTTGTGTTTTTAGATATTTCAGTATTTCAAAGTATCCACGGGCTCCATGATGTCATGGACTACAATCCCCAAAATGCTTTGGTCCACTGCTCCTCCTTGTGGATAGGGGGAGGGCTGTCTTACTGTAGTCCAGGAAGTAAGTGAGCCCGGTGTCCATGACGACATGGAGCCCATGGACACTTTTGAAATACTAAAATATCTAGAAACACATTACCCACATTAATAAAAAAAAGAAACAGGAAAGTGTTTCTTGTCTCCCAAACATCATTAAAATAAGAATCTTTCCAGTCATGCCATGTCTTCTGTAGCTTCTAATAGAAAGAGCTGTCTGATCCAGCCAGCGCAAAGTAAAGACATGTGTGGCCGTTGGCTTCAACGGTCCAACTTCAGCATTGAGCTAAAATCACATCTTTGAAAAAAAGATCACAATTTTGTGGCAGTTACTACTGTATGTAAAGCTTAAATAGGCCACTGCCTTGTCAGACGTGTCTCTCAGTCTTGAAATGCTCCCTTCCAGATTGGTGGTCAAGGTGGAGTACTCCTCAGAGCCACTAGATGTCACTAATAACCTTGTAATTGTTGTCAGTGCTGTTGTACTGAGATACTATTTTTGTTCATGTCAAATCTGTACACTGGAGCAGAGCTGAATCACACATTATACTGATACTGCAATAAAACCACTAACTTACTACACCAGTAACTTACTTGTATGTCTACTCTTCAGTAGACTCTGAAGATACTGGCCTGGATGCTGGATATTTAGGGTTTGAACATTTTGGTGGTATTTCCAACCAAACCATTCTAAACAAACTTAAGTTGTTACGTGGCCTGCCTCTGGGGAGAGATATATGATGGCTGAGGGAGAAGTCCATGTTCATCAATATTTGACTGTTTTAACCCATTTAGGACTGAGGCAAGATTCTACAAATCATGACAGTTTTCTGAAAAACTTATCTTAACCACTTCTTTAGGAGTGGTTGAGAAATAGTCCGCAACACTGGTAGAAGAAACTCAGCTCCACTGGTTTATTGATTCAACGTTTCCATCACTGGGATCTTCTTATTCTTCAAGATTCCTGAAGAAGATCCCAGTGAAAAGGTTGAATCAATAAACCAGTGTAGAGTTTTTTTCCCTACCAAATTCCTGTGCAACAACTGTAAACATGCTTTCTTTTCTTAGCTCGAGTTAACCCATTCTGACCTGAGATCAGATTCATACGAGGTTTCCGCCGGACACACACTGGTCTGATGAACCCATTCTGACCTGAGATCAGATTCTAAAAAATGTCAGTCGTTCTTCGATTTTTCAAAAAATAGCAGACCTACAAGCTCGTATCGCGCCACTCGGTGGCGCGATATGAGCTTGTAGATCTGCTATTTTTAAATAGCTAAAGCATAACATGATGCTGACACCAAAATGGGTGCCCGTTCAGAATGGGTTAAAAAGAAAATATCTTTCTTTGATGACATCTTAGGATAGATGTAGCTCTGGTCCATAGCTCCTATGCTTCTATACCAGAGCTAGGATAGATGTAGACCTATTTGACAGTGCAGAAACATAATTTCCTTCCTTGATGTATTAATGAGCATCAACGACCATCACCTGGGCACAGGCACAGACACACAGCTCCCCTCTGCAGGCTTCTACTACTGAAAGTGACTGCAGTCTGTCTCATTTCTCTCCAGAAGCACTTGAATATGATAGCATATGATTAAAGCTCACATTTAAAGGAGCTATAACATAAAATTCAACTTTTTCCATTTCTTGGGGCTCTAGTTTTTGGGGCTCCCATGTGTGTGTGTTTTCTATCCCCACAAAGAACCAATTTTGAACTAGAAAAAGTGCCCTTCCGGGCACAGGTCTCCACCAGGTTATCCACAGATCCGTGCAGTTAGAGGTAAAAACACTTTTCGGCCAGTTATAGCGCCACCTTGAGGCTGAGTTGAAATTGTTCATGTGGCATTTCGTCCTCGGCCTAGTGGGAATGTGGGTGCACAATTTCACGGAAATCACGCGATGTGTTCATGATTTGCAGCATTTTGTTTGAAACTGAGCACTCCTGTGAACTTTGGAAGCCAATCTTAACCAATCAGGATGGAGTCTGATAAATCTGAAAGACCCGTTTCGTTGAATGGCTCTAGAGAGACTGTGTACCAATTTGCGTGATGTTTGGACAAAATCTGTAGGTGTACTGTGCAAAAACTTGTTTTGCACAAAGCGGCCTCCTGGTGGTGCTATAACAGGCCGTTCTGGAAAGTTTGGGGCAGAGGTTCATGGTTGGCATCCAGGGAGTGTGTGTGCAAAATATGGCATGGAAAAACTTGTTTTGCACAAAGCGGCCTCCTGGTGGCGCTATAACAGGCCGTTCTGGAAAGTTTGGGGCAGAGGTTCATGGTTGGCATCCAGGGAGTGTGTGTGCAAAATATGGCATCGACCGGGTTAACGGTGGCCGAGATTAGCTGTTCACGGACACACACACACACGGACACACACACACACACACACGCGGACGGACGGAGTGCAAAACATACTCTCCCCACATGCCTTCGGCCTGGTGGAGACAACAATCAGGCTTTCATATCATATCAGGTGCTTTAATGGTGCTTTAATTGCTCTCAGGAACAGCTCAACTGATTTTGGTCTCATCGTGATGTCATCAATGTCACCCTACTTTGTATAATTCCTCCTTCTTCAGACTTCAGTTCCAATTTTGCATTTCCACTTTGTTTAGAGTGTCCACCATTGTTGATTTTCCAAGCTGGCATGGAATGGAAACAAGCCTGGTTTTATCTAGCATCAGTATTATAATGACTCAAATGTTAAATAATCTGCATATGAGTACCCCCACCACCTCAGGACATTGTGGTATTGCAGCTAAAACGGCTTTCAAAGTCCAGAAATAAAATGACAAGGCCTGGTTATGTCAGAGTGGTGATTGAGGCTCAAACCATTAGAAATAACTTTGATGGACATTGACAATATGATGTTAAATATTAAAAGCAGTTTTAAAATGCATGTTATTTGAGCTTTAATATTGCCCCCCCTCAATTTGTATTAAATATATATATATCTATTGTCGGGATTAATATTGATATATATCGATAATCGATATATCGTTACATGCCTAG
This sequence comes from Protomyctophum parallelum, assembly GCF_964188405.1. NCBI lineage: Eukaryota > Metazoa > Chordata > Actinopteri > Myctophiformes > Myctophidae > Protomyctophum > Protomyctophum parallelum. The sequence continues at coordinate 45,943,641 of NC_139704.1, read as the reverse complement.
AACACATTGATAAGCTTCCCTGCTGCGGTCCCTTGCTCCAGCGCAGTGTGAACGCAATCGCAATCAAATAAAAACAAAATGCAAGAAGGATGCCAACTTCTCCACCCATTCGCAATCGAGTCCACCGAAGTAGTGTTGTGTGAATCTCTGCTTGACAACAAACCTGTCTCTGTCTCCAAACAGGAGGATCAACTTGGCGTCGTGCTGGTGACGAGAAGCGCGAGGAGCACAGAGAAGAGAGACCAGCTCCTCCCAGGGAGAAGGACCCCGAACCCGAGGCCGACGGCGAGAAGAGCTCTTGGCGCGACGAGAAAGAAAAAGAGCATCCCGCCATCAAGAAAGAAGAAGAGGTGGACGACGATGGCTGGACTACTGTCCGACGCTGAGTCCTAGAATCCTCCCCATCTTCCATCTCTGCCAACCAATGGCTTGTGTGGTAACTAATTGGTTTTAAAGAAAAAAGGCAAAAATTCTTTCATGTTTAAAAAAAAAAAGAAAAAAGAATCCAATTAACCAAAGTTATCCACGGTGGTGAATTAATGGCGATATATCTTGCAAGCATTCAACTTCTATCTTTCATTCATTCAGCTTATATCTTGTTGAATTCAACGTCTATCTTTAATTCAAATTCTTTCATTCAACTTCTCTCTATCATTCATTCGTCTATCTTGCAGCATTCAACTGTATGACACAGAGTTTGCATGTGTATAGATAAAGACCTTTATTAATAAAGCAAATTTGCTCACCACTTTGCATTTGTCTCTTATGTCCATATTTTCACAGACAACATGATGCTTAATACTGACGGTTATCTTAGGGCAGATTTACACGAGACCGTTTGATTCAATCCTGAATACGATTGTATTCAATTCTTTCAATTGTATTCAATGCTTTCACATTGCAGCGATCCGTATCCGAGTACTCTTTATTCAATTGTATTCAATGCTGTCACATTGCATCGATCCGTATCCGAGTACACTTCATTCAACTGTATTCAGTGCTTTCACATTGCATCGATCCGTATCCGAGTACACTTCATTCAACTGTATTCAATGCTTTCACATTGCATCGATCCGTATCCGAGTACACTTCATTCAACTGTATTCAATGCTTTCACATTGCAGCGATCCGTATCCGAGTACACTTCATTCAACTGGTATTCAGTGCTTTCACATTGCATCGATCCGGAGTGCACTTCAATCGGTCCCGATTGAACCTCCATGTGGTCCCGGGAAGGTTTGGGTTTTGCGCTCCGGGGAACGGTACGCAGCGTTCACACTAACCACAACATCTGCCAAGTGGTCCAGAGTAATAATATTCGGTTATGGTTTTTAATCGACTTTGATAACATTAACGATTAATCAGTCCCATTTCGGAAGGGAACCCTTTTTGGCGTAAAACTAAAAATAGCAGAACTACAAGCTCATAGTTCTGTTATTTTTTAAAGATCGTGAAAATGTGGCGCAAATCTTTGAACATATTCTTTCAGAGTGAACGTTTTTAACTCAAAACTTTGCTTCTGGGGGGGGGGAGTCCCTGAAGAACATTTTTTCAGATGGAGGTCCATAGAAACATGAGGTTTTTCAGAAAACTGTCACGATTTTAGAAGACATTTGTAGGGGTGGCGGTGGCTCAGGAGTAGAGTGCCTGGATGGTAACCGTAAGGTTGCCATTTCGAACCCGGGCTCCCCCAGAGTTACTGCCGAAGTGTCCTTGAGCAAGACACTGAACCCCTAATTTGCTCCCGATGTGCTAGTTGGTGCCTTGCATGGTTTCCGCTGCCATCGGTGTATGAATGTGTGTGTGAATGGGTGAATGTAATGCACAATCTCTGTAAAGCGCCTTGGATAAAGGCGCTATATAAATGCACCATTTACCATTTACCCTCAGGCCTAAATGGGTTAAAGCCCTAACCACACCTAAGGGTCCAGACTGTTTTAGTGTTGTCCCTGCAGTGTGATCTGTCCTGTTGCACGCTGACCCACGCTGACCCACGTTGACCCTAGTGATTCAACGGCCCCAAACCACACCAAAGGGTGGAGACGGTTTTTGCGTTAACTCCTTGCAACCGTTTGGACCCAAGGAGTTGTATAGCAAAGGAAAGGAAAGGTACTAGGTTTACCCAGGGTAACTGGACTAAGGAAAGGAAAGGTACTATGTTTACCCAGGGTAACTGGACTAAGGAAAGGAAAGGTAATATGTTTACCCTGCAGGGTAACTGGACTAAGGAAAGGAAAGGTACTATGTTTACCCAGGGTAACTGGACTAAGGAAAGGAAAGGTACTATGTTTACCCAGGGTAACTGGACTAAGCTCAAGAACTTGTTTACAGCCAGGCCCTGCTCATAGAACATTTCATGGTAGGGGTTCAATGCCTTGTCCAAGGGCACTTCAGCGGTGGTAATTTTAACGTGCCGGTCCGGGGATACGAACTATAGCGACCTTCCGGTATCAAGACCGCTCCGCAAACCGTTGGGCCACCGCTGCCTCTGTATGGTGACCCTTTGGTGTGGCTTTACCTAGACCCTTACCGTCACGTGATGCAGGTTCATATCGCAACACTGATATATTATTGATTTCAGCTGTTAACAATTCCAAACGCGCAAACATGACCTGCTTCATTTACTTCAGTCCAAATTAGTAGCTTAATGACTATAGTATTAAAATGTCTCTCATAAATATAACTGAATGCATTTGAAATGTAATTAAGAAAATACTTTTCAGGATTCCAATTCAAAAGTGGTCCCTGGAATAACATATTTTCAGAGCCAAATACACATAATTCTGGGGGTCCTTGACATGAAAAAGGTTGAGAACCACTGACATAGAAACATAGGTTTTTTTCAGAAAACCTTTAGGATTTAGAAGATTATTTTTTTTTTAGAATCGACCTCAGGTCTTATCGATACAGTTTGTCCAGAGATTGATTGATCAAGTCTTCAGTTTATTGGTGATGTAATCCTTGGTGGTCCTCCAGGTTCCTTCAGCATGCAGTAGACTTACGGATTTGCAAATGTCTGTCCCACCGTCCACAGCTATACCACTTCCGTTGTGTGTGTGTGTGTGTGTATATATGTGTGTATTGATTTATTTCTTATTATTTTTCACAGTATGTATAGAATGGGTACGTTTCAATCGAAGGCACAAGAAGTAAATACAAAAAACTGTTACTCTGTGGACGAAACCATGAAAAGCACATGACCTGTTTACATCAGGGCCCACCATTTTCAATTCATCAGAACATTTAAAGACTACAACTTCATATAAAGAGAAAGAAAAAACTAAGCTATGATGACTAAAATTAAGACTAAATGTACTGACAATTTCGTCAACAGATTAGAAACTAGACTAAAACGTTAGGAAGGGACTAGTGGACAAGAGATCCAGTATAAGTCATTTTACACTTGGTGGCATGCTGAAAATAGCAGATCTACAAGCTCACAACGCGTCACAGTGCGACGCGTTGTGAGCTTGTAGATCTGCTAGTATCAATTAGCCCGACAAAATTAAATTTAGTCGACTAAATCAACTGCAGATTTAGTCGACTAAAACTAAACTAACACTAAAACATTCCAGGTGACTAAAATGTGACTAAAACTAAATGAAAGCTATTCAAGAGACTATGACTAAAACTAAAAATCTAAATGTGCTTCAAATCGCACTTTCACCGTGTGCCCACTGGATGGCGTAAGAGCACTATGTTGACAGGACAGGATCACCAGAGCGCTTCACTTTCTTTCCAGGAAGGAAAGTTGTGACGTTGCCCTTGGCGCCAGCAGGTCATAAAGTCATAATAATGCGTTTTAATATCCTTAGATTCCTTCCCATTATCTGTCCTCTCAACTCATTAACTCTAAACTTAACTAACGTTTGGCATAACCCGTTGATTTGTTTTTAAGTTTTTTTTTGTAATGAATTGAACAAGGTGGACCCTCTTGTAAACAAGTGTAATGCTTTATTGGGTCGTCCACTCACAGTTAACAGTCTTTTTATTGAGTTGTACTTGAAATGTACTGTAATTCTGCAAACTGTTAATACATATTTCAATCAATCAAAGCTGTGGAGAAAATAAAAAACTGCTCAACGCATTTCCCCGTGAAATGATGCCCAGGTGTCGCGCTGTGGAAGCATTATAGGCTCATTTGACAGGTGACATGAGCCTCCAAAAATAGTCATAATCATTTGTATATCGGATTTTTAAATATAGATGTAATGCCAGTAGACCTATACTGTATTTTTAATAATTCTATGGACGTTTTCCCCATAGGCTATACTGCGTGGTGGGATATAACTAAAGAGACAAACCTATAACGCTGGCATTTGATATTTGTAAAATTATGTCGAAAAATACACTCACTGTCACTGACCCACGTGTTTGATTTTTTTTTTAATAGCTTAATATTTTTCCTATATAAGGAAGAGATACTTTAACCTTGATGATATTATTACAGTGTTATTCGTTAGCCTAAAATATTGAATTGTATCAAGTTCAGCGCATTCATGTATCCATGTATGCTTTTCAGCTTACTGGAACAAATTGGAGATGTTGTGAATTTAGACTTCTATTTTCGCTACATTAAAACAGATCCACCCGCGATATATCAATAATACCCTGTATGTTTACCATTAATGTTATAGACCTATACTCATTAAAAGTACAACATTAATACATATATATTATTTGTATAATTTAAAATAAATAGTAGGCTATCTACGAAAATTAATGTTGTGTTCTTGAAATCATCAACAGATCTTCCAGGCCTATATAACGTTCCCACTAAGGATATATAGGCTATAAACAGTAACCATCGCTCAGTCAGTGAGTTGAACGCTGGGGTCTGGGCTCAACACCATTTGTACATGAATCCATTACATCGCCTATGATCATTCTGTAATCCCAGACTCTCTAGTGTTATAGGCCTACATCTTTATTGATTTCTCAACAGTAGCCCTATAGCTTAACTGATGACGGGAAATCCCCCCCGTTAGCCCACACCTATATCAATTTATAAAGGCCTTAAACTGAGGTCTGTGAAAAACGATAGGGCTTACACTAGACCGTATAAATGGTCTCTAAAAAGCTTAAGTCCCATCGTGTGTTGGTTGTCTGAATCATTACTCCCTTCGAGAATATGTGCCATGTGTAGCCTAGATTATAGCCTAGGTGAAGCTATAGCCTGCACTCCAACAAACACCTGCACATTTTGGCATGAATGAATGTGCTAAAAAAAAAAAAGTCCCATATTCGATGAACACATCGAATGTGCATTATTACAATTACCAGGCAATTCATTCACTGACTGCATATATACTATAGCATGCACTTGACATTATTATAACAACCCTATATGCAGGTCACAGCACCGATGTCGACCTAAATATCCATGCAGCCAAAATTTGGACGGAGTATATATGCCGGGTTGGTACATGTAAAAAATAATATTAATAATACAATAAAATAAAACGTTAAAATGAAACTAAGGCAAATAATAGTCTAATCGTGCTTCTGCATCCATTAATTAATATCTGCTAATTATAGGCCTGTCCCTAAAAAATAGCTCATTGGATGTTTAATCAACATGCGCGCACGCACGCGCGCGCGCACACACACACACACACACACACACACACAGTCACACACACACACACACACACACACACACACACACACACACACACACACACACACACACACACACACACACACACACACACACACACACGGTACATGTATATCCATTTAGACCTCACCTTATATATTTGAAATGCCCACTAAAGTCCTATAACCCTGGCCTACATCATGCCCCCCTATATCCTATAGTTGAAGTCGAACATGTCTGTCATGATGTATAGGCCTCATCGGCGGCCGGCGGGGCGCGCACACACACACACACACACACACACACACACACACACACACACACACACACAGAAATGCAAACGTAAGTATACCTTCAGCATGCTTTTTTTCTACTGGCTCAGCTGAGTGTGTTTTCACTGTTTCTGAACATGATGATGTGGGTTCTGAACGAATCCGTTCCGTTTTCGCTCGAGTCCGCCTCTCTCTCTCTCTCTCTCTCTCTCTCTCTCTCTCTCTCTCTCTCTCTCTCCCCTATTCCTATTGACGCACTTGAAGCCTCTTCCCTCTTCAACCTTAAGGCTGAGCAGCAGTGGACCAATCACCATGCCATTACAGGCTTCAGAGGAAGCTGTTTATGTGACTCCGGCGCTAATTAGCCTCATGAACTAACAAATCGCTTGCACAACCCGGCCGAGGAAAAACGATCACATCTATGGATTGTCTGGAGTAAAAGAGGCGACCACTTTTCGTCGCGATTTTTCGTTGCCGTTTTGGGGGTCTTTATTTTGTTTTGTTTTTCCATTCCTTCCAAGCTCCGTCGCCCTTTTTTCCGCAACTTATTTATTGCCGAGAAACTTTTCTTCTTGGGTGTGTGTGTGTGTGTGTGTGTAGTGTGGAGTGGAGTACATTTTTTTTTGGTATTGTTTTAGCGAGAACGCCCTGCTGCAACACTCCCAAACTTAAGCTGGGGAATCTCGACTATCAAGCCATGTTTCAGCCGACACCCAAGCGGTGTTTCACGATAGAGTCTCTGGTAGCGAAGGATAATCCTCTGCCGCTGTCGAGGGCCGAGGAGCCCATACGGCCGGCGGCGCTGAGCTATGCAAACTCCGGCCAGATGAACCCCTTCCTGAACGGCTTCCACTCCGGCGGCCGGGGCGTCTACTCCAACCCGGACTTGGTGTTCGCCGAGGCGGTCTCCGGCCACCCCACGAACTCCGGCGGCGTGCCGGTGCACTCGGTGCCGCCGCAGCACGCGCACGCCCTGGCCGGCCATCCGCTCTCGTCGTCGCACAGTCCGCACCCTCTTTTCGCGAGCCATCAGCAAAGGGACCCCTCGACATTCTACCCCTGGTTAATACATAGATATAGGTACTTGGGCCACAGATTCCAAGGTGAGTCGTTTGGTGCTGATTTCATTGTATGTTTTCCTAAAAATGAAAAAAAAAAAAACAGGAAAAAGGCCTATATATAGAACTCTGAAACTATCGAATTATATTTATAGATTTCCCCGTGTCTTATTTTTGGCTGCATGCCGTTGACCTGCTGACAGGCCGGCCTTTTCAACACGAACCTTTGTTATTTCATTGAAAAATTGTGCAGACTTTTTGGTCTAATTCTTGATCAAACTTGATTAATTTCATGCGTGGCGAAACTAAAACCAACAAAACCACAAAAAATGTGATACCGGCGAATTATTGAACGAATAATAATAATAATAACAACAGCAAAAACACTTTACATATAACCCTCCATAGAATGTGGTGTTTAAAATAAATACACAGATTTGGAAACGGTTCTGATGGAAGATAAATTTGTTGGGTGCTGTTTTGATTCTCACGTTTCTGGCAATTTAAACAAATGGTCTAATGTAAATTAATATTTTAATTGGGTCATTATGTCAAAGCAGTATATCCAGTATTACATGTTCATTAACAAATGCAGTCACATTCGTTTATTTTCTTTTTTTTTTCCTGCTTGTGGTTGCACATTTTTTTTGTATTTCTGTCACCAATAATGACATGTTTTGCCAACATGCCCTGCTAAATTAAGGAACGGCCATTGCTATCTGCAGCCCAATGATAAGCATTTGGTCTAATTATTGTGTAAACCCCTATAGTCGCTAGTTGTATTTGCATTTGCTGCGTACATTTTTTACTGCATTTATCGAGGATATCCTTGAGCTAAAATCAAATAAAAATAGATCCTTGAGCAGTTGAGCTAATTTAATTATACACCTGTGAAGTCTTGACTATTGTTTGCTGCGTCGATGGGTTTAATCCAGGTGGCTTTGTCAGTGTTTTCTACGCAAAGGTATTCAACATCGGGCCCCTATAAAAAAACAAACCACCTTATTACCTATTTTAAGCATATTTAGCAGAGCAAGAGCACATTATCTGGGGACATTGTTTATTGTTTTGCTTTTATATGTGTCTTCAGCGAAGGTTTATTGATCTAAATAGGCCTTTTAAAAAAAAGTTGCGCTGCCTCTCACGGTGTTTATCATATAGGCCAGCCAGTTAATGGAAATATTGTCTTATTATACCTTGATCTAAATCATAACAATAATTATAATAAGGTCCTAACGTATATACACTTTTTATGGTAATTCACAGGTAATGAACAAAGTCCAGAGAGCTTCCTTTTGCACAATGCACTGGCCAGAAAGCCCAAAAGAATTCGGACAGCCTTTTCACCGTCACAACTACTGCGGCTCGAGCACGCTTTCGAAAAAAACCATTACGTGGTTGGAGCCGAACGGAAACAGCTCGCGCACAGCCTTAGTCTCACAGAAACTCAGGTAAGAAACGGCCTTAATTGGGGCCTCTCTCTGTATTATTTCATATACATTTTGTTATTTTTTTTCACCAAATAACACACGTTATATACAGGCTAGACATTTTAATGCATAGTGAAATAGATCTTTGGTCATAGTAGGCTATACTACAATGCAACGTGCCGCCGTATATTATTGTCAAGTCTGGCATATATAGGCCCTAATCCATTTGTCATTTCGGTGTATTTATAAAAAATAATCAATATAACAAAAAATAATAATAGCTACATACATTGTTCAAGGCATGGCTGAGAGCACTCGTGTTGTTTAAGTGTGTATTTCTTGATGCAAGAAAGGCATCGTTGTTACTTGTTTGTATACACATTATACACAAATAGCTAGGCCTAGATCTAGTTGGAGGTGCATGCGGGGCGGCAGACAGCGGCACAGAGCAGTGCTGAATTATGAATATAAATGTAAAGTGAATAAAAACACGGGCATTAACTACAGTGCGTGCTTTTTAGCACGATGCGCATATACATGAATGTTTATTCAATCGAACACAACAACGCAGAGGATCACATCCACCGTCATTGTGTATATATATATGGCTCTATATAACCTCATTCCAGGAGGGGTTGTTTTGGGGTGGAATGTTGCCATTCAAAATGGAGGGCAATTAACCAAGTTAAGCATTTTTTTTATGGGATACGGGCGATACAAAGAAAGAAAGGAGGGGGTGAAAAAAAGCTGATTCAATGAATTCCCCGCATGCCATATTTAAGAACGTGTTTGAGCCTATCAGCCCTGTGTGTGGACGGGCCAGTGTCTTTTGTCCCCGCGTGTCAGTGTCGGCCTTTCTCTCTCTCTCTCTCTCTGTCGGAACGGACGGGGGCCTTTGGAGGGGCTGGAGGGATAAATGAACCATCACCTACTTCAATTAGCTATGAGTGAAGGCATATTAAATGCACCTTAGCTGCCATACAGGCCCGTATAAAAGGGGCTGAGGCCGGGGTATATAACAAAGCGGCAAAAGGCAGTTTATCGATTTAGGCTGTTTATCTTATAATAGACTCCCCCTGGTATTGTTCAAAGGGAGCCAAGTGAAGTCAGTCAATGGGACGTGTCTAAAAATATATATATTTTAAATGGTAATTTAAGTCTGAAGCGCATTCATTCATTTCCGCGTGTATCAATGTGTATACTCGAATGGGTTATTCACAGTAGCATTATCTGACCTACATTTGTCACTGCGTCAAAAACACACACGCGTCTACTTGTTTTGTTTACAAGGGCTTCCTACAGCCTATACTTAGCTGAGTTCTCTTTGTTCTATAGGGCAATAACCTATGCCGTATTTATTTACATTATCCAAATACAATCTTTACGCGTGGCTTTGCGCACAGCACAGCGGGCAGGGCGTGTTTTTTGTTTGTTTATTTTTTACTTGAATCCATTCCTGACTTCAATGTTCGTTCCCCCCCCCCCCCCCCCCCCGGCAGGTAAAAGTGTGGTTTCAGAACCGAAGAACCAAGTTCAAACGGCAGAAGTTGGAAGAGGAGGGCTCGGAGTCGCAAGGCAAGAAGAAAGGGACACATCACATAAACCGGTGGAGAATGGCGACGAAACAGTCGCAGAGCCCGGAGGAAATTGACGTCACTTCAGACGATTAATATTAAAAACAGAAAAAAGACTATTATACATAACGTGGGGACAGCAGCAAGCAGCAAGCAGCGTCGTGGAGAGGAGGATGACATGGATAAAGGATGTGTGTGTGTGTGTGTGTGTGTGTGTGTGTGTGTGTGTGTGTGTGTGTGTGTGTGTGTGTGTGTGTGTGTGTGTGTGTGTGTGTGTGTGTGTGTGTGTGTGTGTGTGTGTGTGTGTGTGTGTGTGTGTGTGTATGTGTGTGTGTGTGTGTGTGTGTGTGTGTGTGGAGAAACGGGACAGTGAGAGACACAGAGAGGGTAAAGCCAATGTCACATTTCAAATATCTACGGAGATAGATCGGCAGCTGAGGGTGAGAGGGATCCGGTGGTTGGTTGGTGGCAGTGCCACACTGCACACACCGTCCGTCCGTCCGTCGGTCTGTCTGTCGGTCTGTCTGTCAGTCCGTTTCAAACTGCCCTCCCTGGCATAAAGTGATTGACAGTGTCGCGGTCCTACCGGTACCTATACGCATCCGAGCACCTTCCACCACCACGCACCATCCGAACCCACCGTACGGTACCACCACTACACTATACCCCTCCCTCCCTCCCTCCCTCCCCGCCCGTCCCATCAGCCAACATCCCCCCCACCTCCAATTCACATTGGACATTTGCACTTCTGCAGTTAAAAAAAAGTAAGAAAGGGAAGAAAAAAAAAACATGTCCACCCAAGATACCAAAATACAAAAACTGTTTTTTTTTTGTAAAACTTGAATTGCATGGTATAGTTTTTCTTCTTCTTTTTTTCTTCTAGCTGTTTTAATTTGACAAAAAATTATTTCTCAAAACAACTTTTAACTCTATTTTCAAACTGAGAGGTGTTGTGATTCTTTCCTTTTTACACAGTGTGCAGTCTTTAATTAATTGATTCTCGTGTAAAAGTGATTGTGAAAAACAATGAAGTATAAAGCGATGCTGCGTTATAGTGTTTTTATTAAAGAAAAGATAACAAAAAAATACATTTTTGGAAATAAGAAAAAAAATAAAAAATAAACTTTATAAAAGTTTATCATGCCACAGATAGAGTATAGTTTAAAGGGACATTCCTTTAACCCAAAGCTTTATAACAACCCACTATCCTGGCTCTATATATGCTGTCAGGATTTGACCCTCCCGTGAAAGTTGCCACGAAGGACTAACTGCAAGAATTGACAGCCGAGGCGAGAAAACTTCAAGCACTGATGCGTATTCCATGTACAGAAATACTAAAATTTAATGTTTCTGTTAAACCCTCTTTTACAGAATGTAAATAATTTTGTGTTTGTGTTAAGTTTGCTACAATTTTAACACAAAGTATACTTCCAAGAAGTATGTAATTGTCAATATTTTGTCAATAAAGTTTTATCAATATGTTGCGCGCAGTGAAAGTATAGGTTTTTTATTATTTATTTTTTATAACATATGGCATCGGTCTAAGAGGCCGTGATTGACACAATTATGCTTTTATATAGTCAACTGTAGTCCTTGTGTCTGCATGTCATTTTGGCTGCCACTAAAAATCTAAATCATTCGGATTAAGCATTATTATATTTACCGAAAATAGCCGATCTACAGAGCGTCGCAAGGTTGCAGATGCAGGGCACTGTGAGCTTGTAGATCGGCTATCTTTCGCTGTGCGACACCGTCATACTGACGGGGCATAAATTAGGCATTATATATATATATATTAACCTATACCTATTCGGACGTCACGTCATGGTGGTGGCGCTGGGGCATTCTAGAATGTATATTTAATTAAAACATACACTGACTCTCCCCTCAGTGTTCTATATTGCATTGAGGTCTTCCAATCTGACGGAGTTTTGTTTTTGAGGGGCGTCTAGCTCTGCCCGAGCTACAAAGAGTCCTGCGAAGCTTTTGTGAAAGTGCAAATCAGTTTAGGCAATTATCATGCGGGTAATATGAGGGGGGAAAGGGGGGGCTGCAGTGCCCAGTGGTCCACTTTAATCTCTTAATCCATGGAACCAAGGGGGCTCTGCTGGACATAATTTAGCACAATCTGACTACCCCTCGCGACGCGATAAGGGAAGGTTGCAATGTGCCGTTAAAAAAAACGGGGATCTTTGTTAAAAATCTTGTCTTTTTTAGGCTGCGTTGCTCTGCTCGGCAAGCTGTTGTTTTTAATTGAACAGAAACAATACCGCATGTGCAGGATTCATTTTTTTTGCCCTGCACAGTGTGGGCAAAAATGACATACATATTACATATATAGCCTATAGGCTAATGTATTTATTGCTAAACAATTACTCCATATTTAAACATGTATTTAAACTTAAGCTCTCAACCCTTATAGGCCTATATATAGAAGGCAAATAAAAAACCCCAGATCGTTAAAATTATAGATTTGTATTGTGAGTATTTATGAAAACAAATATCTACATATGATGCGGTGTGAATAGCAGCGTATATGTGTTTGTTTAATATTGTTTCACATCTTTTCAAATGGATGCAGTCAGTCAGTCAGTGTGGGGGTGGATGAGGAGGCTCCCGCATATAGCAGCCCGCAAAACTATACAGGGAATTCTTTAATCGGCCCATACATAAGACTATAACAGCAATAAAAATCTTTAGAGAATACCATTAGCTTTGGGGAAAGAAGAAAAAAAGAAAAAAAAACCTAAAAGCTTTATTACAAACCCAGCTTTGAAATAGGAGGATTAGAGGCCTGAAAGGGTCCCACAATAGTTGGAATAAAAGGTTTCATGCTAATGAGGTTAATGCCCTTTGTATCTCCGGACTCCACAACTTCATTACTCCTATCTCGGCCCGCACCGACGCGGCTCAGAGCCAATCCACTCGAGCTTTCCCCTGCCCTGCCTAAAGAAGGATTTGATAGCAGTCCTGTTCAAACTAGATAATTATATCTTTTCAAGTTGGAATTAAGATAAAGAAAGTGCAGCGTGGAGGCGGTGAGCCTTGATCCGCTGCAAACAAATGTTGGCGCACTCTCTCCTTTTTGCTCTGTGTGGTGGTGCCCCGATGGACGGACGGAGAGAGAGAGAGGAGAGAGGACAGCCCTCTGGTGACGGAGACTCATTTTATTAGAGGTTTTTCACTAGTTTGATTTTTTTCTCCCACCATAATAATAATAATACAAATTATTATTATTATTATTATTCAGCCATGGGCGACTACATTAAAAAGGGTTGATTGATTGATTGATTAGTATATGCGGAATAGGTACATTTCAAGCACAAAAACTGCATTAACTGTGGACCATAAAGCATTACACTCGTTTTACAATAATAGGGTCCACCCTTTTCAATTCATCAGAACATTTAGAGACGTATATACACTGCACAAATATACACTTCCATATAAGCGTGCAGCGTCAGCATGTAAAATAAAATAGTATTTTTCACCATGAAAATTCAATTCATATGTCAGTATATTAGTATAATGTTGTGGCATTCTTTTTCCCCTCGTTTTTTTTGGTCAAATTGAAAATCTGAGGTCGCTCTCTTGACCGGCTGTGCAGGGATTATCCTGAGATATACTTATAGGGTTTATAAACTACATTCTATTTCATACTGTAGTTTATACTGAGACATGGGCTACTTATAGGGCTTATAAACTATTCTATTTCATACTGTAGTTTATACTGAGACATGGGCTACAGGGCTTATAAACTATTCTATTTTATACTGTAGTTTATACTGAGACATGGGCTACAGGGCTTATAAACTATAATACACTCTATTTTAAATGCACAGTGTTGTGTTCATCACAGTCATTTTTATGTAGTCATAAAGGTCTGGCTACGATAGACAGTCTAATCGAAATAAAAAACAATGCAGGAACTATATAAAATATAACGGTGGCTTAAAGGGGGGAACAACAAAGTGTATAGGCTATTATTAATTAATATCCTTTTACAATATAATCGTGACTATATGCTGAATTGACACCCTAATGTCAGAGAATTGTATACTTGGATTGGACTGAATTCCACTTCTAATGGCGTTATACTTATATGTTATGTTATCCGGCATGACGGGCCTCAAATATATCAGATTCCTTCTCTTCTCCGGCGCTGTGTGTTGTACAGTGGAGTGCGTCGAGGACCTTTTGTGACCCGCTTATCTAACCTATAAGCTGTCATGGGCCTTCCAGTGCAGTCCGGGCCGGGTCACACGTGTTTCAGAGCATCAGTCAATCAGAGTCTCTGGATTGATTATCGACTATATATAGCTTTTAATACCCCCCCCCCCGCTCCCCCAACTGATAGTGTCGATATAGCCATGTTCACGATCATGTTTTTATTCTCCCCCCCCCCCCCCCTGTATTTAATCCATGTGGGCATGCGCGCCTTCTCCGTATATATAAAGCACATACCGGCTGCTTACCAACGTGAAATGATTATCCGCCATTGAACAGAGTACTATCAAATGACCCCACTGACCCAAAACCTCTAATCTGCAATTAGTAGGTATAATTACCTCCGCTGACACCGCTTAATGTGAATGGTAGTTTTCACAGAGACTGGGGCGGGGTGGGGCGGGGGGGAGGAGAGGGGAGGAGGGGAGGAGGGAGAGACTCACTGCATGCTATTCACACTGCGTTTTCCTCGCAGAATAGAGCCAGCCTATAAAGAAGGAGATTATGGGTCAATGCTCCCCCGCGTGCTGAAATACAAGTTGGGATTTGTAGTCTATTAAAAAAAAACTAAAAAAAAAAAAAAACTTGTTGAATCTTAGATGGGTCGCTTAATTGCTTCATAATTGGTAATTAATTTGTCCATGATGTTTGGTATATACTTTACAAGGTTGTCGACACAACATTTTTGACGTATACACAAAAGGTCCCTTCAGTTTATTTTATTTTTTAAGCCAAATAAAGTATATGCCAAGTTAATCGTTAATGTCAGGATAAAATATT